>NW_026623325.1:1901287-1995512 GCF_030028575.1 Malurus melanocephalus | reverse complement strand
AAAGAAAAGAAGAGAAATCCTGTGCAGACAGGGTCATGTTCCAGTGAACCCATTCTAAACATAACTTTTCATTTCAGCAATTCTACTCTGGCAGCATTTGAATTCTCTGCCCAGCTGGTGACTAAGGCTTAATGCCTGTATTCCCATYGCTCTCCCGCCCTTTGGAGTGAAACCTCTATGGCACAGAGCTATGAGACAACAGTCTCTGTGGGGCTGAGACATAGGACTTTTCATCTAGGGCTGAACAATTAACTTGCTATCGTTCTTCTTTGCCTCCTGCCATTGCTATTCTCTGCTCTCTGCAACAAAAATTTGCATTTGTTCTCCTTTTTCACACTGCTGCATTGAAATCTGTCTCAGGCCACCRCCTCCTACAGCTGCCTGTGGGTCCTCCATGTCCATTCACCAGAGGGACCAGGATACAATCTCCCCTACCTGCTCTGGGAGGAGGGTGAGCAGCCCAAAGATGGAGAAATGCAACAAGACAAGATGCAGAGGCCTCTTAAAACAGCTTTTCTTTGCAGTTCTGGGAACTGCAAAACAGCATAATATGGCAGTGAGCCCATTACGACTGGTAGAGATGAAATTGTTTGCATTTGATGAAACTGGAGCTGAGGGGATGTGGCCCATTTCTTTTTTTTTCTTTAGAAACTCTGGGCTTTTTTGTCTTATCCATAAAGGAGTTGATATCTTAATTCTGGATTTACAAATCATTAACACACAGGGCACGGAGTCAAGACTATTCCTGGTACAGGATTTTTGCATGACCTCAATAAGCTACTCTAATGGGATCGTGCTGGTGCTCAGCAGCTCTGAAAATCAGGCCACAGAGGTGCCTAAATATGGATGAGATGCCCACGTTTCAAATGCTGAACTTAACCACTTTGCCCTTCCATTTCCCTACTCACAAGAAATCAAGCTAATAACATTTTATTGGGCTCAATACTTTACTGCGGAAAGAAACTGCAGTGACAGGCATAAATTTCTAGCAATAGTACATTAATTCATTTTTAGAGGCCATTTAGGATGGTTAGATGAAGGTTTTATAAAAATGCAAAATACTTAACAACATTTTTCTTCTCCGTCCAGTTGCATAGTTCATAATTTCAAATGTATGTATCAGATCTCTGTCTCACTAAATATAGAATCAAGAAAGTCTTTCAAAGTAAATGGGTTAATATTAGCTTGTTTACCTGGCAAAAAAATATTAATATCTGCAATACTAAAATAACATACAGATGTTACAGAGAGCAGCTACCATTTGGAAGATGTGCTCAAAGTCTCCCACTAATGAAATGTCATAGGTTTTCTCAAAGTTATGGATCATAAGTTTCTGACACAGAAGGTTACTTTGCTTTGGACTTCATATGATGGATAAAGATGAATTAATCACTGAAGTAGAAGCTGGTCGTTGCCTAGGAACCAATGAACATGACCTCATTGCATTCAACATACCCAAACAAAGAGACCCCCAAAGAATACAGTATATGTGATGCTTCGGAAT
The DNA here is from genome assembly GCF_030028575.1 of Malurus melanocephalus. Taxonomy (NCBI): domain Eukaryota; kingdom Metazoa; phylum Chordata; class Aves; order Passeriformes; family Maluridae; genus Malurus; species Malurus melanocephalus. The sequence goes on along the minus strand of NW_026623325.1, from coordinate 1,994,008 downwards.
RGCTACTTCCTAAAGGAAATTCTGAACTACATTCATTGAAAGAGAAATATTTTAAAGAAACTATGTGCATATAACTTTCTACAGTGATATTTGTGCCAGTGGTGCTAATTTTTAACRAACCTGCTGATCACAATAATGTATCAAAGGACTGGAAGATACTTCATTTGAAAAAAAAACAAACTAAATACACAAGCAGAAATATGGATAACTRCAGTTTGACTGATTTAACATTATATCCAGGCAAAATAGTGGAAAATTTAGCATGTGCTTTATAATTAACTAATGTCAATTAAGTAGCTGCTGTAAAACACACAAAAACCTAAGCGGGTCATAGTCTTTCAGACAACAAAGGTTATTTTTAGAAGTTATTTGTTTGGGGACATTGTTATTCATTCACAGCAATAAAACATAATATTCTAATTAAAAATAGCCTTGTTCATCTCTASAGCATTTATTTAATGGATCTAAGAAATGGCCAAATAACAGCTCTTGAGCACTGATAGGGCAAACTGGTGAAAAGCTGTGTTACCAGTGGGATTATTTAAGGATTTTTACTATGTCTAATATTGATCAATATTATTATATTAATCAGAAGCAATAAGAATAAATTTGGTGTTCACGTACTGATTAGTCCAACGTGATGGGGACCAGACATTTATTTAGAGCAATCCATTTGTTCAATAAACTGGGATCTGCTGAAGGAAAATACACCTTACTATGGAACAGAAGAATAAATCTCCTAACTGCTACTAGAAGATGTAGTCCACTGCACATTGCTGTTACTTTAAAAGTCATTACAGAGTAGGGATCAGATTTAAGTTTTCTTGTCTTTGTCCTGTGTCCCTAAGCCTCTGTGGTAAGAGAGCAGGCACTGGACAGGCTGAAATTTCCATTTCTCCAAGCACAGCTGTCCTTATTTTTTAAATTGAAAATCGCTTGTCTTGGGTCAAGGAACAAATATGGTTCAAGCAATGGTTAATTGGTTCAAACAACAGGAGATCAGACTAGATTTCGAGCTGCTCCTTCCAATGATAAATCTCATAAATCACAAACAGCCTAATGCATAAAAGGTTCAGGAAGCAATGTCTAAGGATTTTGCTTCAGTGTATTTKTGTGTAAAAGAAAGTAGTATCTTCATCCCAAAGCGTGACACAAGGGACTGTTCTGCTGCTGCACGGAGCCACTGTGTGCCAGTGGYCTTGCATTTTTAGTATTTATTTGAAATGCCCATACTTTTTCTTTTCATCAGTAATGGATAAAACTTAGTTGGACATTTGAATCTTAAAAGAAACATATTTAGTATTTGGGATTGCCATTAAAACTAGCTGCAAAAAAGGAAAAGATTTCATCCTCTTGAGATGGCACATCTGCTCAGTAAACTTGCATTAGACTTTACTGGCTTTGTTCTTTTTCTTCCTGATAACTTCCCCTGCGAAGACACCCGTGAAGACAAGTCAGACAGAGCTGCATTAAATGGACATTAACGATGTGTATYGCCAATTCTCAATTTCAGATTATGGCAGGAAAGAACACAAAGGAGGGTCTGAAAACCAAGGTTGACAGTGAAAAAAATAGCCAAAATGGGCCAAGCCAGCATATGAGAGATCTACCTCACAGAAAATATAGTGGTAACACTGAAACTTTTAAAACAGTCAGAACAGAAACAAAGAGTTCAACTTCAGTGTATTCATGCCACAAGAGTTTTCCGAATAGTTCTTGGATCAATTCTTGCGATGCTCTAGATCAGTGTCAGAGCTGACTGGTCATCCTCCAGAGAAGTGGCAGCTGCCTGCTATCAGCACCACAGCACCCATACACTCGACTTTGCCTCTTCATTTCAAATTAGACTGCTACTGCTTTGAAAGCTCTTTCCTCCTAAACAGCAGAGATCCTGGTTCTGTGCTGTTAAGAACAGCCATTTTATTAACAAGTACTTGACCTGCTGCACACACATATAACAACACAAATTCAGAAGCATTTCAAATGAATTCTTCTTAATTATCACTCTTTTAATATGTTAGTAAAAAATAAATATAACTAGGTTATATTATATTCTCATTACTTTATAATGGTACTTGGGAAYAACATTTACATGAAACACGCATTCTCTGTGGAAAGGCAGCATTCATTTTGCACTGTTTAAAATCATGTCACACTGCTACARCACCCTGAAACCTGGTGTTGAAAGTAGATAAAGGTAGAGATGCCATAAAGAACAGGAGAGAAAAATGGTAATAAGGAAAGGGATGGGGAGAATCTCAAGAAATCCATTTGGACACTCCATGTCTGCCCCTTGCCYACCTTTGTGCTTTGAGAAGTCATTGGGAAGTTGAGCATCAAGACTGCAAACATGAATACATACCCGTACTTGCCCAGCTGATGTCTTACTGCACCCAGCCCACCTGCACTTGGGGTTCCTGAGCAATGACAGCCTGAAAGGMACCATGTTATTTCAGCACTTACATRTATAAGGCTAAAGAATTWAAAAAAATAGTAGAGCACCACACAGGAAACCCATTGTGAACAAAGTGCCAGTCATTTCTGTAAATTATTTATCAAAACCATCACTATACTAAAAGAGAAAAACAGAACTGAAAACCTGGATAACAGCAAAGACAATGTTTCTGACAATAAATGTCAGTGGATAAATTTATATGGTGAAGATGAAGTAGTGCCTTCACTAACTGTGGCAGCAGGTTTTTTTTTTTTTTTTTATCTGAGCTCTTTCAGGACCTTAAATAGTTACACAGTGCAAAGAAATGAGCCATGGATAACTACAGGGAGCTCAGAAAAAAAACTGAAAGCTGAAACAGAGAAAAATAAGCAGGAAAGGCACAAAAATTAGTGGGGTTTACTTGGATTTTTACCAAGCAGCATGTTTTCAGCCATGCCCTCCCCTACAGTCTTGAAGGAAAGAAGTAAGTAGGAATAATTTTTTCAGTGTAATTGCATTCCTATGTGTACATTTTATTCCACTGCCTTTCAAACACCCTGTGACCCACCACAGAAACCCTTACACATCAGCACACATTTATGTGTCTGAATTGAGGACTTTTAATGCAAGTAAATGATTCACACCCATGGAGCACTGGAAAGAAGTTACAGAGGGGCATGGATTCACAGGAGGGGTGACTACAGCAGCAGTGRCATCTCTCCACACCACCCCTGACCCTGTTCTGTGGCACCCACTGCTGCTCTGGTACCACACCACAGCTGTGGCCTCATCAATCCCTGAGYTGAAGCAGGGCAATGTACCCATAGATCCTGCCTGGAAAAAGATGCTGCATCTCTTTACTGGGGCGCAACAACACAAAAAAGATACACAGGTGGTGGGCAATAAATGCAGGTACTTCACTCAAGGAAAAGGTGTTTCTCTACCTCAAATACTCCTGGACCTCCCAATGTTCAGCCAGTACATTTTATATTTTTTCTTAAATAAAATCATCTTTTCTCTTAAGTTTAGCAAGAAAGGAAGAGAGAAGTGAATTTCCACAGTCATAGTTTGCAAATAGCACCAAAGAGAACTCAGTGGAGTTGCAAGTACAACCTGAAACTAAAGATCATTTACTGGGCTATTTCACTACCAAATAAATTGTTTACAATATTTTATGAAGCACCCATGCCAGTGTCTATGAAAATAGAATGCTGTATTTATGAGKCAACTCTTATGCGAGGTAGTATAATTTTAATGCCTTACACTTGAACTGTACTAAAAATATGTTACATTGTCATCAGGCAGAAGTTAGAGAAAAAAAAAAAAAAAACCTAGGGTTACAACCTGGAAGACTGGATAGTTCTGAAAAGCTGAGGCATAGGGAATTACTCTCTGGTGGCCCATGGTGTGCATCTAAAAGGCTGCACTGGAGGCCCAGCCTGCTGCCTGTTTGTCCAGCCCAGCAYACACAAGCTGCCYTCCCTCCCCTCCCCTGCCCTCACTCTGTCAGGCTTCTGTAGCCTTTGAAACTCTGAAGCAGGGTTGGTGTCAGGAAGGAGGGCACACACAAGGTCAGTGAGTCCCTACAAAGCCCTCAGAGTCACAGTTCTACCTGGTTCCCCCACTGGAGWGCAAATGCAATGGGCAGAAGTCCAAGGGAAATGCCTGCTGCAYGCCGGCAGCAAGGTGATGCGTTCCTCTGTGTCAGATTTTTGGAACACAGCAGTAGCAGCTGAAAATAATCAGAAGGCTTTAAGTATGTGCACAATCATCAGAAAGCGAAGGGAGAGAGACTCCACTAATGAGAGAGAAGGTAAATAGAGCCTGAGAAACTGGAAACATTCTTTGGTTTGGCTTGCAGCAGGAAAAAAAAAAAAATCTTCAAAAGCATTGTGCAGAGCACGAAGAGAGGCCATTAATCACAGGAAATGCATTTCCTCAAGTACAGTAGGAACATGCAAGAGCTTGTCATTTTTTAGAACATTACTAAAAAGCTTTCCAGAATTTTAGAATATGCTGATCCTCAAGACCCAGGTGACATGACATGGCAGCAGAGTGACTGACTTGACAACGATAGCAAAGAGCTTTGTTAGCCTGAAGAAAGACATAATTCCTATGCTTTGGAAACCTACCACAAATTTGACACAGGTGCCCCACCTGTCTTGGAAAACATGGCCCTTCCCAAATACCARCCGGGCCATGTGTGTTAGATAAGAGAGCTGGGAACTGTAAAACCATGTCCATTCTTGGCATCTTCCAAATGACCCATCAAATCCTGGAGCTGATACACCGTGCTATGTCAATTGTTAAAAAAATTATAGAAATATTTCTGATTCAGTGGGTAAATTGTCATGCCTTTTTCAACATCTGAAAGTARTAATTTATTTAAACTTGAAAAGCATCTCTTTGCCTTGACTTTACAACCAGAGCCAGGTACAATATTTATATTCTACAACCAGTGCTGACTGTAAACTGGGAATTCTATATGTTTGTGGGAGTTGGAAAAAATTATCTCTGCTGACAATCATGTATCAGGGATTCACAGGTTTTTAAAGTAACAATTTCATACAAAGCATGCTGGTTTAGTTGGAATACCAGGCCCTTATTTGTTAGTTCACCACGTTTGCTAATATCATCCATGCAAAGGAATTCAGTCCTCATAAAACCCCATTGAATTGAGGCAAATTCACCCCAAAACAAAAATCCTTCACCACATGCCCAACAAGGCGTGCAAAAAACTCCAACCAGCATCAAGGAACAGACCCAGAGAAATTTTTTCTCCACTGTGGATTTGCCTCTAACCGTAGGTAGCAATCCTATTTGTTCCCGCATTTTTGGATGATAAATCTCCATTAAAACTGCAACTGACCTGTTCTGCTGGAAAAACAGTAGGAAGGAAAGTGTTTCCAAGAAGCTGTACCAATTAAAATGAGCCAACTGCACACTGCACGAAGGAATGCTAGCAGGAGCCGAGCTTTTTGTCCGTGGCATCAGCCATCGGTGAGGCTCACCGCTACCTTCTGCAGCCCTGTGGGTCCATCCTCCCACCGGCACTGGCTGCGTGCTGCTGCCTCCCTGCCAGCACGGCTTTCTGTGGCTGCCCAATTGCCTAAAYGAAGACGAGGGAAATTACAGGGGAGAGCCATCAGCTCTGTATGAGACACAGAAATGCTTTTCCATGTTTATAGCACTAACGCCTTTGTAAAATCCCAGGTACAGAGTGCATGACAAAAACTCTGGTTCAAAATGAGTAGGCAGAGCTAMTGAGAGTGCTTTTTTAACTGCTGCCACAAACATTATTGACAGCTAAGTGACACTGGAAATAGAAAAGGAGAGAGGGCATAGTGGAACCCATCAGTTTAACTCTTCATCGGAGAATGTTTAATGGGACTTTATGTTCAGCCATKTGAACTTTGAAATACCTAAGTTCAAATTTCACCTTCAGACTTCCCATCTGTTCTTATTTCATCCTCAGACTTTCCATCTGCTCCCATCTAGGCCTTCCTAATGCCATGSCCAGTTCAGACGATATGGTTTTACCAGGTACTTCTGTCTTGGAAATTTTATGGCATATAAGAAACAATAAAAATTTATGCTGTACATGTTAYTTTGGCTAATTAATTCCATTGCACAACAATGTTTTTTAAATGATATTGTCCAGAAASTCTGTTAAAATCTACTGTAGACAAGTATGGCAATATTTTATAGCTCTTGTGCCAGATGGGTTTGGAGTCCAGACATTTGTGCTAATGTATTTTGCACTTAGATGCTGTGCTSGGAAAAATTGGCTCCCAGTGACAAAGAGTTAACAGTAAAATGTTGGTGTTAGCTGAGGGCAGTGAATGCAAGGTGGAGGTGTGTTTTTCGGTACTAATTTTTTGCTGGAAATGAATATATGCTAAGCTGGTAGTGTGCCATTTTACAAATTTTATATAAAGTGAAAGATGTTTTTTCGTATTACTAATATGTAAATATTTTCACGTCTGGAAGAGCAAGAATGTGCTGGCTAACAACCAAAGATGTGCTGGATAAAATCCCCTCCACCTGTTCAGCGGGCCATTGTGCTAGAAAAAGAAGATTGTTAAATAAGCAGCACTAAGTCCCATATCATAGAGAGTTTAGTAAGAATAATTAGTGTATTAAAGAAAGAATCATTATCCAAGGGCATTCCTATAGCTTCTTGCTTCAAATCACTGAATTCAAAGCCAAGCGATATTCTGAACTCTGCTTGCAAACAGTGGGTTACACGGTGGGGCTTGTTTTTGACAGGGTTTTTTGTTTGCTTGTTTATTCCACAAGACTGGGTAAATAAGGCTTCATGCCAAGCAAGAGTTTCCTTCCCTCGATTTTGACCCCTCCCAAGCACTTTAGTGTCTGTGCTTCCTACAGATGAGGAATCCAGAATGAGTCCAGGGATTTCACATTTGAAGTCAAATGCTGTTAAATATCAGACAAGGGTTTCCCCCCGCAACACCAAATTCAAAAGCAAACTCCTCAAAAAGGCTCTGTCATCTCCATCACTGCAGGAACCTCCCTGATGGCCAAACAGAATTTGTTTTTAAGTGGCAGCTCCATCAACATCAACATCACGAGGGTTAAAAGGTGCCGAGTTGMTGGGGGAATGGCTCTCAGCAACAAAAATGGAAAGAGCAGCTTGTCTCATTTTCCTCAGTAAAAGAGATGCCCTGGAAGGAGGACAGGGAAARGACAGACTGCAGTATCTATTCAAGTGAACATAAAGCTCGGATATTATCTTGTCTAACAATTTTTGGAAGCTGACAAACAGTTACAATTAATGCCCAGAGATTAAAACAGGAAATTGTATCATTGTGAGAAAGGGCACTTACAATAATGCTGTGATTCAAGAATACTTTTGTGAATAGAAGAAATAAGCAGAGTTTCCTGCTATTTGTGCTTTTATAATATGTCATGCTTATAAATCCCCACACAGCTGTGGGTATTTGTCATGATAATCACAAATCTTYATACTTTACTCAAATTTTAGTGCATATGATTTGTTCCCGTAAATGATGCCAACACTGCAATTATCCCTATACTTTTTTCCRTATTATTTTGTTTTTAAAGCAGACAATCTCATTTCTAGGGTGRAGAGATGATACCTGTGTGAATTATTGACTAATTGTGATGCACAAGTAGAAACTATACAGATATAATGACATCTTACAAAGCAACCTACAGACTAAAATCTGTTTTCATAAACTATTCAATGAATATTTATGCATGGAAAATATATTCATGAACAGGAAAAAAAGGCTAAATTTGCAATTAATATTTGTGGTGAATAATTTTGATTTATGAATGGGGACATTTTGTTCAAGGTTGCTAATTATCGTTTGGTTTGCRTGGCTGCGAAACAGATTATTCTAACACAATATGGGAAAACAAGGGAATATTCAATGCTTCCATAAGTTTTGAAGTTCTTTATCCTTTTTTTTTAACTTCTACAGCTTCTTAGATAACACCTGACTAGGCAGTTGCAGATAAGCATCTTTCTGAAACTGACACATTGTTTAACAGGTATAAATATGTTCATGACCCATTAATATTTTACTCACTGTTTCAATAATGATGAGGCTGAAGGACTTTGAAAATTAATTGTAGGACATGGACCCTTTATTTTTTGACTGTTTTGGGTTGGGAACACATCCCAGTTCCATAGAAGCCRAAATTGCTACCATTGTTGGCTAACCATTAAGTTGCAGCATGTGAAAATASGTTTGTGGTCAAGTGCAGGCATCCCTCACACACTGCAAATAGATATACTGGCAACTTGTCATGAGTATATTGTGGAATAACTCCCAGAAAAGGTGTCGAGAATTCCATCAGGTTAAGTGTACCATTGAAGTACACACTGGCAAAAGCAAGGGACAATTTGTTCCCAGGAGCAAAGAGTTTCCATATCAACAGCAAAGGGTTGGAGAAACCTGGTGCATCATTGCTGTGGTTCTGCTGCTTCTTAACAACAGATTAATCTGAATGGGAACCTAATACTCAGGCTACTCTTGTTTGTCTTCTTTCTTTTCATTAAAAAAAAAAAAAAAAAAAAAAAAAAAAAAAAAAAAAAAAAAGTGAGTTCTCAATATGGGGCTTTCCTGAATGCTCTAAAAAGGCCTAAGACCCATTGCAGTTTAATTGCATTTTATAATAAAGAGACAGTAGAAGCCATGTACCTCTGCCTTCCAGGTGCCAAGCAGGTGCCATCAGAGTCTTGTCATCCTTTTTGATAAAGGGCCATTCTCAGAATCTTTGCCATTTTCCTTCAGACTTTCCTAGGGTTTATTTCTCTTACTCTGACCAACACAGGTCTCCTCCCTCCAGCTCTATGACAAGTAGCCGACTCGTCTCTGTGTCCTTTTCCATCCTAATACAAATAAGATTAAAAAAATTTCACTTTCTGACATGAGATCTGGCTTCCTGTGTATAGGAAGAGGAGTGATATTTATGCTCACATGTCATAAAACCTTAAATTTTCACACAGGAAATCGAAATCTTGGGAAGTACAGGCACATAGTGGCAGTGTCTAAAAGAAGTCATTCTGTTGTTTTGTGTCTTCTAGCTTCCCTGGTTTGAGCTTGAAAACATCAAATTTGTGAATGCAAGTGGACACCTGAGGAAAAGGAGGCAGCTAGTGTGTTTGGGTAGAAAAGAAGGCTACCATGTTCCCTTTGGACCTGGCAGAAGTCCCACAGGTGCAGAGCTCTCATGAAGCCTCCCAGCCCTCAACTGTTATATCTCAGGCCCATGCCAAGCCAAGTGGGTTCATGAAGAACAGTTCATTGGTCAAAAAAATGAAAAAACCCCAAAGCTGTAAACACAGATTTGATTACATTCTCCCAGGGCTGGGAGAGACTTTGTCTTCATATTTAGACAAGATTCCTCCTGACAAAGCACCATTGAAAGAAGTGAAGGCAAAACAGGACKGGGAACACAATGAGAGCCTGTGCTGATCAGGCTGGTTGTCTGCTTGTGTTTGTGCTGCCCTGGACCTTTTTCTCCTTTGTGAAAACGTTAAGAAATGTATACTTTGTCCAACATGAAGCAAAAGGCATTCCAATTTATACAATTCCCTTGAACTAAATTTTCTTATTCCAGCCRTATCTAATGATCATGGAATCCTTTAAAATATTTTCAAAGGTTMCTCAATTGCTTGGAAAAGTTCTTTTGCTTGTTCTTTTGTAGCTCCCGTAAAGCAAAAGAAAAATATACCTATATTTTCATACAGTTTTAATCCTTGACATCTTCAATCTCTTATTCTTTCCCCCAAGCTGTAATTATTCCCTAGGAAACACTTTCAGTTTAGAGAACATCTTGATTACTAACACAAAGTCAATATATTGCAGTACTTGATTCAAAATTAATCTAGCAGGAGCTATATCAACTCCAATTAGCCTTTACTGCATTTTTAATTCAATACAAAGTCTTCCCTGGAATCAAACAAAACATCAAAATTTTGATATTTCACATTGACTCTCTGAGACAAAGAAGTATAATGAAAAATGAAATATTGTTTTTGTTACTACTGTAAGTTGTATAAGGATGATGGACAGGGACTGGATGACGGCATTTCTTTTATAACAATTACATTCTTTATAACAAAATACATTCTTGGTGGTGATTGTTTTATTCCTGCTTTCTTTTTTGTAAGTAACTCACTTCTTTCTTTTTTCCTGGAGGATTTCTGCAGCTGCAGCTCCCTGAGGGACCTGCCCTGTGAGCGTCCTTCAGCCCTGACCACTTCCAGTTTGTCAGATAAAGTCTGACAAGCTCCCTATGTCATCATGGACTTTTAGGTCTGTATTGGGCTTTAGCTAGATTTTAATGTTAATATTTTGATTTCATCAACTACAGCAAGGATGACTTTCTCCCCTTAATTTTCTGTTGTCTGTTTTYGAACTACTTCAAATGTCTATTTATGAATAAATCATGATTGTAGGAGTGTGCTGGATAAATAACTGATTGRGAGAGATTGTTAATTTGGCTGATAAAGACAGGGAAAACCCCTTAGATTCACTCAAAATAAGCTAACGTTTTCTTTTTGAAGGAAAATAAAACCAACAATAACCCTATCAAAACAGCAACAAAAACACTAAGAACACCACCAAAACCAAACAAACCCTCACTCATTGAACTCAAGATAATAAGRAAAGTTTAGAATACCTATTTTCATGTTTCTGGGAGAGTGTCTCTTTTGCATATTAGCCTCCTTTCTTCTGTAGAATAAGTTATACAGCCCATGACAAGGATTTCAGTGCTGTTCCACCTCTTGATTTTAGAAATTATGTGAAGCTGGTGTTAATAGTTCGCRTTCTACATGGGCAAGCTCTAGATGGGATACCTACATAGATTGGGAAGCCAAATTGCCATCAAATGATTATGTGAAATTATGACTAAAATGAATTAACGYTATTTTTAGGGATTGTAGAAAAGTGAAAAAAAGTGGCAGCAGCTCTGTAGTAGGTTGATCCAGACCAGGTGCCAGGCACCCACCAAAGCCACTCCCTCACTCCCCTCTGTAGCTGGACCAACAAGAGAAAATTTAACAAAGGGTTCATGAGTTGAGATTAGGAGGGGGAAAGATCGCTCATTGAATACCACCAAGGGCAAAACAGGCTCAAATTAGAGATATGAATTTATTACTAACAAAATCAGAGAGGATAACGAGAAGTAAAATAGAATTCTTAAAAACTGCTTCCTCCTAACCCTCCCTCCTTCCAAGCTCTACCTCCTATCCCAGTGACACAAGGAGAGAAGAAATGTGTGTTATCGCCAGTTCATCACCTAAGCCTTCTCCTGCTGCTCAGGGACAGGAGTCATTCCCCTGCTGCATTGTGGGGTCCCTCCCATTGGACACAGTTCTCCACAAACTTCTCCMATGTGGTTCCATCTCCCAAGCAGCAGTGTCCCTCAAACTGCTGCAGCGTGGGTCACTCTTCCTCAGAGAGCAGTTCTTCAAGGCCAGGCTGCTCCMGCCKGAGAGCAAGGCCCCTCTCTCCGTGGGTCTCCCACAGGACTGCAGCCTCCTCCAGACATCCACCTGCTCTGACATGGGCACCTCCAYGRGCTGCAGGAGGATCTCTGTATCCCCTGTGAACATCCATGGATTGCAGGGACACATCTTCCTCACCACAAGCTGCAGAAGAATGTCAGCTCCATTGAGGTACCACTGGCATAGTAGTCAGAAGGCAAATTATTCCATGCTTTTTGGTGCTACTACTAGCTCATTTCAATGTGCCCGCATGCTGGTCTTTCAAGAGGKTATATGACTGACCCTTGACTTGGAAATGTAACATTACAACCCAAACCAAGAGCACATTTAAGGCTACAAAGGCCAGGAGTATGTTGWTCATCCAGGATGACTAGGAAATAACACCTGAGTGTAAGTAGAAACTCCTTACTTCTGCTTGGCTTAAGCATGCCYTTCTCTTTGCCATTGGCAAATGAATAACACAGTTCCCAAATTCTGACACTGGCTTCTACTCCTGCCTACACCTGTATTTTGGCAGGATTAATATTCATAGAGTTATGTGCATAACGTAAGTCATATTTTTTATGCCACTATTTTGCTCTCATGCTCTCATTGCATCTCTTTATTTTGCTCTATTTATTTTATCCATGAGCCCTGCATACATTCCCTGTGTCCTGATAGCTCTGTGAATTTTCAAACTTTTCCAAGAACCACAGAAACTGTTTTTGTGCTTGCTGAATGGCAAAAGTCCTTCTTTTCACAGAAGCTTTTCAGGCTGCCATCACTTGAGYCTTCAAGACATTTTTTTCCTCCCTCAGGGTGCTGAAACTGCCTACTGGAAGTTTTCTCTGACGCTTAGAAATGGGCAACCTCACTGAACCCAGATATATCAAGACCTAAGCCTCAGAGGTCCCATTAATTTGTTTGCAACTGAATAATAAATTCCTAGAGGGACAAAAGGATTTGGTGGAGGTATGTGTTGCATCCAGAGTCTGAACTAAGATTTAGGGATGAGGGAGAATCCTGTTTCCAGAAAAGAGCCAATTTGTACACTCCGCACAAATTTGGAGGAGAGATTTGCAGGATTACTGCAGAAAGTCCAACCTTCATGACAATACTTAAACTCAGCCTAAGTGCTCTGTCACTTCCCAAATGAGTTTTCMCTGACTGCTGAGGCCTTTCTTAACTCCTGCCTCAAATCCCTACTCCTGGTGCACCTTGACTTCTCACCTCAGTCCTGTCTTGAGTACTTCTTCAGTCATAGGAACTAACTTTTTCTAGCCTCAGCTATATCACTGCACATCTCAGAGAACTTAAATTCTCAAGCAAGTTCAGAACTCTTCTAGTGACCAGATAGGAGGAAACAAGACATCTAAATTCCTGATATTTCTGATATCCCACATAAGYCTCCAGGGGAGACTGATTTATTAGTTTGCTTTTGATTCATTAAGATAGCACCAAATTTGGTATTAAAAATAATTGGAGTTTCGACCTCTTGGTCAATAAATTCAAGGCAATGAATGGATTGAAATCCACAGCCTGAACCCACATCACAGGTCTCAAGGGGTATCCAACAACTAGGCTATGGCATTGCCTGCAATAGCATCATTCATTCTCCCTTCCCTTCATCTGAAACTGAGTCACAGAGCAGAAAATTGTAAGTCATGGCTGAGGAGAAAGGATGAAATAAAAAGTAAAGCAGAGAAGGTTAATAAATTTCAAACTCAKAATTTTATTCATTACCTTTCTTTGACTTTCTCAGGCCAAGTTAACCAGTCAATAGTTGAATTCCCAAGTATTCATGAAGCTGATTTTCATTTTCATTCATGCTAATGTCTTCTAGGTCCTCCATTAACAGTCCATTCAAAACCTTTTAAAGTCCCTTTACATGTCGAAAGAAGGGCAAAGGAGCTGTTCTATAAGTTAGTGTAGCCTGGAAACATTTCCCCTACTMTTTATTCAGCTTTGTGGGGGTTTCTTTGKAATGGAAACTATACCGAGCTTTWATTGAATGTGSCCCCACAAGTCTTAAAATATTACTRTTTTAGATGATAGTTTCCAATACTGTTCTCTGGAATTATTCATGCCTCAGTCTTGCTAAGGACGTGTAGATTTTGGAGGTGAATGTGGATCATCATACCGCACGCTTGGACTTTCCCTGGGACTTCTGTGAAACAAAATCATTTACATAAATGAAAGGGATGCCTGGTTTTTCTCTTGGAAACTTTTACAGGAATATTGCATCTCGGACTGCTTCATAATTCTGTCTAGAGCATGCAGTGTGCAGGTCATYTCTCTCCAGAGAACTAAAAAAGTGTATTTTTCCCAATGGGCCTTTGGGTATGAAGACACTGTGCCCTTTGCACAGTGGTGAATACAGCCAGGGTGACTGCCAGCCCTGCATCTTGCTGAGGYCTTCTTAGATCAAGAATAACCCAACCCAGCTCCAGTAACCAAATAACCAAACTCTATTCCAAAATGGAGTGCTGTACTAGTGGTTTTCAATTTAYTATCACCTGAGGAAACAGGTTGTGTGCGTAAGAGCACACTGGGAATCTGTTATAAAATATTCCTATTGGTTGTATTGAGGCAAGCTGATTTTGGTAAGTTTTCAYTTTGAATGAGAATTTGACCCACCATAAATAATAGCATCTAAGAGATAAAATAACAGTTGCTTTAAAAGGGGGATGCGGTGTTTGCTTTCATGTAAAAACAATTCATGTGTAAAAACTCGATATCTCCTTCATTTTTCCTTCACTGAGCATATCCTGCAGCTCCAGGCACTGAAGTGCAGTGCACAATAAGAAGGCAGGCTATTAACCATGCTAATTTAAAGGTCTTTTAAAAGCAAAGCTGTCAAAGCAGGCCATCAATTTTATTTGTATCTCAAATGCAAATTGTTGATTATTCTGAATTTCCTTCCCAAAGTAACCCCTCTGCAAAGCAGGTCCTTTCATGTGGCTAAAAGCTATCTCAGAGTCTTCCCACTGATCTCTGTGGGGAAAATTTTTCAAATTACCAGTAATTCATGGAATTAAAACATTGCATCCTACTTCCAGCAATGCTTTGCAAACCCTCTRACTTCCTTTGAACTAAATGCTCGTTAGGCTCTTGCTTTATGCTTCAGTCGGACTCACATGCCTGAAAGGCTCAATACATCACACAGTCACTTAGTATCAAAAGAAGCTAAATGTCTACAATTAGAGACAAATTGGAAATATGTGCAGGGGCTAGAATTCAATCCCACTTAGCTATGSAAAACAAACTGAGGTGGGTGGATTGGTGTAAGTACACCAGGCTGCCCATGGAGTCAGCAGAGGGAGAAAGAAATCCCTTTCTGGATGCATACAAAGACCTCTGACTTGACTGGCTGAAAAGGTTGAGGGACAGATGTGTGACTAACACAGGGTGCCTGGATCTGGCATGAAACTTGATCTGAATCTACAGCAAAATGTGGTTGTTTCKCAGAATATTAAATACAAGGACTTTACAAGATACACTGACTCTAGGATCACACCAGTGTTTTGATGATGTTTGCACTTCCATACATTTGTATAGACTGAAACCACACACACCCCTGTTGGACCCCCACATTATTGCCATACCTTCAGGATAARTCAGTGTTGATCACTATTACAGGCTGAAATCACTCAGCCTTAAGCCAGATTTGCTGCATGTGAGGACCTACCCATCAACAGCCCTCCCCAAGAAATTAATTCCATTACATGAGCTAAGTGAAAAACCAAAAGGTAAGTTGTGCAGTTCTTTCAAGGGTAAAGATGATGTAAGAATCTAAAAAGTTCTCAAAATTTAAACATCAAGACCTATGTATCCCAACAGAATTAATTGATTATTCTTACATTTATTTTTTTCCTTAAAAACTTGTGAAAACAAGTACCATTTTAAAAATATACACAAGGTTATAAGGGCCATTATTTTGAACATATTGCTGGAAAAGAATAATTCTATTTGGAGGGTCATGKGTTCTGTTATAAGAGCTTAGGGGCAGCGAATATTTCTTGTCAACTTGCAGCAATTTTTTCTGTTTCTTTTCATAAAAGCTGCCCATGCTGTCTCTTTTACAAATTACTCTGAAATTTCAAAAGACCACACACTTGGCTTCTCCATTTTTTTTTTTTCCAGAAGCCCCTAAAAGGGCGAGAAACCTTGTTAGAATAATTTCTTTCCAGGACAGAGTTTGAACTAGAATTCCACTGGTGAAATGCTATTTTGTTCTGGCCAGAATCCATAAGTTCCATCTTCATATTAGAAGTTTATCATCTTGCTTAAGCTGGAACTGTGTCCAGCTGGGGGGTCGCCATTCACCTCCCTTCATCATCTTACTAAATATTCAGAGAATGAATTCTAACCACTAAAAATGTGTGGCTATGATATGCAGCTTGAATTTATAGTAACACTATCTGCACACTAATAAGGAATTTGCAAGCTATAACGATGATTATCTTTGTCCTTAAATATGAACATCATTACCCAGACCAGTTCCATATTAGCAAGGATATGCTAAGCAGTCACTTATTTTAGAATTGCCAATATTTTCCCTACTCTTTTTTTTCAGCAAATGTAAAAAGCTCAAAAATTTAAAATAAAACTGAGATTAAGAGAGGAGGTGACGTAACAACTATTATGTCTAAAAATAATAATTACTATTTAGTCCGTAAATTAAAAAAAAAAAAAAAAAAAAAAAAAAAAAAAAAAAAAAAAAAAAAAAACCAAAAACAAAAAACAACACAGATGTAAGGTATTATCCCACTATTCTAGTTGAAGTAGAAAGTCCTGAATAACTTCATGGCCTTTTCCTGAAAATAGATTTTAAAAAAAAACTTTAGGAAATTACTCTTTTGATCTTAATAATATGCAAATTTTCATCTGATCCCTGCTGACAGTTCTCTGCAGTCTAAATCCATTTCTCATTTCAAACTCGTGCATTTCTGTATGAAAAAAAGACATTGCTCTGTAAAGAGAACTTCCTCGTGCAAAAGTTTACGAGGCAATATTGCAGTCATGTTTTTAGGGGCTGTTTACAAGTGTATTCCTTTGGGACCAGTCACTACAATCTCAGTAGCAGAAGGCTTTTGGCACTTTTGACCTGATCCTCCAAGAAAAAATTACAATCTGCTTAATCAGGTCTCACTTTCAAATTCAAATTTTAATTGCTAATTAGTCACCCTTTGCGTTTGAGGTTAATTATATCAGTCATGCATTTGCMGGATTCAAAATTTCAAAATGCGCTAGTGAGCAGAGAAACTGTAWGGTATGGAATTCAAGTCACTGCTGTATTTTATTACTGGTTGAATGTGAATTGTTCTGGGAAAGTTCTCACCAGCACACACAGTGTCAGTGGTTTTGGGACAGCAGTGGTGGCCTTCAGGGTCCCAATAGTCCTCACCCTGCTTCCCAGTGCCTGTGCAGTGACACCAGCCATGAGCACKGCTCCTCTCAAATTCCCAACAGCCTTCAAGCCATAAGCATGAAGTATGGACACCCCAGACATTTAGCAAGAGTCAGAAATCCCAGAGGAGATGAGTCTCATTCCTGACCATCTGTTTCTCTCATCATGAGCACTCATGTGCTTTTATATGCATCACCTTCATATCTGAGCCTCCAGTGCTTAGCACATTATGGTTCCTTCCAAACCAGTCAAAGACTGTTTATCACTTCACTTGCTCAGGATAGTATACTTTACATTATAGACCAAAGGTAGATTCAATCTGGCAATACATTTTCTTTAAAAGTCAACCCCTTTGGTGCAGTAAAATACATTAGGTTTGATGTTCTTGGCTATGAAAAACTTGCCTTTTGCCAAAGTTGCATTGTCTGAAGTCTCAAAGCAGGAGTTATCATGCTATTTGAGATGAAGAGTAATTTGTGTTGCTTGGGCATGACACATGTAATTTTACACTTTATCTGTAGGTGTGATACTGGATTCTGCCAGAGCAGGCACCTGGTATCAATGCTCATTCTGGCAATAGTTCAGCAAAACTCACAACTCCTAAGAAAAAACACAGGTTTCTGTACAGAAAAACTAAATCAAAGTGTCTAGAGACAGGCTAACATCAGAAATGCATGATCTACCCAGCAATTTGTAGGTGACAGGGAAGTGGAGGGAGGTTTTCCTTGAGGGGTTTTTTTTAGCATTTGGGGTGATGTGGCAAAAGCGACTGCTATATATCTCTGTCTCTGCCTTAACAACTGTTTGGAGAAATTTTCTCATACTCAGGTTTTAATGCAGTGTTTATCCTAGAGCACATTAAATAAAACTTCATTTTGCTCTTGGGACGTGCTTTTCGCGTTATCTGCCTGCCATAGCTACTTGCTCCTGACAAAGAGATCCTTGAAGAGAAGGAAGTCTTTCATCACAATTTTAGTGGACTGAGAATTGCAGCAGCCTTCAAATGACTGATGTTTCTGTGGGSAGGCTAGGCACTGAGCATCAGGGGAGATCATTATTTAAAAACAGTGCCGAGAAGGCCATTTCTAGTGTCAGTACTAGGATGAGTCATTTAAAATCATWCCTGAAGCTACTGCAGAATAAGTTTATCAGATTCATATCCTTGATCCGGATTACTAGCATGCAAGTGCGTGCTTCTCACAGAGAACAGTTGTAGAATCTGGTCCATTTTTCAAGTTGTATTTCCAGAACTGAAAAAATTCATCGTAGGAACTGTCATTAGTTTAATGATGGGTCAGTGAATAAAAACAGCCAGATAGCCTCACATTTCCATTGCAGGTTGTGAACCTTGCTGTCCATATACCACTATTTTTCAAACAGCAGCCATCATATAAGACCCAGAGTGTTACACTGCACATTAATGGAGGTGACTGATTTCACAGCAGTTCTCTATGCACAAACACCTATGAAAGACAGACAGCACAGGATTTACCAGGCCGCTATCAGAGCACTAACCATAGCAGCATTGTTTCACCTCTTTGAATTTATAGACAGACCAGGGTAATGAATTTATAGACAGACCAGTGATTCATTTCACCCACTAAATAAAAGAAGTATGTTCCAGCTGTCATAACTTGCCATTAAAAACACACCTGTGCTTTGTACTAGATAATCAATAACATTCTCCATTTTGGAACAGGTTTTTATGCATTTTATGCACACAGGTTTCTTTTCTAACTTTATCATTTTATTTTGTGCTCTTCACCAAATCAAGAAGTACCAGCCAAACACTGAAATAGTGACTCTGAGTCYATCTCTGCTATTTCACTGCCACAAATGTCACTTTGGAAGTTCAAAGGCAGCATCTCAACAGCTAAATTTTCAGTATCAGCTGGTATACTGAATAAAAGTCAAGAGCTTTCCTTGCAATATCTCTAAAGCTGTGTGTTGAGAAAGCACTCAGTAATCCTCTCTGTAAATATCCCAAGCCCTAATAAACCAGATATATGTCCTGTCTTCTCTTTCTGCAACTGTTGCGACTGCAGCAACTTCTTCTGCAAAAGATGTTATAAGAAAACTCAACATCCCATTTGACAAGTCAGAATGAAGCAACACAATTTGGCTGCATAGTTTTGAATCTCTGGAGAAAATTTGCAGCACAGATTGAAAAATTCCATAACTGTAAAATGTCACTGGATGTTTGAATATTAAACAAATTTRAAAGTTATGCATGTCCACGTACACTTGTTTTAAGATAGGCAGAGAGAGGGAGAGGCAGAAAAAAAACATGTTGTAATTGTTTGCAAATTCCTACAGATGTTTATTCATTTTCTCTGGTTGAAACTCTATTTGGTATGTGATCAAAAGCAACTATATAAAGGAGCTTGCCTTCTTTAAGAACATTCTTTCCATTAGCAAAAGTATTAGAAGACAGGCCAAAGAGAGGATTTCTGAATGGAAATCTTGTTGACAGTTGTGGCAATCCAGACTCCAGTTGGCTATTTTCCYATGTGGTTGTTGGGCGGAGATTTTTGTTTATGGTTCTGGTTGGTCACATTTTCATGTTCTCTGCAGTCTTTGACAGACAGCTTCAAATTAGAGAAGCACAGCTGTAATCCAAAAACATGCTCATATTCTCAGTTACCACAATCTTAACTGCTTTCAGGAGTTATTATGCTTTTCAGTTTACAAATGACACAGAAAAAGTCCATAACAGCTATTATTCAAATCATCTGGAAACTTCCCAGCAGCTCTACTCAACCCAGTAAATGGAAAGCAAAATTTTGACTTTGCAGAGCAGTGTAATAATGCAAGAGTTTCTTAGAGAAGGCCTAGCACCATAAAACCCCACTATGTTATGGTTCAATATGCTTATGTAGAAGTGGCCTGACTCACATGACTTAYTCCATTTCAGAGGTGCAGAGGTTAGAGTGGAAACATCAAGTCATCTAGTCAACCTCTTTCATTCACGCCATGCAATGTCATCCAGTTACTCCTGTATAGAAATCAGATGCTTAGGCTTGTCAAGAATAGTCTGAAAAGATCCTRAGCCCTGATTTGTGAAGAAGTAGTAATTTTTGCCAGTAAAGTCATTTATYTACAATTTTTTCATTATACCCTTTGATGAAACTGAATTTTGGTTGGTCATCACGCCAGGGAAATTCTGGGAAAAAAAGTCTGTTGCTTACAGCAACTGTAATTTTTCCAACCTCATTCTACTCAGCCTATATATCTCCAGAAGAAAAATGCCAGAAATGTTGCATAAATAATCCTGTGACAGTTATAAAAACAAGAAGCTTTTTTTCCAGAAATTCATAAAAGAATAGGGAAAAGTTATAATGGAAATATCATAAACATCCAACCATCGACTCTTTGATTACTGAGGATCCAGAAATTATACTTTGGATTGATATGTAAATTAAGGTTGTTTCAAAATGGATGTCTGGAAGATGAGTGGAAGGACATAGTGCACTGTGTACACATTTTCTTWTGACATGTAATCCACAATTGTCTGAAATGCAATAAAAATGCTCAAATGAAATAAATAGCTAATGATCTATAGCCAAGTAAATGCATGATCCTTGTCCTTCATACTCAAGCTTAAAGGCCTTTGGAATATACTTCAGAGTTTTTTAAACTTCACTTTTGTATGATTTTAGTTGTTGTACCACACTAGTTCTGGATGGTGCAAACATACTTATGCAGAGCTATGAATGACCAAAGATTTCCCAATGCCACCCGTGACAGTCATGCTTGTAGCAGTCGKGCAGAAAAAATCTCATTAACTGTTTTTATGGTGTATCAATCTGCTCTGCTGCTCCTGTACAGACAGATCTGTGCCTCACAGACATGAGTGACAGGTGCTCAGTTCAAGACTGAATTTCATCTAAATCCCTCACTTTTTTTTTTTTTTTTAAATTCTTCCCACAATCCTTAGCCCCATCAACAAACTTGCCATATCTAAGCAAAGGCCATTTCTTTAATTCCTCATTAAAAAAAAATAATGAATCTCAAATTATTTCCCTGGCCAATTCTGCAATTTTTTTTTAACTCTCAATCAGACATTAAAATTTCTTTCTCAGCTTTCTTGTTCAGATTTTCCCTCTCTTACAATTGTTGGAAAAGGAATGTGCAAGTTACATACAGCCCTTCTCTCACTGTCTGCCAGGAAAAGACAGATCAAGTCATCAGTAACACAAAGATACAGTGGKGATTCCAGAACAAAACACATATCTTTATTGGTTAATGATTTCTTGGAAATTTACAGACACAGACCTTCAGAATAATCAGTATTTCACAGAACAGCCAACAATGAAATAAGGCCCAGTTGTAACAGCCAGCCCCAGAAGTTCACGTACTTTGCAGCCAAAGATCAGCAGAGAAGAGGGAGTTTTGCCCCTCTATTTTCCATTTGACAACTAAGGCTTTATCTGTCTTTGATATTCAATGGTTTTCTTTTCTCTAGTTTCTTTCAATGGTAGAATTACGTTTTCCTTATAATGTAATATCAAAATAATTTCTTGTAAGGATCTTTTCCCTGGCAAATTCTTTTCCATGATTACCAAAATAAAGTAGGCTCTRAAAGGTATGGAATAATCTCACACCAGCAATAGCCGTGTAAATAGGAAGTGACTGTCTTCTTTTTACAAATCTTGGGATGAGTAAAGAGTGATGAATTCTCTCTGTTTTCCCTTCAAATACCAGATTCTCAGGTCATTAGTAAATAGGGTGACACTGCACCTCTGCTGCAGAAGGCAAAATTTTACAGTCCATATTTAGAATTTAATGTGTAGGAATATGGTGGAGTTGGTTTACATTTCGTAAAAGGCATATGATCAGCATTGAAGAGTGCAGATGTTAATGATAATAGAAGTCAAGGAGACTCCTTGCAGAAAGGATAAAAAGATTTATCTGAAGTAGTCTGATGTTCTGGATGACTTTGTTGGTTCACTTTCCATGCCATTGATCTAGGTAATTGATAGTTTTATATTTGCAAAGTATATTTGCAATCTTTTAGTATTCCACAAAATTTTTCCAAAAGGGTACTTCCTGACAAAGAAGAAGTTAGACAACTAACTTAAAATGGAGTGAGARAATAGTATCTGTGAATGGGCATAACACATCTGGTGAAAATATGTTACAGCTAGAAATGTCAATAGTCTATTCTACACATATTTTTTTTTAAATGCAGGACAAAGTTAATACATACATACACCAATTACCCATCTAACTGTAGATTCAACATCAAGGACAAAGATGAATTAAAATCTGGCATTTGACATTAAAGTTTTTATAAACTGATGTGTTCTTTTATATCAAGGGAAAAAGAGGGGGGGGGGGCACATTGAGTTGGRGGTGGGAAGAATGCCTTCGTATTCTAGGAGTCACTAATTCTGCTAAATCAGAACCTGAACCCTGAGGGAGAAGTCTCTGAAAAATAATGGGGCTGTCAGGTCTCCAGGAAGAATGGTCCACTTCTGTGGCTTTGACAAGGCCTTCACTAAAGGGTATGCAACAAGACAGAAGTCACTTGTAGTGATGTAGGACTTCCTGGCATCACCCTTCTTACAGAAAGCTTGCCAGAAACACCTGCAATTTGTTTTGCTAGTCTTATAGTGAGACTGCTCATAGACTGCAATCTTTTTCAGTCTAGGATGTTTCATAGAAGTTACGAAATCACAGAAATCAGCCCAGTGAACCTAAAGTTGTAGAATGAATTACRCAGAGGGAAAATCCAAGGTTAGTCTTTAAATCCTTGGTTTAATTGTTACATGGCATACTGTGAGAGGAACAGATTTTCAGATGGCATTAGTTATAGTAAGATTTGAACCAAATGGGGATCTAAGTCCCACCAACTGGATGTAAWAAAAACCAGGAGACAAGCTGGAACAAACCAGATATGGTGCTGTCTTCTACCACACTGCCACTGTACCCACTACAGTACAGAGTCARAAGTATCTCTCCAGAGCTGCAGAAATTATTCCATTATTCTATATTTGAGAGGTAAGAGGGTCTAAGAAGTCGTCTTTAGTGTCTACAGTACCTGTAGATTATGGAGGGACTGACAGCTGGAAGATCCTTTTTTCTTTCTGAAGCCATGCTAACTGTGGAAAAGCTATAATTTGAGAATGGAGAGCAGGGGTTACCAAAGGTGAATGCTTGGTCATGGTACTGAAAGCCACAGCACCCATAGATAACTACTACCACCCCAGGGTTACAGCACAAGGGGTCATGTCACAAAGATCCAATGCTCTTGCAAATGAAATTTCTGCATATTGGGTCCCTGCACCCCAATGTATTACAGAGACTGTATGGTACAACAACCACTCACGTAGGAGAATGCATTTATGAAATGCTAGTGAAAATCATGGATCAACATCAGGAGAGGGGAAGATTAAATATTTAGTGGTTAGGAAGTTGTTAGCTATTTGGGTTGGGTGGCAAGATTCTTTTGGCACTTTCTATTCCCTGTGTGTAAAATCTGATTMAAACACAGGCATGTTTAATGTTATTTCAAGTCGGAGCTAAACTYAAATATTAAGCTATGAGCCTATGGAACATGAATAAAAGAGGAAGRTGAAAGGATGGAAACCAAAGTGAGTAGAAGATAAAATAAAATGGCAAAGCTGGAATTTTTTTTTTAAAGTTTGCCATGGTAGCGAAGTAGAGAAAAGCTGCAGGAATGCTTACTTGCTAAATGATCTGTTGTAAGAAGACATCAGGGCTTAGACTTCAATGGTTCTTATAGGTCCCTTCCAACTCAGGGTATTCTGTGATCCTCAGATCTATAACCTAAGCTAGYTCTTCCGGATCATCAATATGATGATGCCATTTGGCCCATTAGTACAAATAGACTGGGTTTCTTTTGTCTGGGCTAACTGCTGAGGATATAAAAAACCCTGATCCATCTTACACCTCAGGCTGGAATAACCTGGTGTGCTGGGGTTGGCTGTCATGGTCTGCCTATGAAGCAATCTAGTCTGCATAGAGTTTCAAGGGGTGTGGTGAAAATCACAAAAAATCCTATCTCTAACTCATATTTTGCTCTAAGGCAAATTGTTTGCAAAAACTTTCCTTTTGATTTCTGTTATCCAAATAACTCCAGCTTAAATTGGAACTCAGCTATTAATCTGATAATGACATGGCTGAGACAAATTCTCTGACAATGGATCTCAAATGACTTGCAAGGCTTTACTTTACCTCATTGTCTGCATTCCTTTCCAGCCAGAAGTTCTGTCAGTATTTAACACACACACAAAACCCCCTCAAATGTAAGTATTAAGATGATTACTATGTACCTGGAAATATCCTTTAATTTTGATTTTGTTTTATTTTATTTTTGGCTTCAAAGCTTTCCCAGGAATGAACACCTGTCTTTCACAACATTACAAGAAATAGTCGGGTAGCTCAGATGCTTTGTTGTGTCAAGTCCTCTAATAGGGACACTGTGAGTATAAGTCACATTTTAATTAATGATCAAAGCAAAGGACACCTGTAAATTTTGGTTCAGTTTCTTCAGTTCTTTGATATCAGGTTTATCCATTAGAAAAGGACTCCTTTGATGCATATCCTGCTGACATAAGGTATCTTTCATGCCTAGATGCCATGGTGACTGGAGCCTTACAAATACTGAATTGAACAAGGGGAACAGAATACTATGGTTTTGCCCCATCATGTCTATCAGTTAAAATCTTATCTCTAAAAGCAGCAAAACTYGTCATCCTGTGCAGTCTTCTTTTATTCCCGTGACTCTAATTTCTACTCAAGACTTTAGCGGGTGCCATCAGGAAGTCTTGTTGGGGTCTGGCCCTGAGAGATAGTGACAGATTTGTAAAGTCTTGCAGCCTGTTTGCCACCCAAATGAGMACTAAGATGCTGTTGGGGAAGGAAGAGACAAGATACTGCCAGACCCTGAGATGCCTCCCCACTTCCACTAAAAAAAAATTGGAGAGACTCCCCAGCTCAAACCTCCATTTATTCCCAGGGGAACCTCTCTAGCCAGTGTAAGCAGTGCACCCAGCACAGGAGGAATGAGCCCTGCATTGCACTGATGTGATAATACACCCTCTGAGCGGGGTCAGCACACAACCCACTCTCAGGTTTTGCAAGTACTGAGGCAGGGGAGGCAAAGGGTGAGTGACTGGTCCTTGTGGAATAAAATAGCAGAAATATCACAGAGCCTCACCTAAAAGATTGGTTTGGATGGCATTGATTATTTGTCATGGGGCTTTCTTACCCAAATAGGTGGCATGTGGCAGAGAGATCTGTGTGATATGCAGTAATTGAGGCCAGATCACGTCAGCAGYACAGTTACCTAAATAAAGCCAGTCAAATCTCTTCCCCAGAAAATACCTAAGTCCTGTATGTAAGAAGTCCTACAGTTCCAAAAATGATCAGCATTTTAGGTGCCTGGCTTTTGAAAAGCCTATTTTAATCTATGTCTAAACACTAGGAGAAGGTCATGCAATAATTTAAAATGTGTACATATTGATGGCAATTATATGGATTCTTTGCCCAACTTYGCCTATCCGAAACCAGGTAACTAGCCTAAATAATTTATTCAGATTTCTTCTCCAGTCAAACATGAGCATCAGAATCTTTATAATGCAATAGCCCCTGTAATGGGAAATTATTTATGCTCTACAAGTGCCTGAATTTATACAACTGAATCTATTTTGCCTGCATTTAGCTCTCATCTATTTCTTTAAACTGAGTTTCAAAGGAAACTGCACTCCAAAAGTTGTTGGGCMAAACGTTTATCTTCTAGAAACGAGTGACTTTTGTTTGCTTTCCCACATGAAAACAAATGTGTAAATTTGTAGTAGAGAAAATCTTTAACTAATGTGATAGCAAATCCATCAACACAACTTCACATAAAATGACTCCTGGAAGGACAAAGATTGTCAGAATTACTCCCTCCCACAMCATGCAGATTTTATAGGCTGTTTTGAAGGATCTGAAGGGTCAAAAACAAAATATTCAATTCTTAGAAACTGCACTATGAAATCAAATACAAAACTTACAACCATTTTGGTGCCAGAAAACCATCAAGTCAGACCTGAAGCAATACAGGAACATGGTATGGTTTAAACATCATCCACTTGGCTATACATATGTCTCTGCCTACAAGGGAAGGAATGGAATGAACTTWAAAAGGAATAGAAAAAAGAAAAAAAAAACTTGAAATATATCTCTACATGCCACATCTGAGAGATGGGAAAACAACCTTGCAATATGTCTTTAGAAAATATTTTCTTCATTCTCTTTCCTTAACTGAAAGATACAGAGTTGAACATTTCTATGTCTAAACCTTCCCTCGCAAGTATCTCTAGGCTTTGCAGTCATCAGTGGATTTACCTTCCCTGCATCCCTGTTGATGTAAGAAATTATCATTATCCTCTTTTTATGATGGAGAACTCYAACACAGGAAAGATGTAAGCATCTTCCTTGAAGTAACAAAAAAGTCCGAAGTGAAGTCAAGAGTTGAGCCCTGTTCTGTCACATCACCATCCCGTAACCTGACCACCATTTCTGTCCATCTTGCCCTAACCTGAGTTGAACAGCCAATAAATTGTGCCTGTTCTTTTGCCAGGACCTCCAGTAACATTTTGCCTTGCTGCTGTCACTAGTCCRACAGACTACAGACAGCATGTTTTAGATATTACTTCTTTTGTTGGTAAAGCTGCACTTCTGACCRGAGTGGGTTTAATACCTAGTATAAAGCAGCTCAGGAATTTTCCAMGAATCTTTTGGAAAAAGTGATTTGYTATAACCAACATTTTCCTTACTATTTTTCCATGCTCAACACAAGATTTCTGCATAGGAGTTTTTGAACCTTAAGAAGAAATCACTTTTCAGAGCGATTGCTTAATTCACAGGCTACTGGTTAGAGAAACTTCCCAGGCTGTGATAGACTTGGTTTATGTCCCTGGCCTGCTTCATAAGAGAAAGTAGTTTTGGCAGCCCCTACAGTGGCTACAGAGAGTTTTGACATGAGGGTCTCTTGTTTCTGAGTAAAAATTCTGAGGAGCTTCAGGCTCATCAAAAGAAAATAAGGAAATGTTTCTAAATACTAGAAACTGATTAGAGGATGGACAAAGTGCTGGCTCATAGAGTTCACTTATCTCTACCTCCACAATGAGGCAGGTTTAATCTTGGTCTAGAAGAYATTTAATSTGGTTTTAAGTAGTTCCTCTTCAGSGKGGGTAATAGTGTTGGTAAAGACATCCATAYTCTCAATTTGATTTATTCTCTGATTTGCTGCAAAACCCTGATMTTTCAATTTTCTGCTCTGCATAAATGACAGTCTGCCCCCAGGCTCCAGTTTGTAGCAACTAACTAGTTATTTTGGCCACAGTAAACATGGCAGTGAAGAGCAATTTCTTTGCTGCAGAATTGTTCTTTACCAGCAGTACAGACATCATTGTGCCAAGCTTCTTTCCCCTGCCCTGTACAGAAGGAGCCAGTCCCTCAACAGTATCCCAGCAGGATTCACAGTCCTCACCCTGCACTCAGAGGTCACTGCCTCAGCAGCCTCCTGCAAAATCCCTGCTGTAAAACCAGGGGCTGACAAGCAGCACTCTGGCTGTTCAGCTACCTAGCTTATTGGCTCTAATCCAATTAGAAAAAAAAAAAAAAAACCCCTCAAAATTTATCAGAGCAAAGAAAGGGAGCAGGATCCCAGAGGAGCCTCAGACACTTTGTGTAGACCACAAAGGAGCACAAGTAAACCCAGTAACAGTATTTCTCTGTGGAAGCACCGGAGTAACACTCGGAGGCAAGGGCTCAGCTTCCTGCCATGCCACAGACACCAGGGATGACCTCTTCTCATCTGTACTGTGTACACAAACARTATTCCACCCAGACTGAATGCAGCCTCTGCACAGCTTCAAGCAGAGTGTTTGCACAGATGAGTTTCAACCCTTGCAGGGTGCCTCTAGCTGTTGCTGTTGTCCCAAACTGTGAGAAGCAAGCATGGATTCACGGCCTGGGTCTGGAAATAAATKGATAGTCTGAATGGATCTCAGATAAAAAAAATAATTAGCTTTTGAGGGGTTTTGTTCTGAAATAAATAATTCCCCACTCTGGAAGGAGGGAGGGGAAATGAGGACAGCAGTTTAGGGTTTTTTTCTTCTTCATTGTTTTAGTGAACTAGTTATGACTCCCTCATGAAGCAAAACAGGCCTGACAGATATGCAGTTTATCAGCCACGCCTCAGATCATGAAAGAGGTGTTGCTAATCGAAACAAAGTGATTTTGCAGARCATTAATACTCTCAGAAGATTTGCATCTGCCCTTCATTGGTCTAGGCAGGGAGGCWGAGCTGAGCAGCACTGCACTTAACTCAGAGAAAGCAGAGGCACTGATGCAAATGTGATCACTGGACCACAGCAAAGGGTTAATATATGCAATTGCACTGAAAAAATAACGCTGTAGTGAAAATGAAGGTGTTAAAAATACTGTTTAAATTTCTGCCCTGCATTGTCTTCAACAGTCAAAATCTATTACATTTTGTGATAAAATTGTTCACCCACTCTTTTCCAACACGCAAAATAAATGCTCAAAATATATGCAACTCTCAAACCATGAGGTGCCCTCCCCACATTAGCGTCAACATCCTACCAGGAGATGGACTGCACAAATATTCAYCAGGAACACACTGTTGATTAAATAATTCAAAATCCATCTGATCTTGCTCCTGCAAGGGCAAAGGACAAGCACA
Source organism: Malurus melanocephalus (assembly GCF_030028575.1). Taxonomy (NCBI): domain Eukaryota; kingdom Metazoa; phylum Chordata; class Aves; order Passeriformes; family Maluridae; genus Malurus; species Malurus melanocephalus. The sequence goes on along the minus strand of NW_026623325.1, from coordinate 1,965,456 downwards.
GAACTGCAATGTCTAGCAGACCAACAACACTCCTTGTTTTCCATCTCCATTAACCCTGATTTCTGGCTGTACCCCATGCAYTGAGTGTTTCATCTGCCCTCCCTTGTGGGAAATCCTGCATGGCTGGACCTTCCCCCAAATTTGCAACCAGTGCATTAACAGCTGGGGGAAGGCTCTGTGTTTTCCTTGTTTTACTTCAGGAATCTTGGGAAAACCAGTGGCACAGCTTTTACAGACAGTGAAAGTCCAGAAGGACTTTCAAGTCTTCCATCATATGCTTCAATGCACATCCCACTAAGAAGAATAGGCCTTCAAATGTCAGCTATCCATTTCTGACCTTCTGAATTTTAATATTATTTATAAATATCTGTGTCATKCCCATTAGCAGGATAAAATTTCACTTAACTTAGACTGCAAATAAACAGAAAGTTCAGTCTTAAAATAAAGAAAAGAAAAGATGAAGTACATTCCCAGATATCTGAAGTATAAGAGATTCCTGAGATTCTGTCTGAAAGGYATTACACAATCCAGAAGGGTTATACTATCCAGAAGGGCTGACATTCAGCCTATATCCTGTCTCAAAGWTGTTTACTGAAGCCATTTCTGAAAATAGTTCTGCTACAGATATTACACAATGGGCAACTAAATATGAATCAAGTGGACAGCAGCACTTTTGCATTCTTTTTGGGGTGCTGCTTTGCAGCCTTCTTTGTGAGAAAGTAAAAATTACCTGTAATATGGGATGCAAAGCTGTATGGTTTTCTCATGCCAGGTGGGTCCTTTGCACAGGGCTTGGAATCTTATGTCAAAACTGTCTATACTCGTGAAGAAAATCTCTCTCCTTAGCAAGACACTAACACTTAGTAAGGAAGTACCTCCATATTAGCCCTTTCATTTCTCTCATTTTCAGTCCTCTTTATTTTTATCAAAATTCCAATTTTTCAACAGTAAAACTGAGTACAGCTAATGAAGCACAGATCCAGGAGACAGGGTTTTACATAAGTGTTATTGAAATATAGTACAGASTCTGATCTGAAACTGTAAAGGTCARTCTTTAAATAACCAGGTCTTTTGGGATCTGACCTATCCAAGAGCATTTTAGCTTTGACTGGACTTTCTTGTTCAAATTCAGTTCTCTGAAAATAGTGCTGTGTCCAAGAGTACATCAGCAGGGCAGKGCTATTCTTAGAAAAACAAGTCAAAATCTGCTTGTCTCAATACTCCTCACATTGTCACCAAAACCAAGAACTGCAGCTGTGGATACTGTTTTCATTGTGCAGTACTGCAGCACAGCTGGCATTTCATTCTCTACACCCTATGATTTAGTCTAACCACATTCAAGACAGGAGGAAGTAATACAATTCCCTGAGCCCTCCCACTCTCAAAACACATGAGTTGTTACCCTGCATCAAACACTTGAAACACTGAAGCACGTAGTTGACCACCAATTATCCTATTGCCCACAAAAATAGTTTCTTGTTAACTCTGACTTGGGTCTTTCAAGGTCCCGACAAAATCTAGGACTGGAAGGAATCTATATCTGACATGAATGTGCAGGAGGTGAGAGGACAAAGAAGGAAGGGGAATGGCACAATGAAGTGTTCAGGTCCTCAAGACATCAGAAGTAGAGGATGCAACAAGTGAGCAGCTCTAGGGATCCCAGGTCACTCATAAAAAGCAGCAGGGAAGAGTGTGGTTTTCTAAAACTGGCATTAGGRCGGTGAGATGTACAAGAGGCCACAGGGTTGAAGTGTTTTGCTCTGGAAAAAGGAAGGAGAGGTTAAACCCCAGCCCCAGTTTCCTCTCACAATGGCACAGGTGTGCCTAAGGAGTAGTGTTGACAAGGTAAACGCAGCACAGCAAATGGATGAGCTATAATTATTCCTAGGCAAGTTGTGGACTTAATTGCCCAGAAAATCATCCAAAAACTCTCTATGTTRTTCACATCTCAAGTTCTAATGCTGAATGGCCCTTTTGTAGCTTCAACCTGAAGGTCATGCACAAAGTCAGCCAATCATGGTGAAGATGAGGATACTCTGAATTCCACATTTCTATCTTATGCCACAGCATCTAGAGTACCAGACAGAAGGAAACAAAAATACTCTATCATTTCAAAGCAGAATGCTTTGGTTTGTTCTTATTACTAACACTTAATCCATAGATTTTTAAATAACTGTAATTAGTTTGGAGGAACTCAGAGCTGACGTACCTGCAAAACATATTCTCATTTGCGGGGTCACTTTAGGCACTTGGCTAACTCTTCTGAAAATTATATCCATTTTTGCAAGGAAGGTTTTATATCCAATAAGTCATTGGTAGTGCGTTTAACATGCATTCTTTGTAAAGCCAGCTCTTAACTGCTGGCTTGTTCATAAATGTACAGAGAAATGATACATACATAGTCTATGTAAACTAAAACCCCTTTAGTTTTAGTTTAGTTTTAGGGAAAAATTCCTATTGACTCATCAGTTTTGGAGTGTTTATCACAGTGAGACCTTCCAAGGCCTTGAGCTCCCAATATTGTCACCATGGCCCAGCTATTACCAGAGAGAATATGAATATAACCCCATAAGGATTGCTATTTTTTATTGTTGCCACACTAAGAAAATAAAATTTAAAAAAATAAACATTCCAGAAACACATTTTTCAAAATTGTAAATCTAGTCCACACAGAAAGATTAAGGGTAATGAGTGCTTTCTTGACCTTCATTCAAGTCTAAGACATAGTCAGCAATTTTCATTGATATTAAACCTGCAAAACCTAAAGCTTTGCATAATTTTAAAATAAATTCATCAAAAGGCTTAATATCTTTAAAATTTCAAAAATAGTAACAGTCGTTATCATGCTTTGCTTGGGTGTGCAAGGACAAAGAAAAGATAACCACCAATATAGCCATGTTGACTAGAGCAGAAAAAAGGAACAGTGATAGAGATAACTTACTCTAGACTGTTGTGAGAACTATCCTGGTGTTCCCTGACTCTCACTTGATGTGCTAACCACTGAGCCTCAGTTTTTCACAAATCTACAGCTTTAAATTCTCTGTGCTCTGCTTTAGAAGTACACAAAACCTCTATAAAATCATAGAGAATAAAGCAAATGTCAAAGTTTTGAAAAAAGTACCTCAAAGCATTTTATATTATCTCAGAGGGGAAATATTCTTGATGTCAAACAAGTGAGCTTTCTGTTGCCAGTGAATTTATATTTGACCATATCTGAAATAGAAGGTTTTTGCTGTGGTTGCAAACCTGAAAGTATTTCCAGTGCCTCGCAGTAAACTGCAAATGGCCCCTCAGCTCTCCATCCAGGCTACCACTGCAGTATGACATTGACATGCCTTAAAAGAAAGCAGGGGTTAAATACTACACTTCATAAAGCAGCTCTCAAGTGTTCTAGTAGTGACATTTCAAAAATGAGCACAGTATAATCTAACACAGGGGGCCAACACAAAGCAGGACCATTGTGGAGAGCCCTATCCTTTCCCATGGTCACAGCATGAAATTCACTGTTCTTTCTGTCCATTCAGRATTTCTCAGCCACAGCCACAAGCCACTCTCTTAGCTGTGTGCCAGGACTGTGCAGCTGCAAAAGCAAGTGGAAAGCTCAGCCAAGACRGTCTTCACAGGGCATTGAGACCTATTTTAGACTCAGGAGTGTGGTCTTTTAGACAAGAYGAAACACAGAGCCTTTGCATACTGTGGCCAGCAGCACAATCTGAAGGTTCCCTGGTACAGGAGATGACGAAAAGTAAAGCACTGCAAATGTCATCAATGCATCAGGACTTCTTCTGACTACGATAATTTGTATTTGTTATGTATGAAGTATTACTGAGACCTGAAAAAGATCAGAGTTGCATTATTCAGCTTGTTATTCAGTCAGATACCTGCAAACAAAAGGAAAAATGAGCATAAAAATTCCTTTTTTTTTTTTTCCTATGGCTATAACTCTCAGAGAAAGAGAGTTCTCAGGCTATAACACTCTGAGAAAGAGCCTATTTTAGTTACCTGCTAGGGAAGCAGTATTGTGGTGAAATTTCCAGAGTATGAATGGGACTGTGGTTGCTCATTGCACCCAGCAAGCTGGAAAGACTCTTCAGGTCCCTTTGCCCTAGTCAGTTCAGCACAGTCATCATCCCTGCTCCTCTTCTTCATCTTCACTTGATGTCTGGTCTCTTTGAGAACCTTTTGATTCCCTACTTCTTGTTTCTCCTTGAACTCACATACACTTTTTCACATATTTTGAGCTATCACAGACACTGAGAACTGATTTATTTGAGTCACAGTTATACTTCTCCAGAAGAAATCCAATTCTCAACAAACAATCAGTATTGATGTTTTACTGCAAGTGACATAGAACAAGAAAGTCATATACCATAATATGGAAAAACGTTTTTCTCCTTATGATGAACCATTTTAATACGTGCTTGCTGTCATGGATTGATTAGGTTTGAGTGTAAAAACCAAGCTGGGATGAAAAAGGGAATAATGARGTTTCCTAGATCTTATAAAGCCTAGTAAGAATTTTTACTAACCCCAGTTTGTTCCTGTAATGTTAGTGAAGGGTTATTGATAAGAACTCGAACATGATCTATCTCCTTTCCTATAATCACCTTGACCCAGAAGACTTAGCTGCACATGATGCAGAATGTGGACTAAAGCCAATATCTCTAAATAAGGCTTCCTGTTAAGTTGTCTAAATTCAGTTCTAAGGAGTTATATTAGGTGCCAATTCCTGCATATTCAAAGATAATAAACAATCAGCCATATATATTTCGAGAGAGAATTTTAAACTCAATATGCAAATTTATCCTCCCTAATAAGTAAGCATCAAAACAATCTTTCTCATAGAAACGCTGCTGAGTCATTGACTTCAGAGAACATTTAAATCTTCTGGCAGGAACATAACATGGTTTCCTAAAATTATTTGGCTAAAAAAAGCCAAGTGATAATACAAACCACAATATTTCCAAATTCTGTTATGATTCATGGTCCCCACCTTTTCAGGATTCTTTCCCCCATTAGGAAGCCAACAGCAGAGAAAGCCAAGATATTATTTCAATTATATAAGTGAACTTATCAGATCAGATGCCAAAATATTGTTCTGTGGACATACTGCCTGTTGCTGACCCTAGAAATGAGTATGTTGATGTGTGTTTCAAGTCTAGGACTTATTGAAAACCTGTCAGGCAGTTTTCCCGAAGTCTGAGCACATTGTATGCTTAGGGCACTGAGATCGTTGCAGGTATCCTCTGGGATTGTCTGACTTTCTCCAATAAAAACTTCTACATCTTGATTCTGACACCACTTTTGCATTTTGCTTTGCAAACTCAGTATGACTGAATGACAGAATTGAAGCAGTGGGGTGTGTCTTTTGAAACCTTTCCCAGGGAGGCTCACAAGCATATTTTAAAATGGACAAGTGACATCATCTAACTTTCAGGTCAGGAACCTTCTTGTGTTTCTTCAGGCTTCTTCAGCCACCAGTCTTCATCTTTTTCTCTTCAGATTCAGGGTTTGGGGAATACTTAGGGAGTGTGTATAGTTCCTGCTGCCACACACATATCTGATGCTTATAAGATATGTTTTATATAAGTGTATGCATATACATGCATATAAAAATATATGGTTAACCTTACATATTGCACATGCTCTTTAAAATCTCAACACGTAACACAGGCAGCTTTCTACTCACATGAGCAGATGCTTCATTACAAACCACATTAAACTTTGTCCTTTCTTCTAGAAAATAGAAGAGTTCGCCGAAGCCCTGCTAAAAAAAGTGCCACTAACACAATCTATTAGCATGATGTCACCCTTAACAGAAGTCACCATGCATCTATTTGTCTGTTTAAGCTGTCAGGTCTCCAGAATGGAGTGTCTGGATGTTCTGTGGCAAGTGCTGTGTGCAGCAAGTCTCCACACCATCCTGCTGTTGGCAGATGCTGTGGTACACAAGAGCACTGTCTTCATTTTCGGCCCGGTACTTCCCTGGGTGACACAGGATGGCGTTCATTCCTGTCCTGTTACTTTCTAGTGTTGAGTTGGCAACACACCCAAAAGATTAAATGCCCCATCAMATTTTTCTTTTCCTAGGACAGGCTGATGTAATACATCTCTCAGTGGCAAGAGGTCAGCTTGCATCACCATTAGATCTTTTCTCAGTCASCAACTCATTGCATTTGGCAAATGTCATTTACTGTCTCTATGTCAYTCCAGGTAGCCCAAGTCCTTCTAATCACACTGAGAAGAGTGTAGRGGAGGTTCTTCATTTGTAAAGAAAGGAGAACTTCATTTGTTAATGAGAACAGGTACTATCCAAAACCAGCAACCTGATGATTGCTCTGGATGCTCTATCATGTTTGTTACTAATTCCTGCCAGCACTGGCTTTCCCAAGTAAGGAAGAGCATCTTCTTCTGATCCTTGCTGTTACACTGGATGACTCCCAGATATTCTACACACACACATACCCTCCCACACCCCAAAATTCCTAATAATATATTCAAACACTGAATGCAATAAACTAAGGTGTCAGGATATCTTTGGTTCAGTTTATCCTGTAATACATGCTGAAAATATTTCTTTTTCCTTTTATTATTTGACACAGGTTCAGATCTCTTTTAAAATAAATTCCTTCATTCAAAAGAATAGATTTTAGGGCTGGGATTGTAAAAGCTATTCACTCCCAATTCTCTATAAAATATTAGGTAGAATAAATATTTTTGCCTTCCTGGCTTGTATATGTTTCACACTGCAGTAGTATATGCAGCGCTGAGAGACAGTCATGGTCACCAAGGTCAGCTTAATTTCACTGCAGGATTTCCTGCATTTCTCATTAGATTTAAAATAGCTTGTGATACCACACACTATGATTTCCATTGAAAATACTGACCTATGGCCTATGTACAGAGTATTTTTTCAGGGTTGTGTGAATATCAACTCTTCTTAAAAAAAAAAAAAAAGTAACTGGTGTCACTACTAAAAGAAAATACTTAGGAGCAAGAAGAAAATTTAACTGGGAGAGGAAAGGAAAGGAAGAAGGAAGGAATGCAGCTGGCACTGACATGACTTGCTCACRGGTCTCAGCTGGGGATTATGGCTGTCTCTGGGCTGCACCATGGGACGTGAAGCACTCCAGCCACATTTGCACAGCAGGAGCCCATCTTGCTCCGCTGCTGACTCCCGGCACCCTGAGCGGAGGCAGAACTCACGCTGTGCTGACCCAGCCGTGACTCTGATCTTCCCACTTCAAAGGAGGAGGACTCCTGCAGAAGGCAGCCTGAGATTCCTAAACTGTTTTTCACACAACAGATGAGCAGCTTTTGATAAACCAGAACATATAGTATAATTAGGCCTCAAAGAGCATATACTAATTACAAGCACAGAATTATGCACATTCCTAATGAGAGTGCTGGAAAGGGGCATAGGGAGAGGAACCCCAGCAAGCACAGGCAATCTTCAGCAGCCGYAGTCACGGTACAGAGGAGCTGTGCCTGGAGATGTGCCACAGGGGAAAGAGTGCTGAGGAGGACCGGGACAACCRAGCTGTTTAAAACAAAATTTTACAGTGTTTAGACATTGCTGCCACCAGGAACAGGCAAGGTGGAAGGTTAGACACAGCATCAGGCAGCAGAGGCAGTGGAGAATCCAGCTCTCTCCARCGACCTCCAGCCTCATTTGCAGAAGGTGGCAAGAGGGAGTGCACTTGAGGGTACAGGCAAGGCACCTTCGGGGCAGCCTTTGTCAATAGATGGTGTGGTCCCCTGAGGCCAGCTGTGTGTTTGCCAGGCATGCCACAGAGCCTGCTTGTCCCTGGRAAMCAAAGTTTTGGGCCTGTGGAGTGCMAACAYATGCAAAAGAAAGATGTTTTCAGGGCTGTTCATAYTCACCAGTTCTTGACAACTTTCACTGTGGCTTTATTTTACATGTTGAATAGCACTGAATATCAGCTCAAGTGAAGGCTCTCTGATGGGCTCCAGAGTGGGACAGGGACCCTCAACAACACCTCAACATATAAACCGTAGRACAGAAAAGGTGAAGATCTGCAAAAGTGAGCCTGAACACAAAGGTTATTTTCCAGAATCGCTGTGAATAGTGCTATTCCATCCAGATAGTGCTGCTCAGAGGGACCTACCTACTGCCAGGAAATTCTAGTAGTCTCACAAYCCATTATCCAGCATGAGACTGTGATCTCTTTGCCACACCTGTCCTCTTTACTGGGACAGCAGTTACCTCCCAGCGGTTTCCCCCCAAGTCTTCATCCTTTTCAGACTCAGAACTAAAAGTGGTATTTCAGTTTGTGCTCAGCCTTACTCTCTTCCTTCTTTTCCCAATACCTGCTTTTCTGAGAGTCCATTTGCAGCCTATCCTAAGGTCAGCCAAGCACATCTCACTCTAGCAGTGGCATAAATCCTACATGTGAATGTGTGGGTATTGTTACCTTCTGTCATAATCCTCAGAAGTGGATTTACCCAACAGTGAGAAGAATAAAACACAAAAACACCCACAGAGAAGATGGAGATCAAAGTTAGTGGTAGATTACCAGATTTTACAAAGATCGTAGTTCTGGAATATACAGGGAGATCAATAACCTCTGTGATTTTAATAGAGGATATGGCATTTGAGACTATGATTCAGGAAATCCCATGTTACACAGCATATCTGGCAACCATAACACTATTCCAGGGAAAGCAAATTTTATGCTTGAGCGTACCAYTTGAATTCTTCTGAGTGACGCTGAGTAAGTCGCTCTGAGCAGATTTTCCCTCATCCTGTGTTTCTTGATTTTGCATCATTCCCGTTCCCCTCAGGTTGCCTCCATCTCTTCATTGCTAGGGCACCAGAAGGAAAAACAGCAGGAACAGAGGATATTAGACYCTGCTATTAGATGCTGTGCCATAGCCGTACATGGTAACAGGAGGAGAAATTACAGGGAAAGTTACACTCATCTCCTACAGCCTTGGGACAGAGGATGCCCAGTGCAGATGGTATCTTCGGAAACCTAAGTGCCAATTTCTGCCAGGTCACTGCTGAGCAAGTAAGAATTAAGGTTTCAAGAAGCATATAATTCAGCCAAATCTGGGGAATTCTTCACAGATAGGAAGAAAAATGCACACCATTTGTGATGAAATTTCCAGAAGACCTGAGGCTGAAGTCCTCACCCTTCAYGGAAAACCTAAGTGTGCTCAGGCCATTTGATGCAAGCAACTGAAAAATGCAGTCCTGTAATGGAAAACCTTAAGCAAAAGAGACTTTTCTTTGCCTTGTTCACAATAATTATGTCAGAATAATACAGGCTTATTGTGTGTACTTGAGGTTGTATTCAGTTTTTAAGTTACATTAGATTAAATTTAGAGGGGGAAAGAAAGCTTTTCTATGAAATAGTGAAGTAATTTACACAAGATGACCTGTGAGGCTGATKACAAAGCCAGACACAGAAAGGATAAGAGGAATCCTGCACTTAGGAAATATAACAAAGTTCTGCCACTGGTTTCCACAGCCTTTCTACACATGGTGGCCCATCAATAGCCCAGATTAGCTTTGCCCATCCATGTAATACAGCTGACTCTCACATGAAATGCAAGGAATTTTTTTCAGGATTCCTCAGTTCAAGATCGTTTGGGATAAATAATGTTTATCCTTAACAGAAATGTCAAAGGGTATTTTTTTAAGTATGTGTAATTATTCAAAYTGGAATTTGGCCAGGTCACTGCAGTTAGTGTCCCACTTTCACTATGGAAAAGAATTTCTMTCTATTTAATGCTGGGTCTGACAACTTCAAATCTGAGGAACTAGCTAAACCGTCAAAGAAACATAAAACAAAACCTTGGTTTTACCTTTATAAAAGGGAACCTGCTATATTTTCAATACATTCAAACGATTTTCCTTGCATTTAGAGGGATAAGATTCTCTCTTTTTTGATGGAATTTCTACAAGATTCTGAAAGAAATGCTCTGCGCATAGAAAGTCCATTTGGTATGATTACTTTGGCAGGAAACCAGAAGGTCTTTCTGGTTTGATCTGCTCCTGAGCCTATTAAATAACAGTTAAGCTCTATTCCTAGCTAGTTAAAATCYTGTACTTGGTCAGAAGGTCTTTCTCACAATAAGACCAAAAAAAAGTATAATGATCCTCATGATGGGCAAATGATGAGCTCCTCGTGATGAGCTCCTGGGACTTGTGRGTACCCTCAAAATACTTGGTAAATGCCTTGTAAACAAATCTGTCCAACACCTTAGTGTTCACTCATGCATGTGATACACATGCAAAGCAAGGCATTGAAAGATGCAGCCAAGACTGCTGCAAGGTGTCCTCTCCAGACCACACAGACCTTTTTGACCTCTCATACTGCTGCCCCAGAGCCAGAAATCTGTATCCAGCCTCACCCATAAGGGAAGGCAGAGGGCAGAGTACAGAGCCCTGGGAAGCACCATAGTGAAATACTTGGATATTTGCATTCTCCTCCCAGTGCCAGGGACCTGCTCAGGAAGAGGGGGAAGTTGGCGCAAAGTCTCTCTCCAACAACAGGACCACAGCATAACAACCACAGAGACGATCTGCTAGAGGGGAATAATTAGGGTGGCCCCAAGGAAAGGATTGTCCTGAGGCACCTCCCATCCAAACTTGCAGCACACAGCAGTGTCCTATGGCCTGAGTTACCCAGGAAGTCCTGGGCAGGCACTAATGAATGGCATCTGAGGAGCAATATTAACACATTATAGAAAGGAAGGCTAAATGAAGTAAACACTAACTCTCGTGAATCTAAGTTTTTAAAATAAACTTGCAAAATATATTTTTAGTGGCACTAAATTGAAATTTGAATAATTTTCTCCCTTTGAATATCTTGCTATATGCTGGAAGATACAGTAAATGTTTTTACATGGATCCTTCAAAGAGAAACCTGAGTTATTCTTCAATGGTATGTGAAGAAAATGAGAGGTCTAGATTAGCAGCATGTGGGTTGAAGAAGAGATCATAGTATTAAAAAGAAAATTAGGAGTGCCAAATCTGCAGAACTGTTTTGCTTTTCCTACAATTATTTCTTGATAATGCTGCAGATTATATAAAGGCAAATAAAAATCCTGATACTGCATCAAGGGAAAAAAATGACAAAATCAAAGAGCTTTTTCTTTTGCTTTCTAGTTCAAGGTCATCTTGAAACAAAAGAAACAGTGTTCAGAGGTAAAGATTTCAGGGGGAAATGGCCTTTTCTTTGAAATTAACGTATGTGACTGTTAGGAAGTAAATCCTGTTGTTGTTTTGGCAGCAAGTATTCTTCTCCATCTTTGCTGAGGAGCCAAATTTAAATTTTCATGGCCTAGAATACAAACCCTCTGCAGCTTGTGCGCTTCCAAGGAAATCCACTTTACCATCTCACACTACTTAAACTGCACTCTCTGCGTAGCAAAGTCCTTTTTCGGCCCATGAATGTATTATCTTTGCCTGATTTTATTAAAAACAGAATGCTCATTTAGGACACACATGATTGTCACACAATGATTCAAACATTAAGAAGATATTTGCAGTTAAAAAAMCCCTCAGTATAGAGACCACATAAGATTAAGTAAATAATATATTTTAAGATGAGTCAGGTAATGTTATGGCTAAAATCAATGGGGAAAATATGATTTTAAAAAAGCAGATGATTAGAGTCAAGCAGGAAATAGTATTTTTTTAATACACATAATATGTGGTAGTCATAATTGATCTTATCATGATAATAATTCAATTTATAGAATAATAAGATGATAATAATCAGATTTTACAAAGACCATATCGTGCTTTGTAATGCTAAAGAAGTCATGCTACATTGTTTTTTATTATGCAGAGAAGACATAGATTTGTTGAGRTTGGAAAATATTTGAGAAGGTCTCTAGTCCAACCTCCTGTTCAAAGCAGGRTCAAGACTGAATTCCAAATCAGGATGTTCAGGGGTTTGTCAGCTGTTGTAAACCTCCAAAGATGAGGTGATGTATCTCCCACYCTTTGCCTCTACACCCTGCCCCCTCTACCTTTCACCTTAATTTCAGTTCCAGGTATCTGTCCTTTCTTCTCTGTGCATCCCTACAAGAAGTACAGCTTTGCACCCTCAGTGAGGGTATGAGTAAAGGAATGATTTAGTGGAAAAGTTTTTGTTACCATATGAAAAGGGCATCAAGGCATTTGCTGCATCACATTAGGCCCTTTACATCCAAGTAGTGCTGGTCAGTCTGTTCCCTCYTTTGTTAGCAGTAATTACTTCTGTGTCTCTGGATGCAGAAAGTCCATGCTGTTCACTGTGGAAGAAATGAGCATGACTCACCTTCTCTTTCCATATCAAACAATAACTGCATTTTTCCATTCAACCTTTCTGGCCAGAGAAAAGGTTTTCCTTATGTTCAGAAGTTTCCAACCCTATGAAGGAGCCATATCCACAGAAATTCAGCATCAATTTCTCACAAATCCTGCTCAGTTTGTGATAGGTTATCAAAAGCAAGAGATAAGCTAATGTCCTCCATTAATTTCTCTCTAAATAAAAGGTTAGAAAACCTGTCTTCAGCTGCCACATTTCACTGAAATATTCAAAAATAGGTATCAGCAGATTCTTCTGTGTACAACRAGCAGTCTAAATTAAGGTACTTTCTTTTACTATAAAATATATTTTAAAAAAAGAATCAGAAATGTCCAGTCAATTTGGCTTTTCACAAAAGCCTGACTCCATAAAGACCAACATTATGTCATCGTCGTGTCTGATGGCCAAGTCTGCACTGTATACAAGGTGTTTTGGACACAGATTTTCTTCTCGTCCTTATTTAAAGTGAAGCCTCATTATAGTTTATGATCTGTGATTTACAAGTTTGAATTGAGTTAGGATCAGTCTCAGCATATCATTTCTGATCCAGACTAGGTACTCTCTGGTTCATGTAAGTCTCCTCTGACAGAAGGCCAAGGTATGCAATCCCTCATTACCTATGCCATCGCCTCGCCGATGGATTACAATGAAAGAAGTTGGCTCCCAGGATCCTAAGGAGAATCCTCTGTTTCAGGGCACCACGAGGGCCAGGGACTCCCTAAGGCTCATGAGAGCTGGGGGCTCCCCCGGTGGAGGCAGAGCCTGTCCCACCATTCCAGCCATGTCCAGGGGAAGGGCAGATGGGGAGYAGCCAGGGGGGCTGACACAGGGTCCTGTGTTGTGGGCAGGTGRGGGAAGCTCTGAGGGTGGCTGGGTACGACTCACAGAACTGGCAGTGCCCTCTGAACCCCAAACCTTTGATACCAACAGTAATGCTTTTCTACAATTCAGCTGCTTTTTTCTCTTTTCATGAACACCACTCAGGAGTAAAGGAATTATAAAAGTCCCACTGTGCTGCCCAAAGCTGTAATTTATTAAAGATCATGGTATACAACACTGGATCTGTACACAGTTTTCAGATGGCAGCTGTTGATTTAATGACCTTTACCTGCCCTGGTTGTTTCTTGATTCAGTTCCTGAACTATATCTTCCATGGCTGGCACTGGACTTCCTTCACTGAATGCTAAAAGTAAACCCTTTTGCATAGATATTTATTTCCTACCCCATGTCACACCTATGAAGATATCATTCATTTCCTTCCTACCTAGGAAAAAAGGAAATAGTAAATGCAYTTTGTTTTTCGCTTCCAGAGAAATGGACTGCCAGATCTTTCCTGGGCTGAAGATACCTATGCCATGATAGCAGAGCTGATAGAACAGAACTAACAGCCCCTCAACCATCCTGTGCTGCAGAAAACATGGCAGGACAGTTTTCAGAGGTGTCTCCAGGTTGCTTCCATTTTCACCAACTCATGGACCTGTTGAAGCAGTATCAATGTACATTGACAATGTCTGTTCCTTCCTTCTTTAACCATTCCCACAAGATAATATTTCCTCCTCTGTACTACTAAAGAGCAGTCATAAAGGCAGAGTCCCATCACCTGTATGACTACTCTGCAACCCACAGCAGATGTCYATATGAATCCAGAGAGCTGTGAAAGGCATCTCTTGCCCATTCAATTATCTCTTTAAAGCAAACCCAACAGCAGTTGGGTGGAATAKTTTCTGATCCAGCTCTTCAGCAAAAAGTCAAGTTAAAAGAAAATGGATTCACCTACAAAATTATTTTTCCATAATACTTAACTGTACTTTCAATTAGAGCATGAAAAGTGCAAATAGATGAAATTAATATAAACTTATTATTAATTAATATAAATTTATAATTAATAAAGAATGGAATGAAATAAAAGTTCTAACAAGATTTAACTCCACTGGCCACAGACTTGATACGTGCTTCTGAGTGGCCATGAGTTACAATCATTAATCCTTGGAGAAAAATGAGAATGTGATGTAATATCAAAGTAAAGGAAACAGAAYGGAATATTCTACGGAAAAATGTAGYAAAATGCCGTAAAACAGCAAAATAAAAAAATACTGGACCTGCTTACATATTCTGATATAAGGAGGAATAAGTCTATTAGTACAGTGGTAATTATTAAGAGGCTGACGCATGAGTTTTGAATGACTGGAACTGGGCTGTTACTAGGTTCACAGAGTTCACCTATCACTTAGTATGAGAAACATACAATAATGAAACCAGCAAGGACTGCTGTTCTGTGGGGTGGAGGTGGATGTGAAGAAGTTTGAACTTCACAAAATTGTACTGTTCCTATAAAACTACAAGAAATAGTAGTTTGGTCTGTCAAGTTCCTCAATTGAGTTTTAAATACTTAAAGTCACAAATGGTTTTATCTATGTCCCAATTTACCCAAATGCCCTGTTTCAGGGGAATTTGATGTGTATGACTGCCTTTTGGTTTTATTTTGATGTCATTTGTAGCATTCTAACCCATGATATGTCTCTGCAATGGTTCTGATAGAGTGACCTTTGAATCTATGGATTCCATGTATCTGCATTCCAGAATTTCGTCACAGAACTCCCACCGAATGTCCAGATGATTGCAGTGAACTCTCACTGAAGTTCAAGTCTGTTATTTTTTAGATAAAAAATCTTCCCCATGAACCAGGTGTACAAAAGCTCCTGGTCATGCAGAAATTCAGAGTTTGAATTCAAATATTACTTCTTGGAAATTTCACCTTTGTTCTTGCTTCCATGGAAACTTATCTTTTCMGAGTCACTGGAGTGAAATCTTGCAGCAGATGAGAAGAGTGCCATGGATTAGGTCAGTATTCTAATAATACTGTCCCTGATTCTGCTGYTTTCATGTAAAAAAACTGAGTAAAAAGACAATCAGATCCTCTAAACCTCTTAACATTCCAATTGATCATCAAAYAGCTACCCCTCTGTTGAGATTAATATCTTGACTAATGTTTATCTTTCAGAAAAATAGCCAGTTTTAAACCCACTTATTTTGAAGTTGCTCAGTCTCCAGCTGAGAGTCCTTGACTCCTCTGCATCAAAAAGCAGACAGTATTTTCCCCCTTTGAGGGTGCTAACACATTGCCATTGGGGTATCTCACAATGATTATTTGGGCACATTCTTTGGCTTCCAGTCTCTCACCAGCAGGTCCTTTTGCCTGTCATTTTTGTTCCAGCATGTGCAGTCTCACTTTTTTGAATGTGGACATGGAAAGATGGCACACACATGCCCTTAGCACAGCTAATTATTTAACACATAGAGAAATAAATTCATCTTGTCTTTCTTACTCAATCATGGCATCACTATTCATACAGGGAAAACCCACCCTGGGCCATGACGCTACACCTTATTTTCAGCTTAATCATCAATCTGACCCAGATAACCTAGCCAAGGTGGCAGGCAGKCAGGATATCATCTTCTTCTTTCAGCTATCACCTGCCCTCCTCATTCCTCTGGTCTCAACCATATCAAAACACTTCTTCTGACTGAGTTTACTAGKGGATTCAAGCAACTCTAAGAGACTGCAATCTGAAATAATTAAGAATCCCATATCTTTATGTAATTTATAAAATTTAGCAGGATTTCAGAATCCTGACTAGTGTCTTTGTTGTGTTACTGCCAGATAACAGATTTTAATGCAAAAAGTGACCTTCGTAATAATAATTTAATGGACTGATATCCTCAATAAAAACTTATTTCATTAGCCCRTGAACTAATTCCTGCATTGGACCACAGGTTTCTTCTAAGTAATATATCTCAGTTAAAGGCTTTCATTAGTGGAGTATCTGCCATACATTTTGCTAAACTATTCCAGCATTTTCTTAGGATTGTGTTCTTCACTTTACATTTTCTTAGACTCCAAATTACTGTTGATCACTATTTTTAATTTTTCTATCTTCATGTCTGAGCTGTTTGACATCATAATTTTATGTTTGTTGTGCACCCTCACACTTCACTTTAGAAATATATAATTCGTCAGTGATAATCATATGAAAGATCATAAGCAAACACAAAATGGAGAAAGAGGATATAGTGCATAGCAATATATTCATTGTTGACAGAAACATTGCTCAAGGAATACCAGTTTTCATGTATATAATTAACATTATTTAAAACCATAAGGCTAGGCAAAAGCCATCTTCTGTCTCATATTTAGACCAAAGCTCTGTAGCTCAAATTGCTGAAAACAGGATGTTTGTATGTAACAGTAAGGTAAAAATTATCATCTATTTTTTTTAAGCTGCAAATAGTGATACTTGCTTCTTATGGTATTTTTGAATGAAAAAAAGTCTGAGATTTGGAGAAAAAAGAGCATGCTTCTTAATTTAGTGCCTCAGTGTCAAGCCAAGGGAACTGTCAGTATATTGTGGAAGTACTCCTGCACAACAGAAGTGAATGGAGACTTTGACTTTTATTTACATGCATGGAGGATCAAACATTTTGCATAAAATCAAGACATGGTTGCTATCCCAGATCACCAAGGAAAAGAAAGATCTGAAATTGAAGACTGGCAACCTCACCATTCTGGCACTTCGACACAAATACATCATCTAGAAAGAAATGTTATACCAGCTTATTGAMAAAAACCTATCAACTAAAAGCCCTGACACAAGAATCATTCATTTAAATTTATTTAAGCCATGCTTAGTTTGAAATGCAGGCCAAAAGCTCTGTGGGCCCTGACAGGGTTTAACCAGATACTTACAGGTCACTTAAAACCCAGTTTGGAATAAAGTTCTGGCTTGAAATATTTCAAAGACGAATCTTTGCTCCAAAAATAGCTTAAGARTAACAATAGAGGGAGATTTCAAATTATTGGTCTTAAAGACAGTAAGGTTTAATTAAACCACAGGCTACAATATATATGGACTGGAACGTAAGGCAGACAACATAAAAAGAGAGCTTTGAAAAGTTTTCACAKATATGCCCCCTACCAGACTCAAAACAACCTTCTTCTTCTGGAGGTATTTCCAGAAGGAATTTTACCCCACAGAAAAGAGAGCTGCCAGGCAGAGGCACTGTCAGGCTGTGGACAAACAGCTCAGGAAGCCAGGCTGGAGGGTGCATTGGCACAGTCCGTGGAATTTTTGCATTCAAGAGGTRGAGGTAACAGAAGGAGCTGCCTCGAGATGCAGCATCAAGAAAAGCTTTGGAGATGTAGTTTATACCAGTARGGGAGGTGGATGTCGTGGTTTAATCCCAGACAGAAACTAAGCATCAAGGTGCCACTCACCCACTCCTGCTCCCTACAGTGGGAATAAGAATTGGARAAAGGAGTTGCAATAAAAACAGTTTAAAAATTGAAGTAACAACAGCAATATCAACCACAAAATAATAGTAACAATAGAAGTTATAATTAAAAGGAGAGAAAGAGAGAGGAAAACGACCCCAGAAAAAAAGACAAGTAATGTCCAACACAATTACTTGTCACCCACTGACCAGTCCCCAGCCTGTTCCCAAGCAGCAATCTCCCCTTCACAGGAAATTCGCCTCTGTTTATATACTGAACATGGTGTTGTACGGTATGGAATATCCCCTTGGTCAGTTTGAGTCAGCTGTCCTGGACATGCTCCTTCCCATTTTCTTGTGCACCTGATTTCTGGCAAACTGAAATGTCCTTGGTTTAGAGTAAGCACTACTTAGCAACAACTAAAACATCAGCGTGTTATCAACATTATTCTCATACTAAATCCAAAACACAGCACTGTGCCAGCTACAAAGAAGAAAATTAACTCCATCCCAGCTGAAACCAGGAAGCTAGGCCATGCATTTAATTTTAAAATTATACAAAGATTTGTCAGGATTTCCTTTTTAGAAATATGATGCATTTTCTCCATTGCCTAGTATTTCTAAATATTCTTCTTCCACCATTATAATTAAACATTTATTGTATGTATCAAGGCTTTCAACARTGTAATTTTGTGCAACCCACTCTCTAGTTAAACCAACTTTGCTGTGTCTCTACTGTATGCTGATCTCACACTGGCTCTTATACTGCCTTGCACCTGTAGTGCATCTGTTCAGTTCCTAATTATATGTTAGTCAAAGCAAATTAATACCCTTGTGTATGGTTCATCCTCTTTGTCTTCCCAGGAAGAAACTGTCTGGTGGGAGAAGTCTCTTTCAGGCACGATGCTCTGCTCAAATTTTTGTTTAACTGCTTGGCTTTTCATTTTCTAAGGTGAATGTTATTTTGGGTGGGATTCATGTAACCTGAGTTCAGGCTTACAACATAAGTATTTACATGGGAAATAGTAAGCCAAGGTTGCTATACTGGACTGTGAAAAAAAAAAAAAAAAAAAAAAAAAAGATGCATTTTAAGGACACAAGTCATCCTATCTCTATTAAGTACTTATACATGAATTTTACCTTCAGATTTCATTGATCATTCTCTCTACTGATTAGAAGTGGGACCAGTTCAGTAACTAATACAAATATCTGCACTTAGAGTCCTTTTTGCATATATGAAGAAGAAAAGTTTAGAAAACACACCCAATGTAGGAATGAGAATGAAATTTGTCATAGTCCCTGATACCAAAGATGACCATTTTGACAGCATCCAGCACATTTCTGAGAGGCCTGCTTTCCTTTCCTGCCTAGAAAAGGTTTTRTGCTATGAATGTTTTCCTCATTATGTCAAGAGATGAAGTTTTGAGTCCAAACTTTACCCTTCACCAGCTGATTCTTGGATGAGTTGGYCTAAGTCCACTGAGCCTCTTGAAGGCACAGCCAAGCCCCTCAGCTTAACCTGCTGCTCTCTAAAAATTATATGTATAGTGCAGGAAAGCGATCCATGTGCTCCCAGAGGCTCATGTTGGGCTAGAAAGATGCTCCTGCTTTGCAAGGTTTCCTGTGGGCTGCTGGATTTGTAAGAACCAGGATCCATGAACATCTATTTGTAGCTCACATTCCTCACTTGTTAGTTTAGGTTTTGATTTTGTGTAATTAGTGCACTGCTGGTTATTTTGCTGTCTATAATGTGTGCTTTTTTGATACTGCCTGAATTGGCAGAAATATTCTATAAAGATTGCAAGTCCAAAATCTCTTTTCTTCTCTTTTCTTCTCTTTTCTTCTCTTTTCTTCTCTTTTCTTCTCTTTTCTTCTCTTTTCTTCTCTTTTCTTCTCTGCTGCACCACTTGTGGGGGGTTACCACTACATGAGCTTGTTGCCAACATCAAGAAATGCCTCCAACATGCATGAGATGCTCTGAATGACCAATCTAGTTAAGTGGAAAAAAAAAACAGAGAGAGGCAGGATAAGAGGAAGAATGATAACAAAATTTGACAGTATTTAATGGGCCATGGTAGCTGTGCTTAACTGTGGATGTAAGAATTTTCTTTTCTGTCTCCTGGAGCAGGACTCAAACAGGGGTAAATACAGCATTTAAAATAACTGTCATTCAACAATCTCCAGGAAATATTTGTTTGTTTCTAAAAAAAGTAACACATTAGGTGACACATGCATTTTTGGAAAATACTTCTGACATGAAAAGTACAGAGCAGCAATTTAAGAGGCTTGAATTAAGGCTTTCAGAGCTGATACRATTTTCTGACCTTCTGGGAAAAAGGGAAGAAAAGATGGATATGCTATATTCAGTAATCAAGAGMAACTACCCACAGTACCATGTCTGAAGGTTATTCAGCACCCAATGCAAGCTGCACCCAAAAGCAAAGGTGACCTTTATGACCATTCAGAAAATCTGAGAAATCACTTCAGATTCATCCTTGCCCTGCAGAGGGTCATACTCTTTGTCATCTTTAGGTTTTGCTGGCAATACTGCAAACTATTGGGTGATCCAGCCTGACCTCAGCTGGACATTTGATGGGAACCAGATTCTTTCCTCCAGAGGACACCAGCTACATGTACCAACCATACTGTATGGCCAGAAGAGTAGAAAGTATGGTTATTTCCAGTTGTGTTTTGGCACTACTACTTGTAGTCTCAGCTGCAATTCACAAGTGGACAAGCCAATGGAAATGACAATTAAAAAACAAAACCAAAAAYAATGCASAAAGTTATAGAAGCTTTCTCAAATATCAGAAAAGGATTTGATTGAAGTGAATCTGTCATTTCAGTAACTTTTTTCTCTCGTCTATTCTCTGTTCTCTAATTGYTATATCTTTGCATGGAAGGGACCCATGGCTATGTCTGGAAAGTTCTTTTCCTGAAGTTTCTTGCCAAACTAATATTCTCTGCTGAGGCTGACAGGCTTTATGGAAAAGTGACCAGGTTGAATTGGGGGAGAGAAGGWGGTTTCTAAGATTAGAGRAAAAGAGAAAGAGAGAGAGCAGACAGAAATGTGATGGGGTTTTGATCCAAAAATGCATTTTTCCATTCAAATACATTACGACAAAGTGCTCGGAAGGTTTTGTTTTCATTCCAATATAGGAAAAATATCAATTCTGCTGCATTCAAAGTTATCATGAAGTGCAACTGCTGTTCTCTAGCCAGCTCTAAATGCATCRTTAATGGACTTAGTTTTGATCTCACTGCACAGGTGCAAAGTTGGCAAGACTCCACTGTCATTAGCGAGTTACCCCAGGCTAACACCTGGCTAAAACGAGATTAAGACCCACTGCCCTTAGATTTTCTCTAATGCATGGCACGTGTTAGAGCACACAGGGCCTCTCTCTTGTTTGCAAAGCAGAAACCAAATATAAACTGTGTACAACACCTCCTAAGCTGTACCCAAACTTTAGGTGTATAAGTAACCTGTGCCCTGAAAAAAAGTGGCAAATTTCCCTTACAGTCAGTGGAGAGAAGTATGTGTTTGTGAATGCTTCCAGAGGGCAAATGTGTCTGCTGTTGCCTGGAAATTTTGCAGACTTTCCTRCTCTTTCCATTGACCCAGGAGA
Source organism: Malurus melanocephalus (assembly GCF_030028575.1). Lineage (NCBI taxonomy): Eukaryota > Metazoa > Chordata > Aves > Passeriformes > Maluridae > Malurus > Malurus melanocephalus. Next base: position 1,944,236 of record NW_026623325.1, on the reverse strand, counting down.
GAATTCAGACAGTAAACCTCAGGATAACTGCTTTAATGCATGCCTAAAATTTATTCAGAACCAGTTCTTGCTTTCAGTAAAGTGGACAGCATCTACTCTGAATCTGAGGGGAGAAGTACCTTTGCATGATATGTCCATTAGTAGCACTGCCATTAAAGCTATCACTGAATTAAACAGGATAAAAGCAGGGTAAATTGATCTAATCCCAAAGTCTGTGTAACTGCAAAAGTTTGTTTAAGCATTGGACCTGTTTCAAAGTTTCTGTGACTCATGATATCATTCCCTTGTCCATACTGCTACCTATTAATGTCAGTACCACAATGCTAAAAAAGTCTCTGCAGCTTGCAAAAGTGTGTCCTTGATGCTGGTTGATGAACAATTATATCTTTCACATCATGAATAAAGAAAAGAAAATCCCTAAAGCCAGAGGAGCAGCAATTCCATGTTCTTTGTGTTTTTCTTGATCCAAGGAAGCTCCAGTCTAAGAAGGAGCAGTGGATTAAATAACCAGTAGCTATCTCCTAAAGTACATTTTTTCTAGACCATCATAAATTTTTCAGGATTATTTACCCAGTGAAAAATTAAAAAAAAAAAAACTGCTAGAAAGAAAGGAGATTATGTTCTCATACTAAAAAAAACATGAAATATCCTTTTATTTCATGTTTCCCTGTAATCCTAGTCCACCTGGTGGACAGTATCTGCATATTTCTTTCTGTCTTCCAGGAGCCTGGCCTGTTGAGTAGTGACCACAAGTGCATCATCTGGTTGGCCTGACAGGTGATGTCTGTAAGAGATGTCCTGTGTCAGTCAACAATGGTAATTTCTCATTACTGTTTGATTACAATTCATTAAAYTTTCTTCTTTTCCCTATATCCAGCCTCTTCCAGCAGAATCATTTTAATCTATAAATAAAAATGTAGAGACTCTGCACAGTCTTTGAATATAATATGCCAGATGATTCCTATTTTTTCCTCATCATCTTGGTTTTATCAGAATTGTATTTAACCTTACAAGAATACTTTAAAATAATTTTATAAAGTTAAGTGCAATACACTGTCAGCCTGTTACATGAACCCCAACTGTGTGGTAAATACAGCATGTTGATACACACTGAATTATGGAGACAAGCAGTAGGATTACCAAAATTCTTACTCCTTGATATCATCTTTTATGATTCCTACTGGAAAATCAGGCTATAATAAATTTTCACAAAGCATAGCCAGAAAGGGAATAAATTAAATCTCCATCATCAGTCGTCATTTCTGTGGCTTCTGAGTACTGAATATTTGACTTCGCAACATTCACAGATTCATTTGTATGCTTATATATTTTAACTTTTTTACTCTACATTAACTTCACCATCTTCCCGTTCTAAAATACATTACAGCAGCCTGAGACTACAGCTCCAGCACCCCTTGACCCCTGATGCTGAGCTAACAGCAGCAGCCTCCAGAACCTGTTCTCTTCTGTGGCAGGAGTGCTTGCCAGGGCAGCTGGTTGGGTCCTGCTCCCTGAAGCATCTGCACAAACACTAAAGTGTACCATGTTTCCCTTTTCTTTCTCCCAGGCTGTCTCTGCTCCCTGCTCTTTTGTACTCCCTTTGCTTCCCCCCACATACCCACAATTGCTGCCAGCTCTCTTCCTGAGGGGCTTCAGTGCAGCAGCAGCAGACAGGTGGATTCCTGGGCCAGGAATTTTGCCTCCTGTTCTGTTCTTTTGATATTCTTGCTGCTACTAAAACAGGAGTACGTAAATATGTGAGGTCATGCACTYGCCAAGGGTGTGTAGAAAGTAATTTTGCTACTCGATATTCTGTTGGGAAGGAATTTCAAGTGTGGTCCAATCAGGTTCTGTAATGTTTAGTCTATCTGATATTTTTGTTAATGATTTGGATAAAGGAAAAGAGAGAAAATGTGTAGAATTTGCAGACGATGTCAAGCTGGAGGGAGCTGAAAGCTTTTAAGAGGTTAGCATTAGAATTGAAAGTGACCTTGATAAATTGGAGGCATTGTCTRAAATTAACCAAATTAAATTTGGTGAAGATAAATGTCCTGATACTTAGGAAGTAGAAGGAAAATGCTAATCTAGCTCGGAGTAAAGAAGCAGGCAACAACACCAGGAGGAAGGACACAGTGCAGACAATTCAAATATGCATTTATAAACTGATGCAGATTTAAAAAAAAAAAAAAAAAAAAAAAAAAAAAAAAAAAAAAAAAAAAAAAAAAAAAAAAAAAAAAAAAAAAAAAAAAAAAGCATCATTTAATTCTGTGTGATATTGGAAGGAATATTTTATATGATGCAGGCATGGTGGTTTTTTTACCTTATATTACTGCTATTTTGTCCATTTTGGGGCACTACACAGTCAAAAAACCCACGTAGAAATACTGGAAAGCAGCCAAAGGGGGAGCAATAAGAATGATAAGAGGTTTAGAAAACTGGAACTATGAGAAAAGGTTGAAGGAATAGGGTTTGTTTAGTCTAGAAATGAGAAGACTGAGCAGGGACATTATAACAGTCTTGCAATACATAAAAGGTTTTCTGAAGAGGACAGTGATCACTTGTCCTTTATGTCCACTCACTGATGTACAAGAAGAATTTACCTTACTTAACAGCAAGGAAGAATTTAGCTGGACATCAGTAAAACCTCTCTAACAAGAGTTAAGTGCTAGGACAATGTAYTTTCAGAGGCTGCAATGGAGTTTTTAACTGAAGGTTAGGCAAACATCTGTGACCTTGTGATTTGCAGGGGCTCTAAACCAAGCCACATTTGAAGAGTTTCTCAGGGATAGCACAAGGCACACCCCTGGAAGCAGTGCCTGTTTCCTGACAAAACCCTGGTCTCCGGTGCGAAGCAGGCAAGTGCCAGCAATTCTCAGTGAAACCATTTAACTTTTTTCATGCAAATTGTTTTCACAGGAACCTTTTCCCTGTTCTAGGAAGCAGAGAAATACTTCAGACAGAACTTCACTCAAAAAAAGCTTCCCTCAATCCCAGGCAAACACCTGAGCAATTACAGTCTGAATAGTTAATCTGGCAAATTATATGCAACCAAAAACAGGATCTTAAAATACRGAAGGTTAGGAAACCTTAATTATAGGTGGTGTTACTAAGCTCCACACGCAATTTTTATTACAGTATCAACCCAAAGATCTAGCCAAGGTCATCATCCTGAGAACTCGGTGAAGGACTGAGATGAAGGATACTAAAATAGTTACATGTGCTAATAGCAGTCAATAAACTCACAACAACTTTTTGTCTTTAGAATCTYGGTAGACTCTTCTGTCTCTTGATGTGATCAGTCCTTTGTTTTGGAAATGGGACTAATTCATAAGCTTGGTTAGAAAATGTTGGGGTTTAATTAATTTTCTGAAGGGTTTTTCTTTTCCTCTTGATCCTGTTGGATGAGGATGAAATTTTAAAGATTCTCTTTATAAATTTAGAAGCTAGAAATATCCCCTTGAAATTAAAAWAGAAAAATGAAAAGGGGAAAAAGAAAGAAAGCTGAGACCTTCACTCAAGCACCTGCCTTGAGGAGTTAAGATTTCAAGCAAAATACTGCTAGACTCATAATAATAGTGTGARAATTGGCAATCCTACTTTGGGGTATAATTTCTCCTTCTTCTAAACCCCCTTTTTACTAGCAAAGTGGTCACACTGTAAGGAAGACTAGACCTCTAATATTAGGAGCAGTCCACGGGTAGGGTCACAGTTGAAGCTCCATTCCCAAGCTAAAGAGTGGTTACAGTCATTGAAAAAATTACATACAATCTTTCTTAAGATATTGGGGGGGCTGTAATTAGAGAAATGTAACTCTGTACACTAGAGAAAGGAATAATGTGTAATTGTTTTACACACTAAATTATAAAGGGTGAAATTAGACRAGGGAGTATTTGAAAGATGTTGATTAAAGAGTAGAAAGAGCCTGAATACATGGGATATGCTTCCTTTTGTATGTTTGAACTCTGAGCATGAAAAGCCAGTTAGTATTGAAGGCTTGCTAGAGCTTGTCCCACAGCAAGKCACTCCAAACAGGAGTAAGTGGATTTCTGTGTGGAGCCACGGGCCAGAATGCAGCAGGTGCACAACCTGAGCAGGGAACTGCACCCTTCCAGCACGGAGCAGGGCACAGCAACAAGGTCTCTGCCAGGGGCTAAAGCCTGTCACTGATCTTTGCAGGACTTTGATCAGGCCCCTAGCAAGGTCSTTTGCTTCAGCCGGGCTACTTTGCAGGAGAAACATTGTCAAAGTATGGCCTTTGCTTTTTGTGTTTATTTTGTCCAACAAAAAGGAACAGCGTGCCAGGCAGCGTACAATGTATATCACCACAAGAGACTTCTGTTCAAACATCATCCCAGAATTTTGATCTAAGAATTGCATAGGTGATAACTCTGCCAAGCCACTCCTTTCCTTTCGTATTTCTTTGTTAGCAAGTCATCTGAAAGAAAAAGTGAAATAAAATGAAATTAGTTTTCTTGCCATGTTTGCAGAACATCCCTTGAAGATTTAGAGCAYTTGTTTTTACTTAAAGTTGCACTTAGCATGCTTAGAGCTACAATCTGTCATCAAAACTCACACCCACATGTTCCTTTGTAGTTACAAAGTGGGATGAGCTCAAGGAAATCCAGCCTCCATCTGAAGGATGCTTCTGCAGCCCACAGTCTTGAAGCARAATGTAACTGCTCTGCCAGCATAGCCCATCTCAGGGGAATCAAARGCCATGAAATCAAGTCATTCTGGAGTTTGATTCACCCTGCACTCCAAGGTTTTTTGTGTACTGTGCTCCTACAACTCAAGCACCTAACAAGACAGTGCAGAAAGTTCAGGCAAGTGTTTGTATTAGATCTCARTCTGAGTAAGGCGATCAGCTCGCCAACTATGAGCAGAGGAGTTTTCTTCAGCTAGAAAGATTTGCCTTTCCTACAGAACCAGGGTTTGGGGTGGAATGAGGCCTTTTAATTGCCAGTCCTTGAAGGGGATGAAGCTCCTAATATTTCTATGGAGGTATTTCACAGAGGCAGTTCTGGCATGAGATGGACGTATAAATGCTTTATAGTAGGACACTTAGAGAATTTTGCAGTTATCTGGTTTCCTATGTTCAATGGCAAAAAGTTCAGAAGTCCAAGCCAAGCTCTTTACCAACATCTGGATGAAAACATCATTGGACTGGTAGAGAGGATGAGAAAGATATACATACTTCTTAAGAAAATGTCAAAAAACCTAATTCCAGATGTGTAAATAAAACTTTGCTAGGATACAAGGGTTTAGTATTAAAATAAGGTTTAAAAAACATTTTAGAGAACATGCTATTACGGAACATGCTGTCTTTTCTTGACATTCTTAAGTTTTCAAGGCCTCGTATTACTTTTCTCTAAAAATAATTTTTCTCAATGTTTTCAACACCTGAAGGGTTTAAATAATCTATATCTAAGTAGAGTGTCCCAAATGGGTGGAATAATATAATGTATTCTAGTTCTACATGCTCTCCATGATGGTAAGCAATCAAATTGCTGCTAAAATTTTCAACATAATGGCTATCTTTGCCTGGCAAGGAATTTTTTATATTTTACACATGAGCAAAGACATGGAGGTTTGCATGATTCAATACCACTTGCCTGGAATTCTCTCTCAAGTCAGGATAGTGCCTCATCTGCATGTTGATGCTGTGGCATTCAATCCATTTGCRCTGGGAATTGTGTCTAATATCTGGCTGCACATCTTTAGTTCTATATTAACGTTGTCTAAGATTTATCAGCTGTTTGCATCATGACAAATTACTTTATGATAGGATATGAAATTTTTTTGGAGGTTCCWGCTATTGCAACATACCATGTTTTCAAGCTAGCAACAATACTTGTCTCATAACCCACCCTGCACTTGCACATTGTGTAAGACTTTAGCTTAGGACACCTTGTATTGAGAGTTCTCTTCTGTACATGAGTCAGTGCAACTCCCTAAGCATTTTGTAGCTTAGGGAGTTAAAGAGCAGGGAGTTAAAGAGCAGCATGAGTTAAAGAGCAGCAGGAGCAAGACTATATTGCAGAGGCAAACTATTTTCAAACAACCCTAGCCATGTCAGTAAAATCTGCTGATGCCCACTGAGATTCTTTAGCAGGTCACATCCACCTTCTCTCTCAATGAGCCACTTTATTTTTTGAATGTTGTTTCTTAGAAAATGGGCTTCAGTGATGCAGAAGATGCATAAAATCATGAGCACCTTTTGGGCTAAAGAAATTTTTCTGGATATGGTCATGAACTACTGAAAAAGTAGAATGTCTTTTTCATCCTCTTCTCTTTGAGCAAAATCTTTTTCCTTGTTTTCCAGCTCAGAGACACATATCTGTTACAAGATTCCTGTAGAATCTTGTAACCTTACATCTATATATAGTAAAACAGTAGATTTATATTTGGAAAAAAAAACATATAAGGACAAGCAAATGTCAGAAATTTGCATATATTGGGCATTCAGAATCCTCTGAAGTATCAAATGCTTAGCCTCCAGAAGCAAAAAATCAGAGCTTTGTCATAAATTCACTGATTTATACAAATTGGTGTCAATTAACTGAACAGGGATAAAGCCACCTCTTGACCACATAGGTTCTAGCCTCTGCCTTCATTCCTTKCATTCTCCAGACAGAGTGGGTATATCCTGTAAAAGGCAACAGGGAACTCTGCTGTTTATTTGTGATGAACTCCTCTTCAGCCTATTTAACACATAGAAAAAAATTTGGAACATGGAGATAGCTCAAAGCATCAAATAGAGAAATATCACCCTRAGCTGACACCATGGGAACAGGAACAGGGTTGCCTCCTGTTGATTCCTTCAGAAGCCCCCAGATGAAGAAGATCAGAGGATGGGGTTAGTGACAGGAGGAGGTAAATATTGAAGGAAAGGAAGATGTGTAGTACTCAACTCAGAAACAAGCAGCTTCAGAGCCCATGCTAACTGGTGACATGTCCAGGCTGTGTGGGTTGGTTAACATTTAAAATAACAGGCTTTCCASCACCCGGAGCAATCCAAGATCTCTAATACACAGAGAGTCTTACAATGCTTTCATTTTGCCAAGCATATAACTGCTGTGTAAGACTTGGACCTGCAGCATAAGGACATCTTGCTTTTCAGAGCAAAGAACTGCAATMTGACACTTACAGAATAAGACAGCTGAAGAAGTTTTTCTGATTAGATGTATATAAAATTAACAGTGCAAGTGAAAATAAGTTTCATTCTATTTCACAAGTTCTTGCCTTAAAGCTCTCTCACTTATTTTGAGAACACTACCTGCAACACAGGATCTGGGCTCACCCCAGCTCTCTCTGAAGTTAATCAGACTTACTTTCATTGACTTTGCATACCTTCCCTCTAGTTTCCTTCTAGTGTGACACKAATACTTAAAACTACTTTACTAATTAATGGTGGAAATTAGCAACAATTGTGACAAAAAAAGACTTGATACTGTGAGAAATGCCTGGGTGAGATGTTTCCTACCTCACCCCTACAGCAAGAACATGTAGAAAGGATGTAGTAATGTAGAAGGCTTTTAAAACTCTCCAGGGAAAGTATTATATTATATTATAATACCATATCATTATATTATATCATTATATAGCTATATAATATTATATAATTATTTATAGACCTGCTAAAGCTATGAATATTCCCTCCTCTACCAAGCTTCTGGGAAATTTCTCTAAATAAAAAAAAAAACTCGGAAAAATCCTGTTAGCATGCTACCATATTTCCCAGCGGCAGTACTTCATTGCTGAGAAAGTATCAAGTCTTCCTTCTGCCGCCTCAAGGACTGGTTCTCCCTGCTCTCTCCGTGTGTTCTGCATTAATGAACATGCCCTTCTGTTTGACTCCCTCGTTGCAACCTTTCCACTCATCYGTCTGTCACTTGGCAGTAGCTTCAGGAGGGCTCTTCCCAGGGACATTTCATGTTTATTCAARTGTTGCTGTGCTATGAGACTAAAGAAGCAGATCTGTTGCTTCCAGCTAAATCTGTTTATTTCCCAACCCACAGCACCACATATTCCCATAAAAAAAAGCAGGAAGGCAGATACTGAATTGAAAGCAAGTCAGGGGACTGTTTTCCTTTCTCATATTCCCTTTAGTTGCATGTGGGTTTTCTATTCAGGTAATAGACAGTGAATTCAAGCAGAGTGTGCAGAACCCACATGAAAACTTCTCTTTCTCTCCATTTATTTGTGGCTTTTGCTTTTACCACAAGACTGATGAGGCTGATGTATATCAAAATAGTACAAAAGTATGGAGGGAAGGTAGGCCCGCTGACCCCAGTTTGTGATGAGCTGGCCATGGCCTTCAGCATGGACTGAGCTGGGGTGCATATGGAGTAGGAGGAGCTGCATGTGCAGAGTGTGGGTACCACGGGGTTATCTTGGGACAGAGCACCTCCCTCTCCCATGTTACGTGGAGCTGGTGGTGTGAGGGAGGGCACAGGATTTTTCTTCTTCAGCCTGGTTTGTCCTACTTCCCATATGTTTGAAATGAAGCCTAGGATAGGAGCTGCCTTTGAAGCTGGGCATTTCTTCCTATTCTAACCAGAAAGGAGACAAAATGAGTCTGTAGGCAGCTTSAGAAATCGCTTTGGAGTTCTTCCTTTTCCAGGAGGCTCTGCAAGAGAGCATACCCAGCCACCACCGGCTAAGAAGCAGCTGTGCCATGGGACATGAAAAGTCTGCTTTGGGCTGCACAGAGGAAACCCTCAAGGATTACTTTATGTTCTCCATGGGGTGGTGATGCCTTAGGATTTTAGCTTCTGTGTTTCTCATGTATCCGTAACCCTGTAATTCTTTAGTGGATAACTTAGACTTCATATACAGTGCTGAGCTACAGTTCTCCCATTTTTAGACAAAACAATTCCTCTCTAGGCCTGAAATTCAAGGACACCTTACTGTGTCAGGCCCCAAGATATGTAAACAACAGTGAATTGGGGGGAGCAAACTTGGAGTAAATTACTTCATTACCTGAAGCTATCATTGGAGTATTAACCCCTAATATGCAAATGGTAAAAACTTATAAAGTATGAAAAAAACCCATAAACCYGTGACCAATCATCCATTTTGGGTGCAGACCCTGGGTAGGCTGTGACTGCCCAAACTGTACGTGAAGTCCCTTCAATAAATATAATTGCTTCTTATTCTCTTAATTTTGTCTAGCCTCTGTTTTAGGTAAACAAGGATAAGGCACCAGTAGGAGCCTATGTAGAAACACCTACTGAATGGTAATTTATGTTCTGTGACATGCTGAAACAGCAGTTCTTGCTCTCTCTCAAACTGGAAAAAAAAAAAAAAAAAAAAAAAAAGTTGTGTGTGGAATTGGTCGTGGTGGCAAATCTAGGAAATTAAAATAATGCTTGACATTCAGAGAGCAACCTACAAGAACAGCAAAAGATTATAGATCTCTACACACATACAATCCTAGATTAACATGTATGGTATGGATACAAGACAATAACAACAGAACTACAGCAAGAAAAATAGCCAAAATTACAATTAAAAAAATTAGTTTTATTAAAATCGAGCTTTAAAAAGGTGCACATGCTAAAAGGATGCCAGAAACCATTTCATTAGCTTTGCAAAAAGCCCATAAGTTAAATAGGTGGAATGCAAAGCTTGCAATACTGAGCTACTCTGCATTGTGGGAATACATGAATTAAAGATATGTGTAAATAYATTAGAAAAGACAGACCAAAAGGAAAACTGCAAGAAGAGGGAATAGGCCTTGCTCCCTGCAGTGCACACTGAACAGGTTACAGGCTGATAGCAAAGAGGATGGTGATCATCAGAGAATGAAAGTCTGAAGCAGTCATTGGAATGGAGAGCTTCATCCAGCAGCAAGCATTAGCATGCTCCTAGGGCTGTCCTGCCAGCAGCCCAGTGGATGCACAACTTTGGGAATTTGCAAGAGCTGAAGAACCTCTGGGTCTSAAGGACCAACACAATGGTCTCAAAAACTACTCCAGAACAGACTTAGGTCTACACCAGTAAAAACTAGAGATTAACATAYGAAGTTTGACACCTGGAAATGCAAATGCCAGCCCTCAGGTTGTACAATACTGTATTCATATAAAAGTATCATGATATTAGGTTGATAGAAAGAATGTCAGCCAGCTGTGAATGCCTTATCATCAGCTCCAGCTAACAAAAAGGGCTTGATAAACATTGTCTTTTCCTGTGTCTCACAAACATGAAAATCAACTTTTGGCTTACAAATTTACAAAATGAAAGCCTGAAAGATCTACTGATTGCAGACATATCACACAAAGCTCCAGGYAGATTGTATACCTCTACATCTGATGAAGAAAAACCTATTTGAAAACAAAGCATGGGTCGTGGTTTCCCAAACTACCACTGAGACCATGGCARATTATCAGACAATTTGCGTAAGGCAATCCACAAGGCACACTTCACACCCCATTATGATCTAAGGAAGGAGCTCTGAATATTAGATGTGATGTTGTGTACAGGCCATGGGATATCAAAATCACCAGTACTACAGGTAAGGGTGTTAAATTCATCCCTTATCATCACACACAGTCTTATTCAAATATTAGAAAATCACTGAGGATGCTTTATACTGGCCCACATGAACAGTCACACAGGCAAACTATAATGTTGCAGATGTCAAAAATATAGCCAAGTTAAAGACAACAAATACCCTCAGTGGTTGTTGAGTACCCTCAAAGCAAATTAAAATGTTACCAGTATGATTAGCTACAATAGCTTGTCTTGACTCTAGGAACCAGGTAAAATTAATTCTCAACACAGCAAAGAATCTGGATGAATCCACATATCTATGTGGGTTTTTTTTTTTTTTCTGTGAATTTCCTTTTGCATACAAAAACAGGCAATGTATTATCACAGATTATGAAGGTCTGCAACCCAGTCAAATGAATAATTCTCCCAGATAAATGAAGTAAAAACRCTGCTTGTTCCCATTCTTTTATTTCCCAGGTTGTCTATCATAATGCACTTATATTGCACATCATATTGAGCTCTTTATATTCTGCAACCCTTCTGCTACCTGGAATCCACAATGGACTACGGAGGACTGCTCAGAATTGAATGTGAGAGCTGCTTTATGCCATCTTTATTGGCAGGAAGGCAAAGTTCAAACATGTAGCTACACTAMGAATGGGTAGACTGTTTCACGCCACGGGTCAATCCAGCCTGTTAGCTCCAGGAAGGGATTAGGAAGAAGAAGAGACAGAAGAGAGGCAGAAAGARAAGTATGAAAACAAGGCAAGCCTGGAGTAAGACCTCATACTGTGTAGATCTCAACAGCTTGGGATTTCCTTGGCTGGGAATGTATCTATCCCTTTGATAGCTCTTGGTAGACTTTTTACTCCAATGCATGTGTTCAATTGTGTTTGAAACCATGTAAACCTTTAACAGCCATGGTGTTTTTCATCAAGGAATTTCCCAGCTTAACTCTGTTTCTCAATGAAACCTTGTCCTTTTGTTTGCTTTGAAACTGCCCTTACTAGTTTCACTTAATCATTCCTTGTCCTTATATTGTAAAAGAAAGCAAACACTTGTTACTCTCCTGTAGAATCTGCTTGGGTCTATCTGCAATACTTTCAACAYTGATCAGTAGCTTAGTATCCTCATTGCTAAAAGATCTATAAGCAATTGAAGAAAATATATTACTCTGATTAATGCTGAAAAGCTCACAAAAAGAATACTTAGTATCAGGTCAGGACTAACACTGAATTTACTTCTACCCAATTCCCCCATAAGTGAGGRAGGAGCAGTAACTCTTACCATGCCGTTAGAGGGTTCAGTTGCTGTTGAGCTCAGTATCTCCCAAGACTGAGCTGAGGAGTATCTTCTACATTGGGGTCSACCAGGCTCAGCCCCTACTAGGTACAATTCTGTCTGACCACGGGCGCTAGATCCTGGACCATCAAACAGTAACAGTCAGTGGTTCCTGGTCTGCAGGGAATTTTTTTTTTTTTAATATTTTTGCTGTATTGGTAGTCAGGGCCCACAATAAAGTAATATCTGTGAGTATAGGAGCTATAGTAGATGCCTCTGTGTGTCATCTGATTTACAACAAAAATAAGCAAATGAAAAGAAAAAATCTTACATGAAAAATACTTCTGTTATCTGAAAATAGTATTACACAAGTTTCTCTTTTTGGAAATTATCCATTCATTTTCTTCATAAACATTTACTAAGGAGAAAAGTATTCTATGAACATATGGCACTTGTCTCTGTTTTGGATGTAAAAACGTCTGGTATTTTGCTGACTTCATTTCATTGTGAGTCACTGTGTAGGTTTGTATAAACACCAGGGTATTTTCATCAATTAGAAATAACTGAGATTTTCAACATAACATTCCCATATTTACTTRTGCTTGAATAGTTCTGCTAATACCCTAGACAATACACATATAGATGTATTTACTGCACACACAGGATCCCTGTTCCTAAAAAATTCCAGTCAAAGCCTGAGGACCTATGATATTACCCTAAAACCCCACTGTATCTACTAGCAAAAACCCTTCAAATTTTCCCTTTAAGTGTTTTTTTCATCAGTTAAGATACTGTGGTCAGGAAAAATAAAGTTTTTTTAAAACCACATTCTAATGAAAAAAAAATGTTACCAGCGCGTAGGCCCTTCAGATAATTACACCACAGAACCTCAYCTGATTATTTAATATAACCTTTCATTATGATATGTTCCTGCATGTTTTTGGTAACTAGGTAACACCCAGACTGAAAAAATCAATTGCCATATCAGTACTCCAAGAAATAGATTGATCCTGTTCCAGTTTTGGAGTACTGCAGGAGAGAGAGGATACCAGAAGTGCTGCCTGCCTCAGGAAACTTGTAAAAAGATTCACTTTAATCATGATCCAAATTAGCAGCACAACACAGAACCAAGACAGCAATTCAAGCCACTGTGGTGGCATCCCTAGAAGTGGCAAGGATGTGATCACATATGGCAGGACAAGAAATAGGTTAGAAGCAGAAAGTGCTAATCTTACCATTAAGAGCACTTTCATGGGAAATAGATGGTGTGGGTTCACATACATTTATCAGAAAAGAGTTTCTATAGCCCAAGGCTCCTRTATGACTCCTCTAGCCTTGAGCTAGCAAGTAAAATGGAGCTAAAAGCTGTGTGAAGCCAGCCTGCCCCATGGCTAAAATCACACTTGCTGGTCAATTTGCTTCTGAAGGCARAAGGCGTACATCTTCCCTGATCACGTCACAATGAAAGTAGGCACAACCGTTGCTGTTTGTCCTCCCATAAGGTGACACTAGATGGCAGCAATTGAAGTGGCAGCAGAAGCTGCAGGTCTTGCTGGCCCAGAAGACACTCCAGCAACCAGATAGTCAAAAATACGGGGAGCACCTGATAGCCACCTCTTCTATCCYTACCTACTGCTGCAGAGGTTTCCACAGTACTCAGCCATGAAATGAGATACAGACACGAAAATGAAGTCACCTGTGTCGTGACTGTCCTGCTTGTTATACCTGACCTAGTTGAAAATGTGTCTGCTCATTGCAGGGGAGTTGGTCTAGTTGAGTTTCAAAGAACCCTTCCAATTCAAATTATTCTGTGATTCTGTGATGCTGTTTCTTTTCTCTACACTGACTTGCCCTTATCTGGTTCACCCATTTTTTGTCTGAGGCCTCCTAGCCTACATTGAAGTGGCAACTTTTCAAAGAGCAATATGACAGAAGRTATTAACCAGTCTATTGTTACGTTTGCCTCTTTGGAGTCAAATGGGTTAAGTGCTGCATGGTATTATGGAAATACAAAAATGACCTTGTTACTAAGAACAGAGTCAACAAGCACAGTAATAGATGGATAATGTCATAACTGCTGTTCTGACAATTAACTTCTGAAAGAAACTGATGGAGGGAAAAGCTGAGGCTCCCCAACACATGAACAGTGCCAATAAAGTTCCTCTTGCTTKATTAAGACAAATCTTCACTGCCAACAAAATCACAGGCTATTCAAAGTTTAACAAAGATGTATCAAAAGACAGTGACCAGCAAAAGCAATAGAATTGCCTTTGAAATATTCATGTGCTTCCAATACTCCACATGCCAGTTTTGTTCACTATCTTTGCCACAGTTAAAGCTGTCTCATTGCTTCATTACACCTGCCAAGCTCTGAAAATATGTTTGGGCATTAAATCTGGATTTCAAACCATCAGCATGGGAAAAGAGCACAGCRCTTTACATAGTAATTGAGATTCTGACTTTGAGATAGTGAAAAAAAAAATCCAGTGCTTAGTCACTGATGGGAACTGCAGGCATTTTAGTCAAGAYCTCAAAACTCAATTGCTGGCTGCAACTTCTGCTGCTGCAGTGTGGGGTAGTCACCTAAAGAAAAGTGCCTTATATGACAGCCAAACCATTTACATCTTTGAGCAGTTCTGGCAGTGGTCAAGCTGTCTGCCTGCCAAGCAGCAGAGAAAGAGAAGGGAGTGAATGAATTGTCACTGTGCATAAGCATACACAAGATGGAAGCAGTGGCAGGTGACTCAAGATTACAGAGACACTGATTGCATATGCAGGAATAGCGTTTTRGAAGCCAATGAGAAGTTGAACTTGAGGAGAGATACAAAGGCTGACTAAAAGGTCTTCTACATGTGGATGAGCAGCTAAAGGAAAAYTAACTAAAATGTGGCTCAGCTGCTGAAGGGGGCAGGAGACCTGGGGACAACGGACCTGGAAGTTCTCAGTGAATTGTCCACCTTGATCTTTACCTATTAAAGCAACATTTAGCAATTCCAGGCTGTGAAACCAGAAGGACAATCTGGAGCAAGGAAGACTTACCCTCAGTAGAAAAGGACCAGATTAAGGAATATTTAAGGAAACCAGATATAAACAAGACCATGAGATCTGATAGGACAAACACACAAGGGCAGAAGGACCTGGCCGATGTCACTGGGAGGTCAATCTCAATCTTCTTTGAAAGGTTGTGACAAGCAGCAAAAGACCCTGACAACTGAAGGTAACTCATATCACTCCTATCTTCAAGAAGGGCAAGGAGATCTGTGATACCACAGCCCAGCCAGCCTCCCCTCAGTCCCTGGGCAGCTGAGGGATCAAACCCTTCTGGAAGCCATTTACAAATATGAAGGCCAAAACGGCGATTAAAAATAGTCAGCATGGATTTAGAAAAGGAAAAAYGTGCCAGACCAACCTGATAGCCTTGTATGATGGCATGACTGACTTGGTGGATGAGGGGAAAGCAGTGAAGGTTTTTAATCTTGATGTTACSAAGGGTTTCAACATAGTCTCACTTAACATCTTCATTGACAAAGTGAGATTATGGCTAGATGTGTGGATAGCAAGAWGGGAGGAAAACTGGCTGAACTGCTATGTTCAAACGTTTGTGATCAGTGGCATGAAGTTCAGATGGAGGCAAGTCACTATTGGAGCACCTCAGGGGTTGATACTGAGGYCCATAGTGGTTAATGTCTTCATTTACGACCTGGATCATGGGGCACAATGCACATTCAGTAAGTTTACACACAATCCTAAACTGGGGAGGAGCGGCTGATGCACCAGATGAGCATGACATGCTACCATTTAGAGGGATCTTGCAGGGTAGAGAAATGTACCAACAGGAGTATCATGAAGTTCAACAAAGAGAAATCCCAGGTCCTGGCCCCAACACAAGTGGGGTCTGACTATCTGGAAAGCAGCTTTATAGAAAAAGATCTGGGCACCCTGGTGCCACCAMGTTGAASATGAGCCAACAATGTGTCCTTGAAGCCAGCAGCATCTTGCTTCACATTAGGAAAATGTTGTCAGCAGTCTGAGGGAGGTCACCCTTTCCCTTCCCTCAGCATGGGTGAGACTCAGCAGGAATGCTGGATCCAAGCCTGGGCTCCCAGTACAGAAGAGTCCCTTAGATACTGGACTGACTCCAGSGAAGGACCACAGAGATGACTGAAGCACAGGAGCATCTGTCATACATGGAGAGGATGGAAGAGCTGGGACTGTTTAGCCTAGAAAAGAGAAGGCTTGGTGGAGCTTATCAATGGGAGGGGAGGTGAAGAAGATGGAGCCAGGCTCTTCTCAGCAGTATCCAGTAAAAGGACAGGGCAAATGAGCACAAGCTAAAACACAAGAAATTTCACTTAAAAGTTTGTAAGTATGTTCAAAACATACTTAAAGTATGTATTTATTTTAAGTTAAAATTGTAAGTATGGTCAAACATTTTTTTCAGATTGTTTCCCAGAAAGATTATGGAGTCTCTCTCTTTGAAAATATTCAAAACTGAGCTGGACRCAGTCCTGGAGACCCTCTTGTGTGTGACCCTGTTCTGAACAAAGGAGTTAGACCTAGGTGCTATGCAGAGATCCCATCCAACATCAGCCATTCTCTGAATGTGTGAATCTGTGATTCTGTGTCCAACAGCTTAGAGCTCAGATGCCCCTCATTGCCTTCTGTGCTGCAGAGCCCACCCAAACCCTGTGAGACAAGCACTGACAGGCTAAGGCTAT
The DNA here is from genome assembly GCF_030028575.1 of Malurus melanocephalus. Classification (NCBI taxonomy): domain Eukaryota; kingdom Metazoa; phylum Chordata; class Aves; order Passeriformes; family Maluridae; genus Malurus; species Malurus melanocephalus. The sequence goes on along the minus strand of NW_026623325.1, from coordinate 1,927,743 downwards.
TTCTGCAATGGTGCAAACAGTAATCACACACAACTGTGTCCCCCTTATTGTGCATGTRTCATTTCTTCATGTTGTGATCATTGCACCAAATAGAGAAGGCCCAACAAGTCTATGCAGAGATATAATTTTTTTTTTTTAACAGGAGCAAGAAATTAAAAATCGCTTCACAGTTCAGGACAAAGTATCTTTTTTGGCAACTCCCTAGGGAGCTGCTTTTGGCTCACTGTCTTACTTCCTCAGCAATACAAGGCACTGTAGGATCAAGAAAATTACAGGAAAAGATTAGCAGGCACCTTCTGGACTCCTGTCTTAGGATATCTTGTGTTCTGTTGKAGCTGTGTATATATGACTTTTTAAAGGAATAATTGCAGTTCTCAGAAAACAATTACTCAAAACTTGCTACAAATAATAGAAAATTGAGATTAGTCTGAATTTGGAGCTCTCTGACATTAAAACATGTTTCAGTGTGAATAAACATTTGCTAAACTGACAGAACCTATGGGCAAAATTATCACCTGCACTGTGGTATTAATGACAGAGAGCATCTTGGTGGTGACACTGTGCTACTTGAGGCTGGCAGGGCCCTGTTGTGCCAACTGACACACTTTCATCAGAAATACTGCAATGTTTGGTGTTATCCCTCAAAGCTCCTGCTGCTCCTAAAATACTAAGAATTCTGTGAATGAGTGGAAACTTCACTGGAAGTATCCAAGCCTTGCAGCTACTGGGAGAAACTTGAAAATTTTCTGGAAGTTCAAAAGTCCAAGTGGCAACAGTAGTCCACGTTATTGATGATTTCAGATAGCCTAGTTCATATCATTTGAACATGAGACAAGCAGTGTTCCTTACAGTTCCTCCTCTCAGACACAGAAGAGAAATCACCCATCTTTGCCATCATAGGGTTGAATCATCTGAGCAAGGCTTCTGCCTTCTTTTTTTTTGACAATCAGACAAAGGGTGTTCTTTACCAGCTGAGAGGTGAAATTTTATAGTCTACATAAAAGGAGGCCCAGGGATTGAGAAACCTCTTCTTACCATAGCTCAAAGTATTTTTTTCCTTAAATCAGTGTCTGTTGTCTCATACCGTCTGGATGTATGAAGTTATTATCATTTTTGTTAATAAATACCCTGTAAGATTTAGTAGCAATGTCAGTGGCTTCGTTTGTTACAATTTGAAAGATTTTCAGCTTTCTGTAAACTCTTTAACTCATGATACCTTGTTCAACTTCCTGTGCTTTTAATAAATATCAGGCTGTGCTAAAAATACTATTTGTCAGATGACATTTTAAAAATGTTTTGGATAGAGCTCTCAAATCCTATTGAAATGTTTTGAGAATATTTTTGACTGCCGATGCCCTATGAACAGCAGGAGACCTTGCTGACCCCACCAGAGATTAATGGGTTGGAATTTGTGTCTTTCTGAGGAATGGAAGATGTCAACGCTAAAAGTTCYCTTACCCCACAGATAGCTGGTCCCAGTCCTGTTGTTCTTTCCAGTCTTCAGAAAAATCCTTGGCAAGAAGTATCATTTTTCCAGTCATCAAATTTCCAAGAATCTTCTCTTCACATCTCTCTCTTTTTCTTTGATGGACTCTCTCACCGTAGTAAATGCAGACCTCTTGCAGGAATGCAGGCCAGACRTGTGTGTAAGCCAAATGGCTTATGCCTGGAACAACAGCAAAAGAACAATGAAATCCAGCAATGAGATGAAATCAAAAAGGATTTTTTTTTTTTTAAATATAGGAATGTTTCTCAGTTCTTAATTGATTTGACTCAACTGTGCAATTAGTTTTGGCCCATTGGATGGCCATCTGATCATGTAGGGACACCATTTCCAGTGCCACCTTATGCACATTCAAAATTAAAGTGTCAAAACTGGCAGTACTGCAGAAAAATTTTCACAATTTAACCTAAGACAGAAGAAGCAGAAGAAATTACTTTCTCCTTTTTTCTCAATCCAGAAATACTGAATATCTTGTTTTTTTGAGCAGGTCACTTGAACTCCAATGAATTTGTGAATATGTTTTTGCCGTTTGCTGTTTGGCCTATATACACTAAGATCAGCCTATTACTAGGTTCTTCCAATGGTATTGTTCCTGTTCCAGTGATAGAGTTTGGGGGTTTTGGTTGTCTCACAGGTGAGAGGCTCTGATTTGTAAAATTAGACACACATTTTTTTGTTTAAAGTCAATCAAAATGCCATTAAAATACTTAATTTGAAATAAGCTGTACAAACTCTTACACTTGAAAACACATTTAAGTGTTTTAATAGCTAGACACCTCCTTTGGGGTGTATAGATTTACAACTGTATTCGGATTTTCAGATATAGTTACTAATTTTGGCCTATGTCATTATTTTCAATTGTTTCCGTTTTGGTGATGCTATCCTGTCTCTGGATAAGCAAAGAAATGGAAAGCTATCTGTCTTCTGTATGTAGTTGTATCTTGCCAAGCATCCAAAAATTAGAAACACTACTTTTTAGTGAATGTGGAGGACTCTAAGGAATAGTTGATGGACCCATTAGGTTCTAGCCCTCATATTTACATCTTAGTCCAGACTACCACAAATTAAGAATTCCCATACATGGAGAATATTACAGTCAGTCAAAAATAACTTCAAGTCAAAAAAAATCAAGGAGATGGAGTACTACAGAATGGTCAGAATTATCTTAGTTCTAAGAATCATTTTAATAAAAATTATGGAGAAATTCTCACAGGAGTCATTTTTAGGAAGGGGAGAAAAGTGGCTGGGAGCAACCAGCATAGATTTATCAATGACAATCTGCCTGGCCAATCCTGTTGCCCTCTACAATAGGAGGACTGGTTTTGTGAGGAAACAAAGCAGTGCATGTCACTTGCCTCAACATCAGCAGAGTTGTTCATGTAGCCCCTCATAGCACCACTGTTAGAGACAAACTAGGAGAACATGAACCCTGGGCAAATTCCAAGATGGATGAAAATCTTGCTAGGCTGGCAGGCTCAGAGAGCAACAGTCWACACTTTGAAGGAATGAAATTGAAGAGCAATGTTCCTCAGAGATATGTACTAGACCTGACACTGACCTGATACAGAAGAATACACTTCAGACAGCAGTTCTGCCCAGGAAGTGCTGGGCTGTCTTGGACAAGCTAAATATGAACAATCAATGCACCCTTCAAACATTAGCCATTCATTGACTGGCTGCATTAGCAAGGTGGCAGCAAGAAAACTGAAGGAAGATGTTGCCCACTCTATCTGGSACTTGTGTGGCCCCATATGGAGTTCTGAGCCCATTTAACTGAGTARTTTAACTGAGCCCTTTTGGGAACTCCCCAATATGAGAAAGATTCTGTCCAGCTAGGAAAATCTCCAGCAGAGGTGTGAGGACRGGAGCAGCTGCTATTTGATGAGGTGATTCTTTCAGCCTGGAGAAGACTAAGGTGGGGTCTCATTGTCTTCAACTACATATTGGGTGGTTGTAGAAAAGAGTCAAAGTCTTCTCACAGGAACACGGGAAGGGACAAGAAGCAGCAATAAAAGGCTGCAACAAGGGAAAATCTGAACAGATCTGGTGAGAAGGGTGCAAAATTGGGACAGGCACTTGGACACCTGGTGGCACCTACATCCTTTGAGGTATTCAAAATGATCTGGACTCTAGAAATTAGACCTAGCTGTAAGTTAGAATCATTGAATCRAGTGTAATTATTGAATTAAGTGAATCCTCGAGTGGAAAAGGACCCATAAGAATTATCCAGTCCAATTCCCTCCTTCTCTTAGAACTACCTAAAAGTAAAGCATATGATTAAGAGCACTATCCAGATACTCTTTGTACTCTAATAATCTTGGTACTGTGGCTGCTTCCCGAGGGAGCCTGTTCTAGTGCCTGACCACCCTCTGTGTGATGAACCTTTTCCTAATATTCAAACTGAACTTCCTTTGATGCAGCTTCATTCCATTTCCTCATATCCTTGTTAGCCCTGATTTGAGCAGAAGTTTTGCCTGGATGACCTCCAATGTCCCTTTCAACTGAAGTTATCCTGTATMCATGTCCCTAAGAAATTTTCTCACAGTGAATGAAGGAACAGCAGTTGTCACAGCCATTACCCTGAAGTCTATTACGACATGGAATCTAACATCTTCCTATCTATAGAAATGTTTCTCTAGTCATATTTGAAAACACATCTCCTTCTTTACTGCTCTTGGAAAGCACCCAAAATCCAGTTTTAACAGCCTAACTGGGAAGAASTGGAGGAAAGAATTCATGAAGGAAGGAGTCTGGGGTGCCACAAAGACACTAAAACATTTTTTTCTTCTTCCTGGTCTTTCACAAAAGGGATTGTAAGTGTGGAGGAGCATKGAAGGCATGGGCTGCCCCAGGACCTAGGGGCTAGCACATCAACCTGGCCACAAGCAGCCTCCTTCTGCGAAGCCAGCCWGTGTCACACCACCCACGGCCATGGGCAGGCGATTTAGGTCAACCCAGCCCCTTTCTACCATCACTGTGCTTGCTCCCAATGCAATAAATAGAAAGGCTATTTTGTCAAGCCCAGCTGTTTTTATTCAAGAACTTCTCAGAGGAAGCCTGAGTGCGTAAACAGGAAAACAGGGGCTGTTTTTACTTCACCCATCTATAGCCAGTACACACGGGTTGACATCAGGCGAGGGCCAGCTGCACCGAATGCACCCAACAATTTGCTCCCTAGGCAGCAGTACCAGCAGCAGGGAGGGAAGGAAAAAAACAAAATGCCCTGATGCCCCTATCCCCATCCGTGCTGAGGGCAGCAGGAAGGCAATGGAGGATCATCCTCACTCCTGAAATTCACAGACAAGACATTTTTTTCCTTCAAGAGTACTGGATTCTTTGTGCAGCTAGCGGATCATGGGGGGGCCTCATCACAGTCCCCCAGCTCTCTTGTGCTTGTGTGATGTGAAGTGCTGCAACCAGCAAGTGCTGGGCACCTATTTTTAGCCTTTGTGGACTGGAATTGCAGGCTGCACTGCGGATCTCCCTGCAGAAGCACTGGTGGGAAGGAAAAGCAACACCACACAGTAATTTTGTCTCTAGTGATGGGGTTTTCTTTCTAAATCCTGAGTATCAGTTTCATTCACTACTCCAGGCTATAAGAAATATGCTTCACCTACAGCTATAATGTCTTCTCTCCTGCCTATATGTCACCATCTAATAAAACATGCAGCAGTTTTATAGTCACTGTAGAGTCATTACTAGACATATGTGTACAGAGCACACTGGCTTATATGACCACCCATGCGATTAATAAAACTGGTTGCCTGCTAGAAGTGATCTTTAACTAAAGGTTGAACAAAATTGGCCTGGAAACCGTGAGAATAATTTAGAGTGGTTGCTTAAATCACAGGCACAAAGTCTGCAGGAGGTGGGTCTTCATGCAGCTTTCAYCATTAATGTTTTTTCTCTCTATGGTCTCAACACCTTTAAATAGAACAACCTACCAGATAATATTTATGTTAATTTGTTTATTTGCTGCCATAGAAAAAAAACAACAGCAACAACAGTGCTAAGGGAACAAGTGTGRATAGTACTGAAGAAGTGCCTTGGTTATGAGTAATTTCTGTCTCTATTTTAGACATAGTGAGCAAATTCTGCTCAGTTGAACCAGCCTAAATTGGAAAAAATTTAATTCTGTGAGAACTGATARCAAAATAAAGCCCACAAATTCAAATTACCACTTCAGAAAACAACAAAATCCAGTTATTCATTTTATGAATCATTTTCAGCTCATTTTATACATTGCTTGTAAAATTTTCCTTGCATATCACTTAATTATATGGATAAACTGAACATAAATCAATTTCCTCATGTGTTCTTTACTTGTAAATAACTTGAAAACCACAACAGCAGTTGTGTGTGATCTTAACTTATATCAGAGAGTAAAACAACCATTTGCTCTGCAACAGAAAAGATAGGAGGTGTAGAAACAGCAAGTTTGCACTGTCAGGAGACTACCACCTTCTGTTTGGTTTTTATTGTACAAATCAAGCTGTAGTGTAGAGTACAGTGAGAGCCCTCAAAAAAAACAGATTTACCCCACAGTTTTCTGTATCTTCAGTTCACTATAAATAGAAGCACACTAAGACTCTTTGGGAGACATTATTTGTTCTGCATATATCCTATCATTAAGGGGGCTTACTCATTTTCTACCGTGTCTTTAATCTGGAAAAGATAGAAAATAAGAAAACAGTTAAGTTTAGGCTAGAAAGTTCTCCGCTGTTGACCTGCAGAGTTCATGTCATACTGGCTCCCAGTTAATGCCTAGATGCCTTTTTTTAACTCTCCTTCAATTTCAATTCCATGGAGTCCATCTGCCAGGCAGAAGTGGCATACAATGCCCAGAGAGTCACTAGAAAGACTTCAGCATTTACTGACTCCTCAGGGACCACTATAAAAAGTTGTACAGAACTAACATAAGTCTTGGGTATTTGATCTAGGATTTAATGTTACAGTCTCCAGCAAACACAAAGGTTTTGGAGGCTACTGTTCCAGTAAAAAGGCAGAAATTTCTAGCAATGCAAATTGAATAGGTGACAATAGACCTTGACTGTTCCAGATGAGTTTGAATTTGTTGAATTTATATGATAGAAATAAGCAGCCTAAGACATTTCCTCCTAGGTCTTCAAGCRGTATAAATCAAATACAAAGGATAAAAATTCAATGGAATTACTTTGATGCAAATGAGATCAGAACCAGACTCTGCTCTCCTGCAAACAGTGTCCAGTGCTCTTCAGTGTGCCACCAGTATATAAARGAGACAGATCTCTCCATTCATACTGACATCCAGAGAGTCACTGATTGCCTTTCAGGGCAACTGCTACTACATGGTTGTCTCAATTCATGACAGAGTGATTTAACAGATTTTCTAATTAGCCTTGTGCAGGTAAAAAATGTGAACAAGTCCATGTCTGCCATTGAGTCCATCCTTTCCAGCCTCCCTCTGCATCAGCCATTCAGAAGTTCAGTTATGGAGCCTCTTCCCATCCCAGCACAGGGTGRCATACTGCAGTGGCCAAACCCTCATTGTCCTTTCTTTCAAAATAACATGATACAACAAGGTTTCAAGAGTGTCTCCTTTCTCTACCCCAGCCTCCAAAAGCCTAAGGCAAGGCATCCATGACTTTTTGGTTTGAGTATGGACGGGAGAGTGAAAATGCCATTTAGTGTGAAAAGTCAATATTTCATTATAAAAATAAAAACAGCAGGGCAGATCACTAGGTCTTGCCTGGTGCACATTATGGAAGAAATGAGTTTGTTTAGGAGAAGTTGGGAGGTTGAGCTGTGAAACCACAGACTAAGAAAAGGGACTCCAGGACTGAGCCTCTTGTTCCTTCAGCCTGTAAATTTTAACACTTCATAAAATCCTGTCCCCCCAGTAAAATCAGAGGATAAAAACGAACACAGCACCACATGGCAGGAGACAGAATCAGCTCCTACTATTAASGCAGGCTAAAATTTGGGGCAGTTCAGTTGTCAGTTCATGCACTAGGGGATGAGAGTCATATGGTTTTTCTGGGAATAAGAGAGGCACCAGTGTGAAAACAAGGGAAGACATGGTAAAAAGCTAGGAGCTACTCAGAGAGTCCTGAAGTACCTGCTTTCAGAAAACAATCAATTCCTGGATGCAAGGAAAGAATTAAAAAGCTCCCTGGAGCTCCACCGCAGTGCTCAGTATTGTTCCTCATGTTACCCAGTATAAATAAAATGTGAACTCAATAGGCCTATGTAAAGCATATTCAAACTCCCTTTTCCCTTTCCTTTTAGCTTTGTCTTTCRTGTCTTTTTTCTTTGATTTCTGAATGAAATTTCTGCCTTGCCTTTGTGGTCAACCATGCCAGCCATCTAAAGGTCTCTTGAGAAGGAGGCTCTTGAAAAGAGTCAGTAATCATGTGCAAAGAATTTTGGTCATAAATACTTCAGGGATATTGTCAAGAATAAAATCCAACAAAAATAGGCAAGTTTAAAAAAAAAAGTAGGAGTACTCCAACAGAGCCAGCTGCACTTCCTCCTGTCACATAGTCCTTCATGTATTTGTCAGCAGAGGACAATTCAGAGGATCCCAGTAATTTCTTCTCTAGGGTAAGCTGCTTTTCATATCCTCAAGCAATACAAGTCTTTCTACATTAATGGACATGATAAAATTGACAATTTAAAGACATATATTACTCATCTTTCCTGAAGTAGCATCAATACCACAAGCACCAAAGGGATTTAAGAGACAATCCCTAGCTAGCAAACACTCCTGGCTCAAGCCTACACTTGCAGTTTCTGAAACCTATATATGCTTTCTCTATCTGTGATGAAAAGGCATCTCCATCTTCACTGAAAAGGAGACCACAGYTTTGAAGATCACAGCAACAATGTGCCCAAATGAATGACAAGTTCAAATGCTCAACTTATCTTTGTTAATAGTCTGGCATCCTGTGCCTCACCCATCAGTATGAACACTGAGAGCATACTTAAACCATCCCTTCTTCTCTGCCATATAGGATGTGGRATTCATTTTCATGGATAGCATCCTACAGCCACTTCAGCAGCAGTTGCGGCCCTGCCTGGGGAAGACCCAGAATGGTCAGGCAGAAGCATGTGCTTTGTGGGAATTCAGTCACCCTCATTAAGTCCACTACAATTACTGCCAGAGGCCAAAAAACGCAGAGATGTTACACCTTTTATAACACTTGCTACCGGTAAAAGGCACTTTTTAGAAGCAGAGGTTCCTAAGGAGAGCAAAGCCAGTCTCTAAATCCTTCTAAGAAAATATTCAGCWTTCTTTTCTACTGTGCAGGTGTCTTTTTCTAAACAAATTTTATTTTATTTCTAAAATCTGTTCAATTTCTGCTTTGTATCAGTTTACAGAGACCTCCGAAGTATCCCTAGGCAATTTTGGAATAGTGAGTTTATATGAARTTCTCTCTATAGCTGTAGTTCTCTCTGATACTAACAGAAGAAGCAGAGATTTTTCCCTCAGTTGTTTCACCGCACACAAAGTTCTGGCAAAAATATGTACCTAAATAAAACAGCCCTGTACCCTTGTTTTTCCCTTTTGTCTATTGTTATGATACAGCAGAAGTTCATTACTCCTGCCAAAGCTCCAGTGGTACATCAGGACTGAAGTCATATGGGAGAGAGAGAACATGTTTACTATGCCTGCACATTACAGGCAACACCTGTGCTCAGAAGTGGCTTTGACTTTGACAAATCATACAGTCACTACATGAGAACCGATGGGTGGAGGGCAGAGGGTTCCTTTCCAACAACCGGGAGTACTAGGTRAACTGAGTTTCTCTTAAGTGTCTAAAGAAATAGTCATATTTAATGATCATAATATCCTTGCAAGCGTTCTGGGACACCAAAGGAAATCAAAATCCAAAAGAAAGGTTTGCAACATCCACTTAATTTCCAGTGAATCTGGTTCATCCATCAAAATCTGAAGGCAGAGCAAAGCACTCAGCAACTACYGCACTGCTCAAACCAACAAATTACTTTTCTCAAGGTTTGGACAAGTAAATAGATGTTCTTATTACTTGTTTATATAAAACATTTGAKATGATTTATTGGTTTGTTTTGTCATTAAAAACTACAGGCTCTATCTCTCAAGTTCTGYTGTATGTGTTTAATTGTATCAGTCACATGCATTTTAATTTGGCTCTATTAATGGTTCCAGCTTCTTGATTTTGAATACACCATGGGGAATAATGCAAGGATCTATTTTAAGTCTACAGCCATTTTCTATTTTGGCAAAGAAATTACTGACAGTAAATAAATATCATGCCATATTTTAGATTCATGTGAATGATTCTGGATKATCTTACAGAGCTCAACAAAATAGGAAGCAAAAGAAATTAAGARCTAACAAAAAGAATGCACAAMGWTGAGCAAAATACCATTGAACTGCTAGTAAATGGAAATGTGGCTTTATTAATCTAACTTGAACAGCTATTTGATAATTTCTTCCTTTTCATTCTTCCTTCCTACCAAATTTAGTTCTTGATGGATTAATTCCAGATCCAGGGTTCGCTTCTTGTAACTATTCATGATATTTTATGCACAATACAGAAATTAGGCCATTTCTGTGTTTTTTAAATACATTTAAGTTGCTAGCATTTGAAGTATTTTTCCTATTAGACTAGTCCATGGTCACCACATGGTCATAGATGCATGAGAYAAAGTGCTGCTTTAGTCTTTGCAAACTGTTTTGTGAAGTGGGACTTTGTTTTCCTTCAGTACATCCAGCTCCCAGTCTACTGTTATTTCCACAGAGGTCTCACCAGCAATTTGTAAAACATGGGAGAGTGTGATACACTGAAAAAAAGATTTTGTTCATAATGTAAAGATAACTAAATCAAATTTGGTGCTTCACCTCTTAAAAACGTGCCTCACYTGCTGGTAAAATAGAAGTAATTACAAAATAGAAGTCTTGCCTCTTTCCAGACCACTTTAGTGGCCCACTAGTAGAAAAATAACTGGTGCTACCTTCTTTAACAGCATTCTTGTAAGGGCGGATGTATGAAGCAGCACATTAGATGGGAGGTGGTGGGATGAAATTACTCTTTTTGTGCAGTTTCTATTTCAYCTATTTCCCATTTTGTCCATATCACCACCAAGATTACATAAGGCTTTCCCCTACTAGGACCTGGGTTTACTTCAACTGGTAGTGTTCCAATTAATATTATCTCTAGAACTGCTAGAATTTCTTAGAAGTCCTGTGTGGGATGACATTAGCTTATTTGGCCCATACTTTTAGAATATTTGTTTGTTTTCTCAAGGAAAAATATGCAGTGCACTCCACTACCCATTGCATTAGAGCTGAGCTCACCACCTTTGATCCAGAAGACATCAAGACTGACAAGGACTATCCACAGGACAAAACTCCTCCTCCTCCTGAGCTGGTGACCTGCCCAGTACAGGCACCACTGCAGTCATTGATGGTGCCACACAGCTCCTTTCCCACAACAGAGTAAGCAAAGTTCAGCTTTCAGTTACATGAGAGTGTCCAATGATAAATGCAGAAGCCACTTAGACCTTTYTTCTTGTGTTCAGGTCTCCCCTACATCTTCTTTGTTCTTTTMTCAACTTTGAAGTATTTTACTGCATTCATTGTAAAGTCATACYACAGAGAAAATCAGAGTGTTTAGTTGCATTCCTAAGAGCTGAAGCTCTTGAGTATAAATCAAGAGTTAAACCTACAGTAGGTACAAACTGATATATCTTCATTAATTTCTTTGGATCTATGCCACATCTTTGGTTCTCATCAGGATATCTAGTGGCAAAATTTTCAGATGGTGTGTTTTTTAATACTAAGACACAAAGAAAAAGTCCAGCCATAGATCTCTTCCATGGAACAGTCCTCATTTTGAAACACAGATTGTCAGCTTCCTTTTAAAAAAAAATAATATAACAGTCTTTAAGTTCACTCACAGGTTACTTTTTTTTTTTTTGCCTCTGAGGTTTTGGGTCATTGGGTTGTTTTTTTATTTGTGGAACTTTTTTAGAAAGCTCATAATTCATGTATATCCACACCTTTCAAAAATCACTCTGTTGTTCTAAAGGAACTTGCTTTCAAAATAAAGAACTCATCCACATGTCCTGTCCTGGTGCTGGAGTGGAAATCAGAGCTGCAGCCAGTATACTTYAAAGCTTTTTTCACTTAACAGTCCACTTAGTTTACACAAATTGCATACTTGCTGGTTTCACCTGTCCAAATTGCAAAAACAAACATCTACAAAAGAGCCAAAGTAAAATCCAAGCATGCATTCAGAAGATGAATGGCACCAAAAAGTAGCTGTTTGTGGATAGAGAGCATTTACACTTGCATTCAGTGCAGAGTTATCAACGTGACAGCTTCCTTTTGTTACTGCAATGTGTTGGCTTTGATTACAAACCACCACAGAGCTGAAGGCTAAGAAAAACTTCCACATTTCCCAAATTATTTCTGGAATACGTGAAGGTCAAAAGGTCAGATTCTGCTCCACAGCACAACCATCAGCCTCACACCAGTGAAGCGACTCTCTTGTGGGAGTGCAGGCAGCCTGGTGCCCTATTCACTGAGAGGTTTTAAAGGAAACTTTTTCATAGATTACACCAGCTCACCTAATCTGTCACAGAGAAAGGAAAAAAAAAAAAAAAAACCTAACATATTCTATTTTTACTGGGTGAAATCTCGCAGTTGAGTAGTCATGGGATTGAGTGCTACAGGAGATCTTTTAAATAACAAGGTTTTTTTTCCACCAGCTATATTTCCTGTATCTCTGCTCCCATGGAGTTGCATCTTCTCCCCAGTCTCTAAAGACCATGAGTTCTTCCTCTTCAGCCTCCRTCACCTCATCTCAGATATTCTTCTCATGCTATAACTGTGGCTATCACAGCACCTGCACAGCAGGCATGTGATCAGCACCCAGCACTGCAGTTCCAGASCACCTCCCAATATTTCTTATACTGTTTTCTCAATCCTACTGAATTTATTTTGCTACTTTTCTCCTCCCTGCTTTTCTCCAGGTTCTCTCCCTTCATATTTATTGCAAAACAGCAGACTTTCTACAATAAAGCAGGAAGAAAACTGAGTTCATAGCTAAATGTAGGCAGTGGCTTCATTCCTTCTGCCACTGGACCCATATGTGCTTTGCTTTTCATGCTCTCATGTACTTGAGGGTTCAGGTGCTTCTGATGTTGCTGCCAGGCACTAAAAGCAGAGTGATACAAATGTGAGGTTAAAAGGATCCTTCGATCCCTAACTGCTATAGCAGATAAAGCTGGGAATTCTCCAGCACACACCAAGCAGCTGCTGCTGTGAACAGGCTCCAGGGATGTACTTTGGTGCATTCTTGGCCTGACTTAGTGCCTCATTCAAACTGAGTTTTCAACCACAGTCATCCTTGTGCTGGCTCATTACTCCAGCACTATAAAAATAAAATGTTTAGAGAGAACTGAAACKTCTTCCTAGCTGCCATTCTCATTTGCATAGCAGGCTATTATCCTGTATAAAGGCTGGCAGTTGTTTCCTTCCTATGTCTTCTCTGATTTTTCTGTMAGATTATGTTTCCCTCTAATGACCTTTGTGCACCTCTAGTACAATTAACAGTGTGGTTACTTGATCTCTGAATAGCAAAAGTCATATTCAACTCAGCAGGAATCAAGTAAAAGAAGCAAAAAATCTTCTGGCCTTGATCTGGTTAATTGACTTGCTAACCAAAATAACACTGAATTATCAAATTAGCAATGTTCTGAAGCATTTTCCTTGGTTTTTTTATATTCTAACAGGAAAATATCTGTTTTCATGTCATTAAAAAATGTGTAGATATTTATGCAGTTAAAGAGAATAAATTAGATAATAAATGTAATTTAATTTAGATATTAAGAGGCTTTCCAGCACTTAATGGAGGGACACGTCTGCTCTTGACACAGATAATTTTTATTTTTTGTTTTCTTTGAAAGAAACAACTACAAGGAAGACCCTACAGATCTCACAACTATAAAACTCTCTAGCTTGTAAAAATGAGGATTCTTCATTTCAGATCTYACTCAGAAACACGCTTCCAAAATACATTCTTTCTTTTAAAGCCACTGATTCTAGCCACTCCAGTGAAARCCCTCTGACCAAAATATTAAGGAAAACTTATTCCTTCATCTTTATTTGATGTTTACGTTACAGATCTGGAACTTAATGGCATCTTTCTGGACCTTAACGGCATCTTTAAGCAAAAAACAACCAAAAAGTTTCTGCAAACTGAAACTAAAATACAGGGTTAGATGAGAGCCTGTGTAGGAACTKTGAAGGACTTCTGTAATATACAATCTATTAGGAATATACAACATTTTGGGAAGACGTTTCTCATCTTTTCCAAGCTGCACAAACCACTCTGTCAAAGGACTTGTGACAGCACATGTTGGAAGACATTAGCACCACCTTACTCTGACCAGACCTCCAGGTCTGAGCTCAGGTCAGCCTATCCATTCTTGACTAGGATTTCTGTCCTAATTTCAATGTCCTCAATAACATCATAACATTAATCCTTCAAAGACGCTGAAGTACTGTAACATTTTAATTTTGCCATCCTTGTTGGTCCAGAACAAGAGGCACTTTACATATTATTCATATTGTCTTGGACAGTCCATATCTATAAATAAATACAGCAATTAAGGTCTTACAAATACTGTAATGAAAAAAAAATGGAACTAGCCAATTTTCACAGTAAAGGATTTAAAGGCATTTGAAAAGAGAAATATTGGTGAGAGTTCAAGTGAGATATAGTCTAAGCTTTTTAGCCTGGACTGCTTTTGTTTTCAAATTACTATGTTTGCTTCTCAGAGCAGGTAAGGAATAGGAATGTGGAGAAGAGTGATCAAATTTCATCAAAAAAAATACCGAGGAATAAAAGCTGCCATTACATTAATCCTCATCTTCAGAAAAATTCTACTTCATGTTAGCAGTTTGTAGAGGGAGTAGGCAAAAGGTGACAACAGGGTAATCTGCTCTTTCCATGTCCCTAAGCCTCATGAAAAATCCACTACCCTTGTCTGACAAGATTTAAACTTTTAACCCTTCAACTAATTTACAGGACTTTGCTCAAAGGAGAAAACCACACTTTCCCCAGCTGGAAGTCATCTTGGCACCCTGTTACCATCCTGGCAATCATTTGTATCAATGATTACACTCCCTCACATTTTTTACTTGCAGGTAAAACCTCTRAGTGTCTGACCAAGAATCAATTCTCTTTTAACTTGGTGGGAAGATTTCTGTCAGCCATCTAAAGGTTAGGCACCTCATCCAAACGTGGCCCAGGCACATGTGATGGGGTTCATCCCTTCCCAGCCTAAATAACTAAACTGGCTCAACTCCAGAGTGACATCATCTTTGCACTGGTTATAAAGCACGTTAGATCACTAGCTTAAACCATACTTGCAGCTTTTGACACCCAATAGTAGAGTAAATGGATCCCACCTCCTTGACTTGTGTGRTCTTCAGACAGCCTGCAGCTGCTCTAGCTTCTTTTCTTCTGGAGTGCCCTGACCACTGTATRCTGGCAGAGCAGATTGTACCTACATTTTTTGAGAAGATGCCATGGCACTATAGACCAGTGTGGCAGCAATAGCATCTACCTATTGAACCATGCTTGAAGTGAGTCATGGTTGAGAAAATTTGTAAATCCATGTTCCTTTTTTGAGCTATTTTAATGCAAAATTTACTTCAGAGTAACTCTAATACCTTCATTAATATTATCTAAGGTGTTGAGGTTACTCCTGACCTTTAGTAAAAGGGGCATAGAGCCAACAACTTTTAAAAGAGAAGGTCAGCTGAGCCTGTTTTTGCAAGTTATATCTACAAAATCTCTACAAAAAACAGATTACTCACTGACTTGAAAGCCATCTGATTCTTYAGCAATATTCCTAAACAAACAAACTGATATTTTAAGTGGAGCTTGCAATTCCTTTTGCAAAATCAGCCCTGCCATTGAGGTACATCTGATGAGCATGAAGTCAGATTATTTTTTTTCTGTGCATCAGTATTCCAGTAAGTTTGCAGATGAACTCTAAGCTCTGGTGCAATTTAAGAGCTGTGGACTGAATACGCTCTTTTCAGTCCCTGCCAAATGCCAGCTCGCTGCAGGATTAACATATACACAGCATTCAAACCGTGGGATGTGTCTCAAAGGACAGTCCACTGCAGTCCTTAGACCACAGCAGAGCTATAACAGACCTTCCAATCACCCCTAAACTTGCCCACAATGAGGCACAAGTGAACAAAGACTGAGGAGGGAGTGAGCTAGGTGCCTAGTCTCTAGACCCTCCCCAGACACAACAGAGGGAGAGAAGCCCTGCTTTTGTCTCTTGGGTTAACGAATCTTGGATAGGATGGAATGGGATGAATCACCTTCTGGAAGTGCCTATTCACTGTACCTTGTGCAGAGATTGAAGACAAGTATTTCAAGATAGACCTCTGACTTTTAGACTGCTAAAGTCTGTCAAGATGAAACCCATCCATCCCTGGMCAGGAGAAGCTCACATTCCTGTTTTTTTCAGCCAGCTTGTTTGTCTTTGCCCTGAAATGAACTCCCATTAATCTCAGAGTAAGTTGTGGCTGAGAAGTAGTTTGTGAATCTGTTTTTTATCTTTGACACCTTTCAGCTCTCATTTACGAGCTTCAAGCTAGGCCTGGGTGCCTGGCCATGGCCATGTGTGCAGGCATGCTACCAGGCATGCCAGGACTCTTCTCAAGAGAGGGAGCTCAGCCACCGAGCTGCATAGACACAGCCTTTGGCATCTCACTAAACAAAGGGCAAGAGAAATTTTATATTCCTGGAATCGCCTTGCTTCCTTATAAGAATATCTCATGGTGCACTTATTTTCTTGGGTTTTTTCTTCCTGGAAAGCTGTTCTCTCTGGTTTTATTCACTCATGAGAAAGGGAAGAGAAACAAATGCCATAGGGCTGGGACATGAAGGAGCACATGTAATTTGGCAAAGACTGAGTGCTGAACCTAAGTACTGCTGGAGTCATAATATTTACTAAACTTCATATTCAGGACAATACCCTGRGCTCTATTTTTTCTGTATTTTGTTYGTCCTGGCTATTAATARCCTATATGACACCCATATGACCAAATAAATCAGGCCACTGTGGAGAACCCCAAGGAAGTGGCTTGGTTGCACTGTGTGTGGGCTGAGTTTATGAGCAGGTTTTGAGGAAGCTGTTCAGGGGTTTCACCRCCCTCCAGGGAGTGTCTTGCACAGCAGTTTTCAGGGTAGGAGGGAGAGGAGGGAAGTGAGACCCCCTCTGCRGTGGCAATACCTCTGGCTGCTGCCAGCCCAGGGCCAGCATGAGTCCAGGACCTTTGCTGTCCAGCCCTGGTGCTAAAATACTTGGTCAGGGGAGCAGTCTCTACCCCTGAGAAAAAAATTAAATTCTTTCTTTGCAATTTTATGTCATTCCATTTTGAAGCAGTGAAAGCAGTGAAGCTGGTAAACAAAATCTGGAGTTGTTTATTCAGTTTTTACTTCTTTTCATTTTGTCTCCTAGAAACTAAGGGCAAGTTAGACTGTTAAGATTAAGGGCATGGATAATTAGGCTTTTACAATTATTTCTTAGCAACAGAGTACATGGCAAAGTATTAATGAAATTACTTGCTAATTTAAAAAAATGTTCATTTTCTGCAGTTAAGCAAGACTCTTTTTTAAAAATCATTGTACCTATGAAATTGGTAATGGAATTAAAAAATTGTCTGTGCTTTGCCTTCCCTCAAGAGACCTTGTCTAAGTACTACTTCAGATGGTGTCAAAACATACAAGTGAGTTGTTAAARGGACTATCCCAGCACTGAATTTACTGCAGAACAAACAAAAGTGACATAAGCAAATAGGTGAAAAGAGTCCCGAGAGGGCAAAGACTTAAGGTTTTTTCATTGTTTTTTCTGGTTCAAAAAGCTTAATTTCTCAGAAAAAAAAAAAAAAAAAAAAAAAAAAAAAGGTAATGTATGGCCAGGCAGTAGCAACTAGGCACGTTAACAAAACAGGCAATTTTAAACCATTCAATCAAGCTAGCCAAGGGGAGTGGATGAAAAAGGCATTTTTAAAAGCTGTTCTGTGCACTTGAGGTGTCTTTTTTCATTCCTCTGGTCTCCAGATTCCATCCAGGACATGTCTTTGCATGTCAGCAAAATCTAGATGAAATCTCAAAGACTGAAATCCTCTGCTGGGGGCTTAGGAGGAACTTGAGTGGTCATAAACCTTGAATGGCTGCTACACAGGAGGAATTTCATTCAGAATTCCTTTGCYATTTTATTAAGTATCTTTTATTTACACTTTGTAACTATATCTTCTGCCTGCACCATGAAATGTCTTAGCAACTTTTCAACAATGAATCTTCTGTATAATGTGCTTTTTAAAGCTTCCAGAAATGAACTCTTCACACTGTATATATTAGATAATTAATACTGTACTAAAACTCTTTTGACTGCRTGTTTTCTGAAGGGCCAGAGGAGTTCATTCTTCCTATGCATCTCATTGGACCATATCAGAATCATCCATCATGCAGAACAGCAAGGTTCTCTTAGTTGAGCTCCTCAGGTAGAGGATTATGGCATGTTCAAATAGATTTGGATACATTCTGCTCAGCTCTGTTCTTGGCATTTGGTGTCCAGAAATACATTAATACTGGTCCTTTTCAAGGTTTTCAAAGTTTCCTCATCATTCTTCAGTCCCATACTTTTAAYGTCCTTGTGACTGTCTGCCTTTCCCAGATGCATGACAAAGAATGTCTTGGATTTGGCAGAATRGAATCCAGTGGCTGGTTTTTCTTTAGAGTGTTTTGTCTAGCACAAGCACAGAGCAGGCAGTGTAAAACCATTCTGTTTCAGACTGAGTCTCCCTTTCTTTTCTCGAAAGTGTGTACTTATTCCTGCCATCACACAAGACCTGGTATAAAAACAGATGACACTAAAAATCAACACCCCTGAACACTGCTTCATTACAGTAGCAGACAGAAAATTTGTACCAGCAGAAGGGCTCAGATATGCTGATTAGTGTATGGCAAATAATTGCTGTAATTGATGGCAAATATTTATAAAAACAATCCTAAACTCAGGCTATATCTGTAATGGTTTTTGCTCAACCTTTCTCTTTCCTTTGTATGTACTCTGCCAGTGTCTAAAACACTTCCACTCACTCCTCATAGATTTCAGGATCCTGTTCTAACATGCTTCCTTTGCACTTTTTGAAGAGGGTTAAATTTCATCCACTTCATGTAGTATGCTTTGACACTTCAGTTGCGACAATAGAAGATGGAAAGTAGGCAATGCATATTCACAGCTCCTGAAACAAAAGGAAGCAGTAAAAGACATAGAATTGCAAAACGTAGCAAGAAAAAACACATTTTTCCCCTAGGGAAAGGAAGTACTATTTTTATCTTTGTGTGGAAGAAGGTGATGCTGCAGTCACCTAACACATTAGTAAGATTAAATGTTGATGATATTACTTTTCATCAGCCTTGAGAAGGTGAGAAAGCGCCTGACAGTCACATGAGGAATACAGAATGGTGGCAATAAAAACATCCACATAGTTGCCACCCCTAGCTTGGAAGCCTACTGGAAAAATTCAGAAATCTTTTATACTAGGTTTCTCTCCAGCTGTACTGTGCTCTGTTGCAACTTCATAAATCTTGTTATTGAGATAGCTGCTAATTGTTTGCACTCCTGTAAGTCAAACTGGAACYCATGAATGTACATTCACAGTGTTACCTAAACAAGAACTGGTAAAACCACTCAAAATGGCAAAGAAGCCAAAAACCATTGTTCAGATATYTGGGGGATAACCAGACACTGGAAATGTTCTTAAAATTTTGTTCTGATTTTTATGTTAGGCCACACAGAAAAAAAATAAATTATAAATAAATAAATAAAACCAAATAAATAAAACCAAAAACCATTGTTCAGATATTTGGGGGATAACCAGACACTGGAAATGTTCTTAAAATTTTGTTCTGATTTTTATGTTAGGCCACACAGAAAAAAAAATAAATGATATAGTAAGTAAAAGTGAGTGTATTGCAAAATGAGAATAAACTAAAACATGTCTGCAAAACACTCATTTTATTATGCTACATTTTTTATATCTAAAAAATAAAGCCTTGTTTGTTCAGATTTGATGATAACATTGACTCACTTGCTATGCAGCAAACCAAAGATTTCTCTAATGTGTTTGTTTTGAAGAAGTAACTTGAAAATCAAGAAGTCCTTTTAGCTGCAATAGCATTTTATAATCGYAGAAGGGCTGTCATTTTTCAGGCTGGGAACACAAAATAGCACTTCATATTTACCATGTTCATAGTCATCAATCTAAGTACCCTGAAGTGGAGGACTTTACGTATAAGCTGCCTCATATAGCGTCGCACATGTTTCCTCATTTGATATTAATAGTTTTTGCTTTCCCGTGGGTTGTTCTTTTCTCTACTTGGCTTCACTCCTTCTGAGGTCAGGTATTGTGCTGATCTTGTGCATGATGAGGGAGGTCAGCCATGGCCATTTGGAGTGGCCCAGGCTGACTCAGTGCATGAATCACACTATAAAGGAGACCGTTTGTCCCTCAGCTTTTATGAAAAGTTCTTACTGACTGGTGAAGCTTCTAGTTAACAGCAGACACTTCAGAAAAAATGCAACTGGAATAGACTTGTTGCTTCTATTGAGAGTACATCTCCTTAAGACAGTGAGATACTGCCTTAAGAGCGACCAGTCCCAGAGGTGCCTGGTTTTAGGCTTTAACTGTTTAGTCCTACACCTCCAAACATTTCCTTTCTTTCCCATGAGAACAAGTGCAGAAGCAAATAAACTGAGCTAATAGAAAGATGATCACTAGACCCCTTTAACTCCTCCTAGACCAAGCTGAAATGGCCAGCCAGCCATAAACAAGAGTTGGGTGACTGTATCTGTACAGCATTTGTCCCATGATTTGGGATGACGCATGGGAAATGCCAAATACACCGAAAGCAGAGGAGAGGTTTGGAGATACAGTCAACCTGAGATCAGGAAAGATGGATTCAGATCCTGACGTTGCCACAGGCATATTCTGTGACATCAGATAAACCATGCCATTTCCCTGTGCTCCAGTTCTGGGACATGACATCAAGATAATGCATGAGAATGTTCCCAGGGAAGGGGTGACACAAGGTGGTCTGTATCTCCCATTAGCATCTTGTTGCCCTGCAGCTCACACATKCAAGCACCACTGCACTTGAGTTAAGCTCTGCTTTTTTCTCTTTTGCTCTCTGCTTGTTTTGTTCACTCAGCAGTGAATCCATCTGTGCAGTGGTGGGTCCTTCCTACACTCAGTGCCAAGGCAAGGCCTTGCAGGCACCATCATACTGTGAGCAACAAAGAGGACGCGCCAAAGGGCCCCTCTGAAGGCTGCACTGTGATGTAGGTGCACACAAGGGCCATGGGTGAGTTTAGTGATGCACCAAATTGCTGGTTGGTTGCCTATGCTCAGAGTGGCTGTAAAAGTGTCTACAACAATGAACAGTCCAGTGAAATAGGTTCCCAAGTTTAGCTGATGTTACTACACAAGCACCACTGCATCAGTRTCATTAGCTACTCCCTGCCCAGTGTTACAGTAGGGATATTGGTGTGGGGGATGAAATGGGCAGTTGAATCACAAAGCGAGATCTACCCCAGGCCTGCAGGTTTGGAGAGGCRTTGGCCAAAACACTTTCATGAGGAAAATGGCAGCCCTGAGTGCTCAGGAGGAAGGTGCACATACACACCCCCAGCTCAGGGGCCTGGGCTTGCCTTGCAGCCTACACAGTGCCAGCAAATACATGGGAGTGAAATTCAATTGTTCAGCACCACAATGGTCTCATTCAGTGAGAAAAGCAGCCTTCAGACAAATCCTCCTCAGAGACTAGTTACGAGGAAACTTTCAGCTTGTAATGTTGTCATTTTGGTTACAYACAGGAAGACAAGAAAAGGAGCAGCTTGATTTGAAATGTTCAGCACCTGCAAGTCCTGTTGTCTTGACTGGGATTTCTGACTACTTGACATTTCTGARAACAAGACCAATCACTTCAGAGCAGAAATAATTCTTTTTTCCTTCCTTGTAAGCAGAACTCCCACATAAATCATATGGAAACTAACAAAAAGGAACAAAAATGTTTAGGGCTGAAATAAGCAGATAATTTTCAGCCTAAAAGTGCAGTTATCAGCACAGAGTGATACAGATAATTGAAGAAGTCTCCACTTGCAGTGCAATATGGTGTTCCACCACAGCACACAAAAAAAGAAATTATATGAGTATGATTATTACTCTAAGAAGCTATTGCAGCTGCAGTAAGTGGTTACACCAGTTAGAAAACTTTTAAAGACTCATTTTAGCTTCATCCCCTCASTAGTCTCCTTGGGATTTTTTGCTTTGTTATTCTTTTAAGTAAATATAAACTTGGGGGGGAAGATTTGCCTTTTACAGACCCTAATGTTCAACTCCATTTTTGTATCTCTAAAAAACAGCAACTTCTGATTTAAATGGCTCTGAGCTGGCATTCATAACTGAATTCCACTACAATTTTTGAATAAAACCACAGATAGGCTGTTTTTTCAAGCTAAAATTAGTCATAGCCACCAATACAAATGGTCTGYATTCATGCAGGTTTGTGAAGTGGGCTGCCCACAGCACCCGCCTGGTGCCAGATACAAATTAAACTAGTAATTTGGAAGGGTTTCAACATCAGCCTTCCCGATTTCCCTGTCTAGGGGCTTTTTGTGTAATTAAAGATTACCTAACTCTTGCTGGAGGCCACCAGTGCATTAGCTAGAGTCAACACRGAGCTTTGCAAAAGTGTGGCTACCTGTGTGTAGTGCCAGTATGCCGTGAGTTGTGAAAGAGTGATAGGACTCGTGGTAGGAAAGAAGCAGTTGCCACCCACAGGTGCACTGGTAAGGTTCTGCAGCTGCTTCAGGTGATGATCACAAACAAACTGGAAAAATGCCAGAGGAACGTATCAGAAGATGTTACAAATTTTATTGGAAATGCTTCCCTCTGAAAGCAGTTTTCAATACTGCTTTATCAAAATTGGAGGACATTTTAAAGCAAGGTCTGGCACTCCTTAATATTACCATCAGACATGCAGGCAACTCAGTATAATGTGTGTTTGAGTTTGCAGATGATCTCCAACTGGCACTGGCTGCATGCCTATTAAAGGATAGGCAAAAATATCTTCACTAATAATGAAATGTAGTCYTAAAAGAATAGGATGCAAGTCTTGAAAGAATAGGATTTTCCAGAAGATACAAAGTTATGAGTTAGGGACCAATAGCAAACCCTTCAGCTATGAGAGCCTGATGGGCAATGGCAGTTTAGACAAAGGCTCCTCAGAAGAATATCTGCAGCCTACACAAGTAGATCACAAGAGGAACAGTAGCATGCTGATTTGCTGATTAAAAAAAAAAAAAAAAAAACCAAAACCAAAAACAAAAACAAACAAACAAAAAAAAACCACAAAAAAAATACACCGAAACACATAGTAAAATTATGTGTAAAAATTTAAATAATTTTCTGCAGACCTCAGGAAAAGAAATGATGAATGACGAACGGGAATGTTCCATAAAGTTCTCAGACAGAAACACAAAGCAGTAAAAAGACAACAACAAAAGGCAGCAACAGTGGTCTCCAGAGGCATACAGATTGTGAGGGACAGTTGAAGTAAGCCATGCTTTTAGGCAGAAGTTTGGAGAGAGAGCTAATAACGATCTTCAAAAAGGTACTCAGGAAGAGGAGGTAAATAGATTGATTTCCTTTTCCAACATGGAAAAATTAGGTAAAAAAAGAACCATTGAATGTCTGATAAAATGTTGGGAAGATCTTTCTAGTGAGAAAGTTGCTTAAGTCAAGGAGTAGACTGTCCTGGACACAGGTGTTGATCTCCATCACTGAAGTGGCTGAGAAGAGGTTTGACAGACCTTTTCTGTTCAGACAKATTTTGTCCTTGGGTGAGGGACAGAGGTCTCCATTGTGTTCTCCATGGTTTTTGTGGATGCCCAAGGCATTCCCAGACAGCTGGCAATGCAGAGGCAAGAGCTAAAAGCTCAGCTTCCAATGACTGTTAGTTGTATGTGACTACCTAAAACCTGACAGCAACCCCTAAAATTGCACCCTGCTGCAAGTATGTGAACTAATTGATTTTCTGCCCTCTATTGTGTGGATGTCTACATTCACTGTGACTTCTCAATRTAGTTCTAGCCCAAATATCCCTGAAAAATAYGTTTGTGTTTGACTCTGAAGATCCKTAATAAAATAAGCTCATATTTTTTAATGGATCCATGGAGCAAGCCTTGGGGTAATTTCACTATTAGCTAACTTTATCAATGTTTCTTTATTTTGTCTCTTTTTTACCATGACAGTTTAAAGCACAGTTCCTTGGATGGATGTATGGTTACCCTAACATGCTGTTCATTACTCCTTATAAAAAATTTAAGWGAGAAAGAAGCTCTTCCAGGAACTCAGATGCCTTCAAACTGAAATAAAACAGTAATAGAATTACAAGAAAGTGGAAAAGCTGTCAAATTAACCACAGAGGGAGAAGATAACTTAAACCCACATCACYGCTTCTGCTGTAGGGCATAGACTGGCATGAAAATCCTCTCMCATCAACAGTGGGGCCAGGGTAGAACCAGGGGAGAARGAAGAATGAAGAGAGCCAGCATTGCCAGAGGGAATACAACAGCACATGAAAATGGAAATTAGGCCTGTACCATTTATTATTCACATGTTTGTTTTTTTTTTTTTTTTTTAATTGCGCTTTCTTATGTGGGAAGAGCCCAAGAGTTGAGACCGGTGCTTGTGATCTTAGAGCTGGGAGGATGAGAAGGTGAGGAATGGAACAGAGCTGGTAAGGTGGAACAAAGAACTCAAGAGGGACATGGCTGAAACAAAACCATAGCTTTGACTGGGTTGAGGCAACACCTCCGAAGGGGCAGTGGCAGTATCCTGCCTCCATCACTGTCTCTAGGCGGCCTGGTCAGGGCTGTGCAAGTCAGAGGGAAAAATAAATTAGTCAACCTAATTTTCTCTTAGCAGCTGATACACTGCTCACTAGGAGAGYATGGTGAGTAAAGTACTTAGATAAGCATTTACACAGACAGGTATTACAAACAGGCAATTTTGTTTCCAGGCAGGAAAGGGCAGAGAACTATTGAACTATGAGCAAGTTTTGAGAAACTATGGGCAAACTTTCATGAGAATGTCCTTATACTAGTTGAGTGATGCTTGTAAGATACACACCACATCTGTTAGCAGATGGTGGTCCTACTGAGGAGGGGCTTGATTCTCTGATCAGTAAATATGGCCATTTCTTATCCTAAAATGATGTAAAAATGGAATGAGAATACAGGTTTCAAAAAATCCTGTGCTGCTGTGTGTGCTATTTTCTTTGAAATTCTTGTAAGAATATCGCTCAATTCCCATAGAGGTTTAAGCTCCGACCCATTTGAAYTTCTGCAGTAAAGAGGGACACGCTGACATGACATGCACTTTCTGTCCAGGGAAGGGGAATATGCCTATTCCTACTTCAGTTCATTGGTAACTCCCAGCACAGCAGCACGAAGTTGTCTGGCTGCAGAAGAGAATCAGTTGATATGGATTACAAATACTCAACTGTCCATTGCTGGATACATTACTGCCAAATTATGTCTAAGTAGACTATTAACACAAGCCATTCATAACTAATTGGAAAACAGAATCAGCTCCTAAATTATTCCTAAAGTAGAAATAAGTTTTATTTGAAGCTGCTAAAATTTACAAGAGATAATGTGAGTTCCATTCCCAGCCACTTTCCAGACTCTGGATTTCCAGCATTCATAGCTCAGCGTCCTTTATATTCAATTTTTTATAAAAACCACAAGAAAAGAGTGTTTATGTGAGATAAGGCACCAAAAGTCTAAAATCTAAGTGATTGTCTGCCCTGCAGTGAACACTAAGTGTAGGCTAATTTTCAAAGACTATAAACAAAATGTTCCACATTGCATGAACTTCTCAGCAAAAACAAACTTATGCAGAAAAAAAAATTGCTGCTGCTAGACCAGTTTTTTTAATAGAGTCCTCAGTTGCTCTCTCCTCCCCTTTCAGATACAATGCACGTAATTCCTGAAAAGACACCAAGAGATATTATGATCTGGAATATCCCCATAGGGTACAATATGCATACCTGGCTATATAGGATTGTCAAACCTGAAAGTAAATTGTCAACTCTAACTCAGGGAAAACCCATAATGTACTATGTCTACTGTGTGTATTTCATGTGATGGGATAGTACAAAGATTTAATGATCTTCTACTGCAAGCATAGGAACCCCACTTAATCCTAGGCTGAGTAAACGTCCTGTTCTGCTGTGTACCTAACCCAGCAGCCACAGCCTGGAGAGAGGCAGTAGCAAATACATCACAGGCAGGTACAATTAATCTTACTTTAAGTAGCTATGAAGCAAAATGCCAAAGAGAACATTCCTTCCTAGTTCCAAACATATTTGTATAACATTTAAGACTTTAAAACTCCTGAAATCCAGAAGCTATAGTAATAGGGAAACATTCCTGGAATAATAGTTTTAAAACGTTCAATATTATGCAAARATGACAACATTCTAGAATTATTTTTATATGTATGTAGAGGTGGTTACCACTTACTAGAGTCTACMGGATTTTTCCACAATGGGATCTTTGGCTGAGAAAATCAGTTCCAAAGTTCAAAGTTTGTAACAAGTGATTAAACAAAACTGTGCAATGTTACTGTGAGACTGGTGACTGGGATTGGCATTAGGATATATCAATAAAAAAGCCATCTTTAATGTGTTTTAAAACTCTTACAGAAAGCAGATCAATGATTATTTTTCAAACCTTTGTATAAAAACTTTTACTTCTAMAGAGAAAATATTTTGTTAATTTATAATGCATTTCAATTTGTAAAATCCCTTAGGTATAAAAA
>NW_026623325.1:1880251-1901142 GCF_030028575.1 Malurus melanocephalus | reverse complement strand
GCATGGTAGAATATTCAACAAACTGGTTTCAGTCACACCAGTACAGCCCAGTAGGTTTAGCATAAAAACTTTAGTTAGGAGCTGCCAGGAGATATTTCAGTGCATTTGTATGACGTTCTTTAACTGTTTTTTATACATTCCAGTTTCATGTAAATATATCCATGTACAGCTAATGCTGTGGTAAAAGTAAATGTTTGAGGCTSTGAAAAGATTAAAGGGGTACCATTAACCTCACTCTTGCCTTTAGCTGGAATATTTCCTGATTTTTTTTTAAGCTTTAATGTTTTTTTTTTTCTATAATTTAAGAGCAAAAATAATTTAAATGGCTCTTTTTCTGGCAATACATTGTCATTAGAATGCTAGAAGCCACAAACATCTTAGAGGAACTGAGTAGCCATGACATTGTGATACTGAGAGTCTTAAAATAAAGRAGAAAGGAATAAAATTACCCCTTGAACCTCATTTCAATTCAAAAGAGAAAAAAAAAATCCCAGGCTTGTTAACATAAATAGTATGTGCAAATATGCATAAGACAACAGCCCCTTAGTAACATTTTTCCCACAGGAGGGAATTCCTGCAAAATTGTAGGCTATGTGCAGATACTTTATTTTCTAAACAAAAATTGCATTATGCAAGACATATACATTTCAACCACTATTAGGGTGTAATTAAATTATTTTAGTTATCTTGGTTTGTAATACAAGGAACAAGATTTCTGTTGAAAACACAAGGCGCTCCTAAGTTAATATCCTTTCATCTCACTAAGTGTCACACTGTAGGTGGTCTGCAGTGATTTCTTTATACAGAACTTTTCACAGGATTTGCTTAATTCAATGCTACTTTTTAGCTTTTGGGTCAAGTGAAAAAAATAGCAAGAAAGCCACAAGAGGACAAATTCCCCTTTCACTTAGCCCGTGTAAATCCTGTTGAATGGGAAAAGCAGGACAAAGGCTGAATACTGTGCCTTTGACATAAGGAGAAATACAAATATTTCATGAACAGGGCAACAAATGTCTTTGAAAGTTGCAAAAAGTAACAATTTCAGTAAAACTGCAGAGCCCATTATTTCCTATTCATTGAAAACATATGTTGATGCTGTTGCACTCAGAAACAATCAGAAGCCATTTGATTTCTCATTTCTAAGACTAAAACAGTAGCTTATGTTTTAATACATAACCAATTGTTACAAAACATCTGGTGAGCTGTGCCTCTCATAGGTTAGAGACAAATTCTTGCTTTAAAGGCAAACTGGAAAATTTTATGCTTTCTTTTCCCTATAAATTCAGTACTTCCTCAGCCCCAGAAGAACTCCTTTGCCTTGCTTGGTCACTATTTCCATGCTGCTGTTGGACATGGATATTGTACATAAGTCTTTAAAAAGACAAAAAAAAATAGATTTTCTAGGACAAACTCTTCCTCTCCCACTTTTCACTTCCCACCTCCCTGTTTCTCTTGCACCTCTTCATGTAACATTTTGCTGCCTCAGCTCATGGCCCAGGATGGTGCACAACAGTGATGACAGCTTGCACTGCAAAACTATTAGCACAAAGCCTTCCATGCATTAAGACTAGTGCCATGCCAAACACTGCCAGCGTAAAATGTAAAACTGCTTTTATTTAAGAAGGGGCCACTAAATTTTATATATTCAGAGKATATAAATGCTAGGAAATGTTATCCAGGTCTCTTTTACTGTATTAAATGTTGGAAAGCTTTCTGCAATATTGGATTTAATTCATAAATCTCATTCCAGAGCCAAGGATTTTTGTATCAGATGATCCTAATGTGATTTCAAAACTCACCTGCTGACTCTCTGACATACAGAATTAGAAATTCCCAGAGGTTTATATAATGAACTGAGGTGTGATGAAGTTGCAGCCTCAAAACACGGAGAGCAACATTTTTTATTGCTAATAATGCAACTAAACTAGATTATCAAGAAATTATCCAAGACACCCAGRCAAGTCTTCACAATGGCCAAGGACAAAAGGGCCAGGAGGTTCGAAATATCAGGTACATTAAGGCAGACAAAAGCCTCTCCTGAGGCTACACCCAAAATGGACACTGGGTCACGAGACCTTCACCTTTTATAAATTCTGCCTTATTAACATATTGGGTCTTAATTCTCCAATGATCTTTACAGGTGATGATGTCAATCACCCCAAACTTGCTCCCCCGCCAACTCGCTGTTGTTTACATATTTTGGGGCACTGAGGTAGCGAGGTGTCCTTGGATTCAGGCTCAGAGAGGAATTGTTTTGTCCAAAGATGAGAGAATGGTAGTTTTTAGTGCTGTACTAGAGAAGTACAAGAATACAGACGCATAAAAATACAGAAACGAAAAATCCTAAGGCATCATCCCAATGAGGGGTGCTGTCATTGCAGGTCACTGCAGCTGTGCTGGGACACCTCATCAGAAAGCAGCACACAGGAAGCAAGGAAAAGAGCACACACTGTACTTCACTAATCTGAYAGATAACCCAGAAAAGAGTAGAGGAAAGAAAATCCACAAAGATAACCGTATGGGCTCAGTGGTCATCCAGTAGCAGAAAGAAAAGCTTCTGAAGAAAGATGTTAAAAAATATTTCTAAGCAGGAAAGTGGCATCAAATCCACGTTTAGCTGTAATGTGAGCAACAACCAGAGGATGTGGTTTTAGCAAAGACAGACGTTACATAGAAGGATGAGGCAATGATTGTCTAAATACAGCAAAAGAACTTACGGTTCCCAAAGGCCCGGCATACACCAAGTTGCACCATAACTCAAAGTTTCAGCAATCAGCTCAGATATGAAAGTCAATTTACTCTTGGAACCATCTGAAACAGGTATACATGATGCAATAGTAACTACAAATGAGAATCCATGGACATACCACATTTCATAAAAATACACATAGGTTTGTGGTTTGCAGAAATACACAATTGATAGATTTCAATGTGAAAACAAGGAAAATTTAAAAAAACCCAGCAAATTATGTTTTAGGTTCATTAATGTAAGAGGAAGAACTTGAAAGAAATGGTTCATCAGAGAAGGAAAACATTCAACAGACAATGCCAAGAAGGGCCAAGTGTTTCATGCCTTTTTTTGCTYTTTGTTGCCACTAAAATGGCAACCAGCACAATTACAAAAATGAAAGTTTAAAAAAAATTAAAATAAGGAATGAAAAATATTCAGGTAACATGTACATCAATAGGCCCAGTGAAAGTTACCAAAATATGTCTGGAAAACTGTCCCATACAAACTCTGAAACATTATCAATGGTCTTTGAAAAGATGAAGTGGACTGGTGACGTAACAGGTGACTGGAAAAGGGCAAATGACATGCCTATTTTTCAAACAGATATAAAAGGGCACCTTGGAAATAATAGACCAGATCAGCTTTTAAATCCTCTTACAGCAATGGAACAAATAATTTCCTAAAATTACACCAAAGAAAAAACAGTTAAAATAAAATGAAAAGAAAACATGGTAGCAGCAAGTGTATTTGTAAACTTTCAATTCTGCAAAACTAATCTAATTTTCTTCAAGAACTGGCAAACCTGTTTTGTAGACGAGGGAAGGACCATGGGGGAAGAAGTCAAACAGTAAATATCATATAGCTTAACATTAGTCAACATATAGCTTGACCTTAGGAAAGCTTTTGACATGGCTTATTATGACATTCTCATAAGTAAGCTTGGAACTGTTGTACGTGATCATAACTGGATGCAGAACCACACAGAGCAATTTTCAGTGGTTCACTATCTAAAATARAAGTTGTCCAGTATTATCAAATATCTTCCTTGAATTTCTCGTGTGATGAAGTAAACATACATTGCTATGTACATATACACAGAGAACAAAGAGCTAAATTTATATATTAATATATATCTTATGTATCTGAATTAACTGCTAGTATAACAGTTGTAAAAAATCAGAAGCTCAATTAGAGATGGGACTAAAGTCAAGAATTATTTTGACTTTATTATCAGAAACTCGATACAGATTGCAAAAGATCAGCATGTGATTAAATAAATTTTATAGGTTGGTAGAAATAACCAATTGCTTAAGTACAAATAGAGAATGAAAGGAAAGTATGGTTACGGGAAAGTAAAAGCAGTCCATGAGTCACCACACYGAATTTCTATCAAAACCCAAACCTCATTCTGGACATACTGGCTGAAGGGGTGGCTCTAAGTGGTGACTGAAATTGTTCTCCCACACTTATTAGCATTGGAAAGGCCAACAGGAGTCTATGTCCAGTTTGGGGTATCACTTTTCAAGGAAAGCATGAACTTTTGGTTAGATTATGATTGGAGTTCTGTTCACAAAAGTGGAAGAATTTGTGCTACTTTTTCTGAGGGAGAACACCAGGCATCGTAAATTTACACAGAAGAAATTCTGAAAAAAAGTCTTATGTTACAGATCATTAACAGCTACAATAGGTTACTCTGAAAGTTTGCACTATCCTATCACTGGAATTACTCAACTTCATCCTCCAGGAGAAGTACCTGCAGGAAAAAATTAAGTGAATTAGTGCTGATTTTGAGCAAGAGAATGGACTAAGTGATTCACTGACATCTACTAAAATATCAGAGCCTGGGCTTTTGTGTTGGGGTTTGACAGTAGCTATTTGCATGGAATTTGTATCTTCTGCTTTATCTGTGAGTGTCTGATCTCATCTGACTGTCAATTGGCCCATTTCTTGGCATTCTTTTCTCTGGTACATCTGTATACAATGTAGGCAATGTTATGGATTCCTTGTTCACGGAAGAGTAATGTCTTTTCTGACTTTTTCAACCCTTTCCAAAAGAAGTCTGAAAAACAAAGTATGAAATCCAAAGCATCTCCTGGAGGGCCTGTGAGTGACTATCTGGCCCTCAGCCTTCCGTAAGGAAGGCAGAGGGTTGTCTGATGTGCCRTAAGAGTTGTTGATGGCTGCATGGTCAGCACTCTTTGCTGTCCTGTTTCCCTCTCACCTCCTTGTCTGTGTTTGTCCACCAACTCCATTYCTGCACAACATGCAATGAGTTCTCCAGGGTGAAGTTGCCTTTTCTTCTCTTTGTTCACACAGTTGCTGTCAGGGTCCTGAGAGAAATCCCCAGGCACTACAATTAATTCATTATTGCTGGTGATAGTACTATTAAAATTTGTTGTTTACAATTACTCACATGTAGTATTTACATACATTCTTATTTTCCATTTGTTCAAAATACACATTGGGAGAGAGAGAGGCAATGCTTAATCTTTTATAAATAACCAATTTGCAAGGYTATTTCAGATTTTCAGATATGAAATAYTGTTTTCCTTCTACATGAAGTACAACATTCATTTCAGGAAGGCAGAGATAAAGAAGGGGATAAGGKTTATGTCATTTGTTGTCTTTCTTAAGTCTTCAGTGAACTTGTCTAGGGAAAAATTACTCTACTTGTTATTCTTATAGCAGACAGATATTAATTCCTATGTTACATCCACCTGCTTATCTACCACATTACAGAAGGGTCCTGCCCACATTTAATCTACTGGTTAAATACCAGTTTAATTCTTCTATGCTGTAGGCCATAAGAAATGTTTTCAAAGGACAGCCCCTCATATACACACCAAAGTATGAACATTTTAATGAAAGAGAATTTTTTGTAGGAGGGGAAAACATTCCTTTGCTTTGAAAATAATGAATAARCTCTCACTGAAATGAAGCTTTTATGTATACCTTTATGCTTCTGATCTGGCAGCTTTGAAGATCTGATATAATCAGTTTTAGAACCTGGAGCCTGGCCACTATTCTCTGAAACATGCTTTATAATGGAAAAGAGCATTTTCAAGCAAGTAAAACAATACAGAGGAGAAAAAAAAAAAAGCAGTTACTTTTTAAAGCCTGCAGATTTTTTTATTCCTTTGCAACCTTTCTTCCTGACATACGAACAATTCTGTGTCTCTGACTTACACACACCACTGCCCTGCGACACTCCCACTGCATCAGGATACTACAGCTACTGATGGCAGAGTTTAGCTGCAATTTYACTTTTCCATTGGAAACTGTGTGTGCAGTTCCCACTGCATGATGTTGRACAGTTATTCTTGACAGAGTTTACACTACATCTGCCCCAGCAGGTACCTATTTCTTCAGTTCCTCTTGCATAGAATCACCCYGGTGTAAGTTTGACTGCATAAAAGCACCCTGTTGTAAGTTTGACTGCACTAAAACCAAAAGTTAACTCACATGATGAGTGGTTCAGAAGAGATGGGAAAATTACTCTAACAGTGCTCATCATGCACATTGCATTTCTCACAGGTGTTATGCCAGTTCATAAATTTAACTTTTTCTCTGGACAGAGGGACAGAGGCAGAGGCCATAAGGCTCAGCGAGCCTCAAAGGTTGAACACTGATCCCAACGGGAGCAAAGGCAGTGCTTTTGAATCCTTGACCCGTGCACTTTACTTACCCAAGACTGCAGTGAGAATCAGASCTGGAGTCAGGATTAGGGTACACCATGTTTCTGCACACAGATTGTAAGCCATGGCTTACTACAGGAGGGCTGCTCTCCAGATGTGGACCCACACCTCCAGCCCATCACTTGCACTGGTCCCTGGCTGGTTGAAAAGAGTCAGACTAACCCTTCACCTGCAGATCTTCAATGTTCCTACTCCTGTGAGAGCTCACCCTCCRCTGCCAGAGAGCTCCAAGGCACCTGTCGTTCCAAAACCATTCCAGGTGAAACTGGGATCTTCAAACATAAAACCAGGTTTAAACATTCCAAAAATGCACCACCAACTGAACTGCCTCACAGGTTTAAACGACCCAAGTGTTAATAGGCTATTTTCTTTGATGAACAATTCAGAATCAATTTCCTTCTCTTTTTATAATCGTTTCACAGGTTTCCAAAAGAGCAGAATCTGTATCAAAATAGGCTCCAGATAGTCTTGTAACAGGAACTCATTTTGAAGGTCCTGAGTTTTCAAAAGCACAGATCCTTTTCTGTACATAATTGTCAGATACATGTCAGAAGACAAAAGTTTTAAAATGTAGTGTTTAACTGTTCTGTCGAGCAAACAGGAGACAAAAATTGGATCAGATGCATGCAAGTAAAATCACAAAAGGCTGAAGAAAGACTTCTGAGCRATTCAAAGACACACTACTTACTCCAGCAAATCATATTCTTTGGTGAACCTCAAAGGCCTGGGACATAGGCTGTTCATCTCTGCTGACAACTGAATTTAAGAGTACTGAAGGACTCCTGTACTTTCCACTGGAGCTTGTGCAAGTGGAGGGTCAGGCAGTCTGGACCACAGCTCTTCTGTGCTCACACTCTGATTATCCCACTGTCAGCCTTCCTCCCACTTACACCAAGGGGGAGGGAGCAGCAGGCAGAGGTGGCTCCATAAATTCTGTAGATAAGAGTCACCATAGATGTTCTCTTGATTTGTAATTAAAAGCAGCATCTAGCCTTTGGATGATAGGAATTAAACTGTGGCATTTGCAGTCCTCAAGTTTTAGAAGTTTGTTGTGTTCACATAAATGCTTAGCATAATGGACACCTGATTATTCTATGTGTAATCAACTTTAATAATAGCTCTCTAATCCTGAGAGCAGATGAAGAGACCACACATAGCAGATTTCAATACATAGCAGTGTTCTCTTTTACTTGAGGTTGTTTCATGGAACCAGGATCAGCTCTGAAGCACCAGGCCTCTAGAATTGCCTACTAGTTTGATATGAACTTAGAGCCAACACAAGGTCCTTTTCTTTTTTTGCTCCACATCCCACAGCAGTTCCGAAATTTGCAAAACCATCACACACTCTGCAAGAAAGGTAAGAGGCCAGGTGTGGCAGGATCCATCTCCTGTCATGGTGTTGCTCTCTCCATCTTGGCCACAGCCATGGGAGAAGCACAGGCACTGTCAGAAAGCTAATCCGCTCACACACGACATCTGAAACTGTCCAGACTTGCTTCTCTCTCATTCAGATGGAGGGCCAAGATTCAGATGTAGCCATCAGCCTTTGGGCCCATGAGCCCCACTCTCTCCCTCAGTGCTGGCTCCCTGAGAGCCCCGTGTTTCCCTCCTCCCCTTGGCTCCCCCATCACTCACTTCTCCCTCAGCCTACGGGATATCAGGCCGACAAACAAACACTGCAGCCCAAAAACCACAAAGAATATGTAACCCCCACAGATTGCAACTACTTGGGGGTGTTTTCTTCCACCTCTCATGGATAACTCACAGCAGGGACACTTTGGCTCTGCTCAGCTCCTGCACACRGCCTGTACTGCTCTTTGTGGGAGGATTGTGGCCTTTGCTGGTTTGCTTCGTCTAACTCTATGTGGGGCGGTCGAAGGCATCCAAGCAAGAAATAAAGTGGCCTCTGGTGCATCAAAGCCTGATGGATAGACTCCAGTGTTTTGCTCCAGCCAGCATTCAGTGTTATCAGTTTACTTATCTGAAGATCTCGGCTGCAAGTTCATGTGAGACCAAATTATCCTCTCAGTTGCTGTAATACAGATTGTGACAGMAATAGATGAGCAGTGAACAAGATGATGAGGGCTGTGGTTCCTGTTGTAATGGCAATCTTGTTGGCCATTCTCAGACCTTGGAATCCCTGCATCTCAAAAGAAATAAGGCAGTGCAACCCAAAATGCAACCCTCAAAAGCAAGTGCTAGATGGGAGCTGTCCTCCTGACAAACATGGTCTAGCAAACATGGTCGGAGAAGATGTATCTGAAAACTTGGAAGGATCTGTGCAAAAGCCTATGAGAAGCTGAGCTGTCTTAAAACATTTGCTGTGATTTTCCAAAAAAGAGAAGTTTGAAAAGTCCGTTACAATTCTGGTTATTGGGATTTTTATTCCATTGTTCCAATGGCCTCACTCAAACACTTTCTTGTCCAAATCTCAACTAAAATTGCTTTTCGTTTAATAGTACTTACTTAGTTTCTTTTTTTTTTTCTGAGCAAAAGTCTGCTCTTTTACACTTGCTTTACAAGGCAAATTTGGCATACAGTTCAGTTGCATATCCTGATGTCAGCTTATTGAAGGCAGGTGCACACTTCAATACATATGGGCACAGAGACCCCCTTCCAGACTATAAAATAATACTGGGCATGTCCTCATGTGCAATATTCTATTTTTTCTGTTCGTTAACCTAAAAATGTGTGCTGTTCTTTTGCCTATAGACATTAAAAGTGAGTGTGAAGATGCAGGCACCATATTTCTATCATTACACAGAGATGGTGTTAAAATTACTCCATTASCATTTTTTCTAGTATAGTGTCTTTATGTGACAGCAATGTGAAAAGGAAATGTTGCTGTGATGTTGTATGTCCATTTCTAACAAAACAATCGTGTTAGAAAGTACTCAGTGGCAAAGTAGCTTTAACTGGCCCAACTGCCATAATTTGATTTAACGTGAAAAGAGACAATCCAGCATGCTGTCAAAAAAAATCCTTCATTTTCTATTTAGCATTCTTATGGCTTTAATAGCATACAGTGAGGAGTAAAGAAGAAAAATTATGCTGTCTGTAATGAAATAAACATCGTCCACATGATGCCATTCTCAAACATCTCAAACATCTATTGTTTGTTGTTTTTTTGTTGTTGTTTTGGTAGATCTTTCTACAAAATGAGACTATCTGTGGATGTTAGAAGAATATTTTTTTACTTTTTAAAAGTAAAAAAAAAATATATAACAAATATTGAATGGTTTATATAATTTCATTCCCATTTTCTTGTGTTCATTCAAGCATTTCTGAAGGCCAAATGTGATGCAGGCAGCAATCCCTGTTAGCTGCCATTGTGGCTGTGCCTTGTGCCAGTCCATCTCCTGGTCACCTGGACCTGCTGGAGCACAAAGCTCTTTGTCTCTAAGGCACTCACTCATGTTCTGTCTGTGAAAAAACGATATCCAAGGATAATGGAAAGAAGATCCATGTAGGGGTCATCCCAGTATGAGATCAGGTTTCAGGTGGAAATATGGGGTGTCCAAAGCTCAGAAATGWCTGAAGGTATTAATCAACATATTTTTCATGAATTTGTGTTGCTCTTAATACCTTTGTGGGCCTATAAGGGCCCCATCGCCTGTAGCTGAAAGAGGACAGAGGCACATCCTTGGGGACCAGAATTCAGTTTTACAATCTGCTAAATTGTTAGCAAGGTCTCTGATATGGATCCAGCTTGTGCCACCTAGCTGCCCCCAAAAAAACCCTACATTTGGGAGTGAATGTGAGTCCAGAACCACATCCAGGAGRAAGCAAGAAAGCAGCTGTCATGGCATGGAGTAGAAGAGAGCAGAATCAGATCTGTGCCTGTCCTTTGGTGACAGGCATCCTCAGGCAAAGAGGACAGCTCTGAGCACAGTCACAGCCCAAGGAATTCAGGAGGATGTGTCCAAAAGTGGATTTAGTACACATTAGTTGTGAGGCATTTGATTCTTGTCGTTTTTTTTCACTGAGGGTACATTTGAGAGCCGGTGGATGTGACTGACCAATAAACCCCTACCCTGGAATTAGGTTCAGAGGGGATGGGCAAGGGCAATGTGCCCGTGAAGCTCGTGAAGCCCGTGAAGAGAATAATGTGAAGCAGTTGACTTTATCTCAACACAAAGCAGGCCGGAGGGGATCTTTGCCTTCAATAAATTGCTATCAGCAGCTGAATGGATCAACCAGTGGTGTGAATGTCTCCCTGAGTTATCCAGACCATTATGAGGGGAGTCAGCCCAATACAGAGTATAAAAACTAAACTAACAAAATAATTTTGAAGACAACAGTGGCTTCAAGTGTCTTCAACGTACTCATCCCTTCCTAGAAAATGGGGATGCCCAGAGTGTTAACAGTGAGTCATAGAATCACATAATCATGGAATATCTCAAGCTGGAAGGGATCCATAAAAAATCATCAAGCTCAGTACCCTGCTCCTCACAGACATATCTAAAACTAAACCATATGCTTAAGAGTGCTGTCCAGGCACTCCTTAAACTCTCTTCCAGGGACTGTCCACCATCTCAATGGAGAACTTTTTCATTATGTCCAATTTTCCCCAACACAGCCAGTACAGTGAGCCTATTAGAAAGATCAAATATGGGAATCATATCAGTGCTGTGACTGAAATTTGTATTGCAATTGCTATTATTTACTAAGTGTGACTTACATAAGTATTGTCTTTTCAGAATATTTTGTATCATTCTACCAAAACAGAAGAGCTGCACAAAAGAAAAACAATCAATGTGATATGAAGCATAACTGCCTCCCACCAACATCATGATGTGCTCTGTTTCAGATGCGTAAATACTTTTTACTTATTTAGGAGGTTTACTTTTCCCCTTCTCAAATCCAAACCTATAGGACAGTGCATTTCTCTTCACTCATGGGTAATGATGACAGCCTGTTATAAAGTCCTGAACTTTGTGAAAAGTTCACAGCAGACTTGCCTTGGATCCCTGCAAACAGCAGCAGGCCCCGGATCTGGTCTAAAATTCACATTTGAGCACAGACATACGCCCACTCAGCATGGGCAGGGGATGAACTTGGGCTTCAGTCAGAGCTCAGACTCGGACCAACTCCTTAGTTGAACTTACCTATGATTGCCATTACATTACATTACATCAAAACCAATTTACTTCTGCAGAATAACTTCATCCCATTCTTCAAAGAATTGAAGATCACCTGGAGACTGAAAACAGGCAAAACAGTATCAAAGAATCACAGAATTATCAAGGTTGGAAGAGATCTTCAAAATTATCTATTCCAGTTGTTAACCCAGGACCACCATAATCACCCCTAAGCACATCACCAAATACCACATCCAGATATATCTTGAGCACTTACAGAGATGGTAAGTCCACCACCCCTCTGAGCAGCTTATTCCAAAGCCTAACCACTCTTTTCAGTGATCTTTCAGTGACCATTTCTTTTCTATGATCTAATGCAAACCTTCCCTGGGCCAGCATAAGGTCATTTTCTCTTGTCCTTTTGCTTGAGGTGTGTCAGAAGATACTGATTCCCAACTCACTGCAGCCTCCTTTCCTGTAGTTGTAGAGTGCTATGAGATTCCCCTTGAACTTCCTCTTCTCCAGACCAAAGACCTCCAYCTCCCTCAGAAGCTTCTCATCAGACTTGTGCTCCAGACCCTTCCCCAGCTCCTCTGCCCTTCTCTGGACACGCTCCAGCCCCTCAATGTCTTTCCAGCACTGAGGGGCCCAGAACTGAACACAGGATTTGAGGTGTGGCCTCTCCAGTGCTGAGTACAGGGGTATAGTTGCTGCCCTGGTCCTGCTACCCACACTTTTGCTGATATTGGGCAGGATGCCTTTGGCCTTTTTGGCCACCTGGGCAATTGCTGGCTCAGAATAAAGAAAGCAATTGGRAAAAAGTGCTACTGTACCACAGTAAAACTTGAGGAGTGCAGCCGTGAGGCATCAGCTCACTTCCTTACCACAACACCTCTGTGTTTACAACTATTTGCCTTCGGTACAACCCATGTGAACCACACCACATTCTTCTGATTAACCCTTGATGATATCAACTGTCAAACTACCTTCTTAACACAACTATGCAGCAACATTTGTTCTTCCACTGTAAGCTGCAGGTTTCCTGCTTGTGCTGCAAATACATGCAGGGAACACCTCTAGATTTCATCCCCTGATCCATTACTATCACATCACAAAAGTCTGATGGTAATGTTCTACTCAAAAATGTTTATTATACCCATCTTTATTTTTTGTCTTTTTTTCCTGAACTATTTTYTTCCCAGGTAACACAATAGGTAATGTGTAAGCAATTTGTTATCTGCAGGGGTAAAAGCGGTATTGTTCTCCCAGATTTATAAGTGTAACAGAAGGAATAACAAAGATACAGAAATCAAAAATGCATCTTTTTAACCGTCTATCTGAGGCTGACCACATCAAGATCGGAAACTTAGTGTGTACATGCATAATTCACGAGACAGAAAAAGTTGCATCCTTGATCTCTCACCACTGATGCAAAATGCAGAAAATATTTTGTAGGCAAGGCTACCTTGTTGATATCCGTGCTCCTTAACTCCAAAACTTCGTCCTGAAACTCTCAGTCATCAAAACACTGTCTCTGCTTCCAGAAGTGATCCCATTTCTGAGCCCAGCAGAAGTTTCAGGCAACAATTTCACAGGTAGCTGACCTGGTGCAGCATCCCATTTCCACTAAAAAAAAAAAGGCATTTCACTCTTCCTCTCTATTCAAACTCCTCCCCCTTCCCTTGCTTTAGTTGTCTTACTTTCCACCAGAGTGGCTGGTTTACAGAAGGGCCTGATGAGCCAGCACAAAGTAAACAGCTAGAAGATGACCAGCAGTGATAGAGAAGGGTGGAGAAAGGAGGGGCCTTACTTTTTCAGCAACAATAAACTGTAATAACATCCATTACCTCTCAGGGAACCACAGCCCAAATTAGATGTGAAGAACAGGGCAGTGCCTATCTTTTTCCATCGTCTCCAAGCAGATCCTAGAACACTGACTTAGCTCCACTGACATCCAGCTTTTAGACAGCTACACTTAGGGGAGATCAACCCCCATTAGCAGTACTTAATCTGCCAAGGCAGGGTAGACTTGCTCTGATTTTATCACATTTCAGCCAGGGATATCTTTGTGTCCTTTTCAATCTGTATTCAGCAGCAGCAGTTGTGAAGAAAAGAGTAAAATATAAGCAAATATTAACAGAGAACCTTGAGACTTTAGCCTAATTTTGGAGCACTATGAGACTGATGCAGGCATCCCCAGCAGCATACAAGGAATCTGACCGTGCAGTCATATCTATTTTTAGTTATTTCTATTTTCATTCATATTTTTACAGGAAACGTAAGTATATACCTTCAGAAGAGTTGAACAAGATAAGAGAAACAAGCCCATTGTTTCAAAAGAGGAGAAGGTTAGTATTTGGGCTGAAGGTGTCCTGACTGGCAGTGTGGTAGAGTCAGATGTTCAACAGTATTTATGCACTGAGAGCAAGTCAGACAATCTGCAAGAGATTAAAAATTGTCCTTTTGACAGCTCCCTTCAAAACTCTTGGTCTGTGTTCACTGATCTGATTCAAGTGAGATTTCTATGAAAGTACTGGTGGRATATAAGGCAATGAAGCACAGTACCTTTTTAAGTACACATTTGCATTACAGACTTGGATTTTTAAAGAGGGAAGAAAAAAAAAAAGGACTGCATGTCAAACCTGTACCTCTGAGGCTGTCTCAGCATAACTGCCTCCAACTTGCTGAGCATCTTGGGACTCATAAAAAGATGATCAAGGCATTTTTATACTAACATGACAGTGGATCCATAAAAAGACCAACATGTCATGCATGGAATGAAAAATACCAAGAGTTCAAATGCAAAAACAGTAAGTTAAGTGAGCAGAACCAGAAAAGAAACATAACAGTACATCTTGGAAAATTCAGTCTTTTTTTCTCTATGGTACAAGTTAGACTGACATTTTGAAGGTGGTACCAGATACTACATGGTTAGCAGATTGTCCTGAAAAGCCTTGTGTGATATTTTTTGTGACTCTCATACAAAAGGTATTCGCAGAACACTGACTGCAAAATCTCCTGTGTTGTGGAAAATAGTCCCAGGGTTCCACAGTTCAGGTTGTGAATGCAAAAATATTTGACATYACCTGATTCAAAGAGGGCCATTCTTTATTGAAACTATTTCATTTGTTGCTAATAASCAATTGATAGTGTTGAGCACTGCAAATATCTTTACCTTTTAAGCACTAGTTTTTAAAGGAGCCGTTCACAACCTGCCTTGGTAAGAGAAATTTTTCTTGGGTTTTCTCCAACCATTCTTGCTAATGTGCTAAAGTCTTCTATCCTTTACCTTAGGAATAGGCAACACACTTTAATCTAGAAGGTGGTTTCCTGTCCCTTCATTATCTGGTTCTTTAGCAAATCTTTCTGTGTTAAGCTTTGTTTTTATTACTAACTGAATACATTAGGACTTAAAAATTTTGTACGGCCAAAGTAGGTGTGGTACTATTTATAAATCAAGGGCAAGTTATGCAGTTTTCATAAGGTGGTTTATATTGCATATTTGAAATCTGGAGGTGTTTCAGGAATGTATCATAAAACCACCTTCCATAAACTGTCTCTCAGGAAACAGTAATGATAACAGAGGCAGACAGATCTCACTTTAAACAAGTTACCTTGTACCCTTGATATACTAAATTTCTGGAATTTTTTTGTCCCAGATTGAAAATCTTTCCAACTTTTTGAAGTCTTATCAGCTACGTTTTCAGAAGATTCACTTTACTGCTAAGATTTCCAAACACTCAGTAATGTTGAGGCTATATAGTTGTATAATTCTTGCTTCATAAGTGTTAGAGATTTATGAAAATCCTAATTGTATGCCTTGTGCTGGAAAAAATAATAAAATAAAAATAATTCCATATATAAAATAATAAATGTACATATAATAATTAAACTTTCAGACCCCAAAATAGTGAACTTATAGATGCCAGAAAAAGATTTGACATCTCTAGTTTACTAAATGTGAATTGTATTTTTTCTGGATTTTACCTCACTTCTTATTTTCACAGAAAAWATGTGTGCAAGGCTTCATGTCTGACAATGTGGGTGTCAGAAGCCTGAAAAGGGTGAAACAAATTGGAAAAGTAGAATGAAAATATATAAAAACCTGTRAAATTACTATGTTCCCTGACTGTAGGCAAGAGCTATATTTAGATCTGGTAACCATAATGGGATACTGGTTAGAAGATGAAGGACAAATTTCAATACACATTCATTACTTTAAAGAAATTACACCTTGGAGTAAGCCTTTTATATTAAAAAAGTACAGTAGTAAAAAAAAAAAATTTAAATAAATAAATCTTTAGCAGAGAGAGCAGTTTACCCAGTTAATATCCTTCTGTGTTCATTTTGCTGCTGTTGGATATAACTGTGTAAATAAGGAATGMCTTTCACAGCTGAGATTCTCCATTTTTTCGATCCCTCAGTGAAGTTAAGTTCACAGCATCATGACCAGTTCTTGTGTRAAGAAGTCCTGGGAGAAGGACTTCTATTTTATTTAACTATACTGAAATATTTTTCTTGCATGTTAAATACCCAAGGTCTAATAAAACCTATTTACCATCTSACATTTATCTCACTTGGGGTTTTTTTGGTGGGAGGCCTTGAYGGCCCAGAGGAATAGCTAGGATACCACAGATAAAACACAGATATTGATTTTTCACAAAGGAGAATTTCTTCCAACTCTTTCCTAAGTATTTGAGTTTARTGTGTGTTAATTGAAACACAGCACACATAGAAAGTACAAACTTATTTTATTCCTTTACACAATTCCTTCTTTTCACACCAATGTAATAATCATTCTGACTACACTAATATCTACTGAAAACCATCTGGCTTTGTAACACTAAACACAAACAAACACCAGTGAATGAGAAAATCTGAAGTAATAAAAAGAAACTTTTCCAGATTCTTTTACAATAAACAGGAACTATTGTTTTGAGGAACTCTTCATGTAACTGTTCAGAGAAATTACATTATGGACSTTCAATTATAATGTATATATCACTAGAGCTTGAAATTATTATGTTTCAAAAGACACTATGTCATACATGGTACAGCACACCTGGCAATTGAGAGCTTATTTTCAAAGTAAAATCCCRAAGACTTCTGGATACATCATATTTTGGTCTCAATGGGCCTTACAAAAAATTTTGTAACCTTACACTTCCTTACATATGGGGAAAATAAGATACAAAAAAAGTTGGTGAGGTAGAGCAGGGACCAGAAATCATGTCACCTGAAAGCTAGCCCTGTTCTCTGACTGCCAGTCCAGAGAGAGGCTCAGATTGAGTAGGAAGCCAAATTTCTTCATTGAAAGCATTGTAAAGGGCTGAAACAGGCTGCCCAAGGAGGTTGTGGAGTCACTATCCCTGCAGATGTTTAAAGGCACATAAATGTGGCACTTAGAGCTGGGTGTCCTTGGCTGGGTTAATGGCTGGACACACAGGGTGTGACATGAGGCAGCTCTGTGATTATTATAAAGAGAAAGAATGGTAAAAGTGTGCTGTGAAGCTAGTAAGTGTAATGTTGCCTTTCAGGTGCAGACCAAAGAACAAACATTCCAATCACCTGGAGGACTCCTCTCCAGTGAACAGTGGAAGGATTTCTTCACCAGAGTCATTCTACCAGCCACAGCTGATCATTTTTTAGGCCCATAGAGAAGCTTCTCATAGAAATTAGCTTGGAAAGCAGCAATCATGAGTAATTCTGTTTTTCATACAATGGGAGCTTGAACGCAGGTCAATGACTCAAGTGTGACAGAGTAGGAGGGAAGAATGATAAACTCCACAACTCATCAGCTATAAAGCTTTTATTAAATGTGCCAGCTACTTTCAGGTTATGTCTAAAGGTTGCCCTCAGGGAAAGCTGGTATGAGGATAGACAATGGCACAGGCACAGGGCTGGCAGACGGACTTGAGATGGGTCTCAAGACACAGACAGAGAGAAGTAACATAGAGAGAAAGAGCCTGAGACATGATGAGGCCTCTGCTTGGAGTTACATGGGCAGATGTGGCTGTTCTGGTTAATAAGGAAGCAGAAGGAATGTTGGTGTTGGTCCCAAAGGACTTGTGAGGCCATGAGCATACCACCCACCAGGCTTCACATTTGGGTGGGACTGGAGGATGGAGGGGACCCCAGTGACAGAGRTGACAAATGGCAGAAGTGCTAAATGCCAGCAAGCTTACCTATCCCATTGAGGGGGCACTTGGTCTGCTGATGGAGACTGATCATCAGGAGGATTTTGAGAAACTAAGTTTGGGATACAAACTATACCAGAGATGAAAGTGGGTATGCAATCATCACAGAYATTTGGATTATTCATAAATGAAGGAGCAAATGGAAGGACTCTCCAAAAATCACATTCCAGCAAGAAAAATAAAATTGAATAAACGCATTAGAAGGATACTGGGAATAAGAGTGAACACAATTCTCAGAATAACAAGCAGATTGTCAAAAGGAAAGCTGAGTTTGACCTTCCAAAGAGAATGAAAGTGAATGTCAAAAAAAAATATTTCTATAACAAAGAAGAGAGAATTAACTAGTTGGCTATTCATTGACTGGAGAGATGCTAAATCTCTAAACAACCTATATATTTCCCAGATCTATGTAATTCTCCTGTCTTTGTTTCAGTGCAAATCTCTTTCATGATGAAACACAGACATGAACGTGGTCCTCAAACTGCTGACTTCTACAAAGGACAAGGTTTTGAGCATTGAAAACACCCCCTGTTATTCCCTTAGGAGCAGGAAGGGTGGATAACCTGAAAACTTCTTTTCTGCTAATATTTTCATTATGCTGAGAA
The DNA here is from genome assembly GCF_030028575.1 of Malurus melanocephalus. Lineage (NCBI taxonomy): Eukaryota > Metazoa > Chordata > Aves > Passeriformes > Maluridae > Malurus > Malurus melanocephalus. The sequence continues at coordinate 1,882,833 of NW_026623325.1, read as the reverse complement.
AATTGGAACATAGGAATGAACACACAGCATGGGATTCTGGTAAATGCATCCTACCAAAAAGTCCAAGAAAGTGGAAACCCTAGTTCTTAAGGTGAAGAGAAAAGGAATGATCTAGATCTTTGGAATCCGATGGTTTGAATTCAAAACCATGTACAACTTCAAAATAGAAGGAATAATTAAAGACATGGAGATAAATAGAAGATGGGATAAAAGGTTACCTAAAGTAGCATACCAGACTCAAAAGAACTCTTGTTCTATGAGATTAAATTTTTWAAAAAATAATTTATGTGGGAGATATAATCTTTCTTYGTAAAATTAATGTGGAATCACTGGRGATAAAYACAAGAATTGTAAGGTGCACCAGGAACCAACTAAAGACAACCAGCAAGTGGGGAAGTACCTTGCCACAAAAATGTTGGCTTGCTAAAGAAATTTTCTGATAACAGAAATTTGGAAAGCATTCTTGTTAGGGAGGAGAATCTGAACAAACAGGAAGAACTAGATGACCTTAAGGAGTGAAGCAATTGAAATGGGATAATATTTAATGGTATCAAATGGCATGCTCTGTACCTAAGGATTTATAAAACAGATTTATGCAATAAGCTAGGAGTAAGTACATCTGCTCAAAATGTGAGGAGCACACCCTAATGTGCTCACTATCCACAGGATCTGTTGCTAACATAATGCAACTGTGACAAAGGTAGCACAAGCCTAAACCTACAAAGGACCATTTCCAATACAGTTAAGAAAGTACCRGTGTTATTGCTAAAATCCCGGAAGATCATAACTGGGCTATTGTATACTGTCACAAGGCAAGTGTCCTCCACCCTAGATCAGGCATCTAAAAATTAAGTATTTTAATGTGAACAAGTCATCCAAGACTCTTTTATAGATGCTGAAAAGAAATCCAGAAAGCCATTAATCTCAGCCTATARTATTGTCTAAAACAAATCTAAAGCAGTGGCTTCTGGAAGTTTCTCTCACCTCCTATTCCTCTTTGAGTATAARGATGTGAACACTTCAGATAAAATAGGTGAGGTGAAACCAGAGCAGGAACAGAGGCTAATAAAGACAATCTGATTCTTTTCACCTGGAACAAAATAYACAAATTGACTTCATATAATCTGAAAATGCAAAGATGCATTATCATAGTCATGAGTGTTTACAGCCATGGTGAAAAAGTTCTAGCAGGTTTTAAGATRAGGACCAGTGCCAAAGGAGACTAGCAAAGAAAGAAATTACATTGAGCGACTTTATTCAGTCTTGTGGCACTACATTTAAACCTAGCTAGTTATCCACTCATTGTKTATCACATCTATGCTTTACCAGCTCTTTAGAGATAGCCATTSAATATTATAGACAACTTCATGACTTCATGGTACTTACGTATATTTATAGCGCACTCCTTCCTAAAGTAAAACACTGTTTACGCAAAATTGTCCTAGACTGTTCATGTTTGTCAGTGGCTGGCAAACCACAGTGTTTGTCAGTTTTTTTAAGTCATCTGTGTTTTGCCATTATCTTTCTTTGTCTCTCCTCTAGACACAACTTGGCTAAGATTCTGGCTAAATTTAAGTATCAGTACTAAATTGTTGTGAAAAATACTGCTTATCACACTCTAAACAGACATATTGTCCATGACAATAAACATAAATCGTTGAAAATACCCTGCARAGTAAATGACAGAACTTCAGATAAAACTGTCCTGCTTGGTATAAGGTTATGCCATTATTATGAATTGTGCATCAGCACATATGTTTCTCAAATGCTCTATGTTTCTGCACATATGTTTCTCAAATACTTTATGTTTCTGCATTATTTTGCAACCCTGTGACCTAGTCCAGCATTAAATCATAAGAAGTTCAGCCTCTGAGTTTTATCCTTGCCTCTAGAGCACACATGCCATTACTGTTTCATAAATAGGAATAAGACATTTAAACTTCCACATTGTATATCTGCACAGCCACTTACATTTTGCCTCTTTCTTAAATATGACATCTAACGTGACATCAAGAATCATCAGATTCATGTATCCTTTCAACATCTCATGATTTTCAGAAAGATTTAAAGGGGAAACTAGGAGATTTGTTTATGATCACACCCTTCCCCAGCTCTAAACACAGAACTGTCCTTTCACTAAAGAACTGAGACAGAATCACTTAACTCCTGTGCTTCTTTCTTGCTGAGGCAAGCTGAGATATAAAACCAAGGACAAAGCCTTCTTACTAGGTATACAGCAGAGTCCTCTTGAAGACCCCGGTGGGAGGCAAAATTCCCAGAAAACAGACAACATATTTGCAGTGGCAGCTTCAACATTTTGCCTGACAGTGCCCATATGCCATCATGCTTCCCTGGAATGGTCAGGGACCCATAAAAAGACTGCCAACCTGTTTCAACTGGTGGACAGTGGACCTATTGCTTGACTTCAACAGTAACAAACTGGAAGGAATTTGTTCTGGATTTTTTTAGAAAATCAAGCATATGTGATTGCAGGCCCCCCTGATAACCCCTGAAACCACTGACAAACTTCAGCCCAGCCAAACCTGGAAGAGTTTCAAAACCAAATTAAGTTCCTGTAAGTC
>NW_026623325.1:1814530-1880221 GCF_030028575.1 Malurus melanocephalus | reverse complement strand
GGAAGGGCAGAATGGCACTGCAGGAAAGMAGCAGCATTTGGTACCATTTACTGGGGAGCAGCAACCTCTAGACGGATATTCTGGCTTGCAAATTCCAGCACCACTTTTTACTCTTGGAAATCAAATTCAGGCTTGATTTGAAAAGATGAAAACAAAAGAAAACAATGGTTTTGAAGACAAAACCGTTGGAGAGGTCTGCTTAGCTGAAATCCCCTACAGAAAGCTCCACCCCAAGCACAGCAGGCTCCACCYCAAACACACCTCCAGTGCTGCCCATTTTTCCACCTTGTCAGCAGTGGAGGAAAAGCAGATGGTGGCCTCCCGTCTTAGCATCATTCTTTGAAATTGCCACCCAATTGGATCACAACAGAATAAACACCCAGGTAATATGCGTACTGCTTTMCTTTTCTTTAAAAGAAACAAAATTCATATTCTTAAGGGATAATTCTCACTACACTATGAAGATTGTAGTTTCTTACAAAGTTGACTTCAAATGCTACAACATACACCCTTGGCATCATTTCAAGGATGGCAATCATGGAAGACTACTGCTGAGTTCTCAAGCAGAAAATCAAGGTCTAAATTCCAGTATATGTAAATAAATAAGTAGATAAGGTAAATCTTTCTATACTTTCTGTACTTTAATGAACTATCACTCATCTTCCCTCTTTTGTGAAAGGCTATGAGGCAGCTGAAATGGAAAAGTTTAGCATCCATTTTCAAAGAACAGGGCACAAGATTTTTGCTTGTTCAAGGTAACTGTGTTTTACAATATCACCTGTGAATAAGCAGATCCCAAGGAATGTTTGAAAGAAGGATCCTTAATTCCTTCTCCAGTATAACATGACCAGTTCTTGGATGTTTATGGGTTTAAATTAAGCAGAGTTCTCCAGAACTGCAAAAAAAAAGGGAACRTTTCTGTGTCAGCTGGATTCCCATATGATCACACTCTCCATGGAAGGAGGGAGTTTTATTATTTTGCGCAAATATCATTCTGYGGAAACTAAATAGAAATGTTTTAACAGACTAAAATTGCCATGAAGACTTCCAGTTCAGAGCAAACTCCTGAAATTTATTACAAATACCAAAGGCCAAAGAGGGATGAGCTGTACTTCAGAGGTGGAAGGAAAGAATCTCCCAAGAAAAAGCCACAATCAACATGTCATCTAGGCAAATTAAWATCCCTACTCCCAGACAGAGAATTTTTTTTAAAGGGAGGGAGAAGGGGTGCTATTTTGAGTTATAGGGATCCTTCCGAATTCAGGACTTAATTGCACTTYAGCTAGGCAAGCTTGTTTTAAATATTGCTTCTTTCAAATATTTCAGACCTTCCTTCCTTGAAAGTTCACATCTTCATAATGTCATCTAGTAATGCTTCATAAAGTACGTGAGAACCAACTGAGGTGGAAGTCCAGACTGCAAACACTGGAAAAAAAATTTWWAAAAAAACCCCAACAACTAACAAAACATAAGGCGTGTTCCACTCCCAAACAAAACAACACTGATCCTTCATACTTCCTGATTTGCTAATCAAAGATAACTGGGCAAAAACAACCAACGRTGTTTATACCTGCACACTGGATGCTGCCCTCTGGGCAAAGGCCTGGCACCTTCCCTCAGGTGCCACTTTCCTGGACCCACGTMAGACACTCGAAGTAAACAAGGAAAGCCTTGGGGAGAGGCACACGGGGCAAGGCCAGGGCTGGTGCTGACACGCTGGCTCTGCACCTGCCTCACAGCGCAGCACCTCTGCCGCTCCCTGCCCTTTGCAMACCAGGCGTGACAGGCTGGGGTGTTTCTCTGAGCAGCTTCTATCATTASCTCTGGAGGCAGAGGGGTTTTCCTGCCCTGTGTTTGCACAGCACCTCGGAGGCTGGGTCTGTATTTCTGTAGGGCTGCTGCAATAAAAACTTGAAAATAGCAAGTAGCAATGGAGCTGAAGACACTCCTTCACAGTGCATTCACCCTCCAGSTCTGACAACGTTGAAAGTTCATTGTGTTACCAAGGAGTTCCTTGAGTGTCACAGGTCCTTGCTCTGATAGATTAGTGTCTAATCCTAAAGGTGGCTCACTGATTTTCAGTATTAGGCCCTTAATCTCCTTCCCTAGCTCAGGAATCTTCTCACCCTGCACCCAGAGAGATCATCAGTCATTCCTTTGCCCAAAGTTACTAAAAAACATCCAGTTTTTTTAGTAAAGATGTCAAAGTGTCTGTCATCTTCYAGTTTTGGCCTGAAACTGATACGGGTTGAAAGTCTCCAGTTCTTCCCTAAATCCTAACAGTTGGCTAACAACAAATAAAAAACAGCCCAGTGATTTACTATGTCGATCCCACATTGTTGTGCTCTGTGTTTCTTTAAGAAAGGTGCGAGTATATGTGTAAGAGTCTTGAAATACAGTGGTTGCCATGGCAATTATCTGTGTTTAGAGAGTGGAGGGGAGTAAAGTTCCATGTAAGTGGTCAGAGTAGAGTGCAAGTTAAACATGCCTCTTTGCAGGTCTAAATTATGTACTTTTCTCTCCCCACACCATCCCCCCTCCAAATATTTGTGAAAATATGCATAGATTGTCTGATGAGCTCCAAACTATTCTTGCAACAATGCCAGATTTTTTTTTTTCTCCTCCTCAATATTCCCACTTGCCTGTAAATCCTGTGAGAATAAAGCATAAGACTGAAGAATTGCCCGGCTACGCTCCCATCCAGGAGTTTTCTTATCTGGTACATTTCTCCTTAATGGGACTGAGTGCATTACTTCTACAAAACTAACAGATCAAAAATACAGGTATAGCTAAATGGCTGTAAATTTAATTGGAAGGGAATGTTATATAAGTATAAATCATCAGAACAAATATCCCTTAGCATTTATACTSTGCTTTACATTTTGTAATTACTCCATGGATTTGTTGCTTTAGAACAAATATGCATTGTGCCTGGAGCTGAAAYATCTATTCTCCATAAATCTTTGACCTCATGTTCTCTCTTATTTTCATTTATCAACCTAGATTTTTCCCCATTTCCTCACATACCTGATAAGGATAAGATTCCCAGCCTCCACGTGYATGCACACACCTTGTATAGTTATTTGCCAGGTGTTCCACACTCGAGGTTGGCTCTAAGGCCTTWTGCAGGGCTCTTTAGCTTTCACATAGGAATATTCTTATTCTTAATATTCTTAAGGACAGCGATCACCACAGAAACTGTACAGGTGTTAGTTGCCTGCTCTGATTTTACAGACATAGTGTTCACCTTGGACTCCACAAACTGAATGGTGATTTTCAAATTATTCASAGGCGAGACTCCATTCTGGACACCTCCTGAATGCTACTTCTACCTAAAATGGTCTGTGTCCATTTGGTCAGTGCCAAATGGCAGTAAAATTAGAATCTGTACATTGCAGTAAGCCAGTTAGGAGCAATGGTTACACCAGGAATGGGCCACTGATGCTGATTTAGAATTCACACACAGCACTGACATGCTCCACTTGAATACAGAGTGAATTCAGCCAAGGAATTGACACCATGACAGTTTGACACAGCTGCTCTTTAAAACATGTTGCTAGGGGTTCTTTAAATATTAATGGGTAGGTTGCAAGATGGAAATATGTGATTAGGTATTTTTGAAACACTGGGTCCTGAGGCTCTGCTGGTTTCCAAGCAGCTGTTAGTAAAGGAGCCATGGGTTCCAGCAGCTCGGAGCTAAGGAAAGGGAGCTCTGTTTACTGCTAGATACAGCAGTGCCATGTTGGGTAACACTGAAGCGCTTCATCCTTCAATTTCCATGTTTTACCAGTGTTTTGAAAGTTGCAATAATCCTCYTTTGCAGAAGAATGGTGAGTCATTTTATGGGGTTTTTAAGAGGTTTTTGGACTAAGCTTTACAAAAGAATCAGATATTACTTGGTCCTGGCTTCACTGTGTTTAATCCAGTTTCAGAGGAGGCAGTTGGTGACATYGATAGACAATTCAGTTGAGGAAAAAAGGAAAACCAAAGATTGCCAAAATATAATCACAGTTATAACGTGTGTGACCAGCATGATGCCTCCATGGCAAGGGGCTTTATACCCGCTTCTGGTAGGCAACACGGGAAGGAAGGCATTTTAGGAGAGATCTAGGCAAGGAAAGGGTGGTGAGCAGTTGSAGAATAGATGTGGGAAAGATCTTTCATCATTATGGGTGTAGTACTATCTGTGGAGTAAATATGCTGCGCTGGTAAATTGTGTCCTTTGCCACTGTTAGGGATTGTATTCCCAGACCCTGAAGAACGGCAGATCACAAGAATCACATAATCACTCACTCACAAAGAAAGTGCTGCACCAGTAAGAACTTCCTTCTGAGCTAAACTGATCCAGTAATACAGCCAATCAATTGAAAGGCTCTTCCAAAACCATCACCTCAAGAAATCCCATTTTACAGCTAGGTAATGCACTCTCTTCCCTGCTGTCTGATTGACTGCCCAGCTATTGCTCTTCAGATTACTCTCTTTATTTATCTAGCTGATTCAGTGAGCATGGGAGCATRATTCAGGCTCACTGGACAGTCTGAAAAGGCCGGGTGGCATTGCTCAGAGTATCTCAGTGACTTAGCTGCTTCTTAGGGTCGGTAAAGACCCTGCCCCATAGATCCTGCTGCCTAATGGTTCTATAATTACAGTAACCTTCCTGAAAGCTTAGCAATAAATAGCATTTTCCATGAGGCCAGTTCTGTTTCAAAAAACAATCACTTGCATATGCAGGGTATGACTTCTTTCTCCATCAGCTGCAGCCACATCATGTCCTCCACCTTGTCCCCRTAGCAGCGGGCAGCAAGCAGCCGTGAGTCAGCCTGTGGTTTAACCCACTTTCTGAGGACACGGGTTAAGTCTGTATTGTTCTGCTCAGGCATATGCACAGGCTCTGAAAATACTCAAAGACAAAAGTGCAAGAGCATAAATGGGTAGAAAAAGGCAGAGTGGCAGAGAACAAAATCAGAAAACACTCCTGGTTACCAGGCAGTGTCCCCACTGCCTCGGGGTACTTCAGGCTCACCAGAGAGGTTTTAATGAGGCAGGTTAGAAAAGCAGGTGTTTTGGAGAGAGAAAATGTCCATCTTATCTCAAAAGTATTCTGCACRTTGATGCAATTCAGAGAAAACTGCCTCTTAGACTCAGGAAGGAAGGTTTATGAAACWCCCAATGACAGCATTAGCACCAGGACCTCTGTGGTCTGGCCTCCTCCACCATGTGCCACACAGGAATCCTACCCTGCCATGCTTGCCAGGACTGTGGGTCAGTTTTAACTTTAGTTTACCTTCACACTTTCACAGCACACCCAGGCCAGGGATCAGTCCTCCTGTGGATTCCATGCTGGCAGTTAAAACCCTGCTGGATAGACCCAGGAGGATCCTTGCTCACGGGGGAGCCTTAGGAGCATGATTTACAGGCAGTTCAGCCCTCCCTACCACATCAGGCATGAAACTATGCACAGCCTGAGTTTTGGTCCATTTACTGCTCTTTCTGAGACCTCAATATTTTTTTAGCTTTATGGAAAGTATTAGCTATTACAAAATAACCTGTAGATAAGATCACAACATAAAGAATCTCATATTATTTCATTAAATATCCATTTTGTAAAGTCATGAGCATTTTGGCCCAATCTTGAAAAATGCATACAGTGTGTTCTGCAAACATTTGCAGCCTTGCACAAGAGCTTCTCTTTTTTTCCAGGACTCTTTGCATGCCTCCAAAGTGGTTTGCTGCATTGGGTACTCTGTAGCTCATTCACATGCTATAATGATGGAGTTTGTACTAGATTTTCAGTTTAGTTGTAGAGCTTGGTCCATTTCAGCAAACTTTCTCCAAGAAGCAGGAAATATAAAGCTGGAAGCATTACAATACCATAATCATGAAACATGGGCTTCCTGCATTTCAGTCTAATTTTAAAAATAGTGGCTGTCATTTGTAAATTTTAAAATAAATTAAGTGYATGGAGGAAGGTATTAAAGAGAAACACCTTAAAAACAAGTGGAGAAACTCAGTCTTTTTCATTCTGTGAAGAGTGTGACAGCATATGGTAGATAGTGGGTGGTTGTTCTAAACATAACATGTATGTGTCTAACCTAAAATGTTTTATTGGTTCCTACTTATGAAAGCAGCAGCTAAAAATGACTGATGACTGTTCTTTCTATATCAGCAGCCTGTAAAGGCCCAAGGAAAAGAAAAATCAGTCTTTAAACTCATACACACCTTTAAACAACCATAATATTCTAAGATACTGTTTTTTCTAAGGTACCCCAAGTTTAATGTATCCTCTTTGTGAAACTGTAGGATTACAGTATTTTTACTTATTACTATTATCTTCAGATAATCCTAAAATATGTCCAGAAAAAAAGGTGAATAGTTTTCCCTTGTCCCAGAGTTACGGTAGCTCTCATCAGGTCAATATCCTTTGAGAGTACAGCTATCTAGGTCTGTATATCCAGKTTAGTTCAATACCAGGGAAAATACCAGTCACAACTACAAGCCTCCCAGATCTATAGAAGACAGTTTTATTCCCATCATCATTGCCTGAGCACCTTATAAATATGAAAGCTGAGCAGGGAGCAAAATGTCCCCATTATCCCTCCTTTTCTCCCTCTGAGAGTTACTATCATGGAATTGAGGAAGAAACTGGGGAATCTTACACTGTGCTCGGAGTAAGTCCAGTTTGTTACTGACCTGTCCTCCTGTGTCTGAGGCCGGCTGCCAAGCATGCTCCCTCTTCCTCCCACGCAAATTTCATCCTTGCGGTCAGCTGTTTCTTGGAAGCTGGGGAGCATAATTGATATTGCAACTATCACGCCGTGTGCAGAATGAGCTTACACAACTTTGCGAACATGCTTTTCTTGCCCTCTCCACCCACCTTTCTCTAAAGCTATGTTTTTGTTGGTAWAAACAGGATTAGGTGTCAGTTACATGGGTGGAGCTCAGGTGCTTCTGCAGACTGTGTCCTAATCCCACTCCAGGGATCATACTGTGCCCAGGTGACCATCCCCTTCAAGTGGCATCATTCCAATGGCACAAGGGGCCCTATCCTTGCACTCTGCACCTACAGCAACACTGGCATTACTGCCTGTGAGCAACCTCTCAGCTCGAAGAGTCTCAGCAGGTAGCCAGCTTGCTGGAAAAGGAGGGAAGATGTTGCACATGTGCCATCTGAACCCATTCTCATCTCTGAATTTCACCTCCCCTGTAKCTGAGTTCACCTGGTTTCTTGGGGTTCAGAAAGCCAAGTCTGCCCCAGAAAGTGTGGGATAATTCTCCAAAGTGCTGGATGTAAAATAGATGAAGAACATTTTGTGACTTTGTCCCAAAACAGGACAGTAAGTTTGGGATGAACATGAGTTTTGGAATAAATTCAAACCTGTCTGTTTGGGGTTTCTGGCTGGTTTGTGGGTTGTTTTTTTTTTGGCAGGCTGGGTGGGTTTGGGTTTTTTGATTGTTTTTCTTCAATATGACACAACTCCAAGGCTTCCAATGAAAGGACTGCAGAGCCGTTCATCAGACCGTGCCTCACCCTCAGTAGGACTGGCCTGGGAGCTGCACCAAAGGATTCTGTGGAAAAAATACTGTTTTGTGTTTGCACAGTCTTACCCCTGAGARAGGAGAAAACTCACCCAGCCTGCTGTAGAAAGACTTTTATCAGAAAATCAGTTGTGTCTATCCTAACATGATTCATCCATTTCAAACATTTGGAAAAGGAAACAATGCTGAGACACACTGTCTTTTATTGGTTATTCTTCTGAGAACCTCAAATCTTTTCATTCAYAAGCTAACATCTCCAGCCCCACATGTGGAGATTTTATTAAAACTTTTTCTTTTTTAAATTAAAAGTTGGTCTGAAAAAACCTTCAGATAGCTTGGGTTTTATGAATTCTGAAAAAATCWAATTTCATTATTTATGATGTATATAACTTCAAATGCTTGTGCATGCTGCTTAAAATACCTGCAAAATTCATGCCCCAAAAGATGTTAATCTATGTAATAGAAAAAACTTTGAGCAAAGGCATGCTGATTATTGTGAGGGAAAAGCAAAAGAAAAACAGTCACAATAAAGACAAGTGAAATTTGGTTGCAATAACRTGATGTGATCCTTGGTAATACACACATCATCTTAACTACTTAAGGKTAGTTTTATATAGCACTTTTCAATTATTTTACTGATGATAAATGTTTGCATAAGGAATGTCTGCTTGGAAAACTTTACATAGCATTGCAGTACACTGGGGAGGTAAATCCTCAGTATTCAGGGCCTGTATTAACCCTGCTTATTGCAGCAACTGAGAAATGAAATCACTTATGATGCAGAAGGAAGTGTCAGGTCACAGAATGCCTCAAAAGACTGAGGAGAAAAAAAAGATTTTCAAAGTGTTCATCTTCTTGGAAACTAACTGCTAAGTTATACAATAATCAGCAATAGTAAAAAAAATCCTCTTAGAAAATTCCCTATATTTAGGTCCTTGGTRGTTCAATTATGAAAACAAACAGAATTCAGCTTACTTTACTCAGAGTGGTTAAGGACAAAATTTCCAATAGGGTTTCAAAGACAGTTTTTTGAGAGTATCTGAATTTGTRGCAAAGAGTTTTCTCCAGTGCTTTTCTTTAGTGGGATTATAGGAGATCTTGGATATTAAAAGKTCTACATTTTGATGGATATTGAAATTAAAGTCATACTTTATTAAATCACTGTAATATAATAAAATACATTAAATATGGTTTACATTACATTATTTGCAAGGGAAACTTACGTAACCATTGTCAAACAACATCAAAAGTAAAATTGCTGTTTTAATATACAATTCTTTGCATGTCTTATAGGAATTACCCAGATTTGCTGTATTAAAAGACAAAAAAAAAGTAGGGAAAGTGTTCATGTTCATTTTTTCGCTTTTGAAGCATTTTTTCTAGCTAGTTAAAATACTAATCCAAACTGCATAAAACTGAGACAAAATCAATGAACATCTGCAAACAGGGAAAAACTTCACAGGYGACATTTATTGGATGTCCTTGATACAGGACAATTATTCAAAGGAAAACATGACCAGTAAGCTTAAATTGCCCAGCTGAGTGAATGGAGTCAGCTTCTCTTGAACCAGAAAAAGTGGATGAGGACTCACATAGATGTTTGTTTCCTTTTAATAGGTTTCTCCARAATCTAACCATGATTAATTTAAAGTGGGAGTACTGACTCAGTTACAATGGGACAAAAGTCATTTTGCAGTTTTATTGAATGGACTCCATCAATAATCCTGGGAAAAACAAATTAATACAACAGGCATTTAAAAGACAGTGATAACAAATCAYGCACCAAATCAAAAGTTTAATGATTATTTAGTGATGAACTGCACAAAGAAAATATGTGGTGTTTCTTCTGCCTGAAGCACCTGCTTAAGTGCTGGAATGAGCGTACTGGACGTGCTACATGGATGGGGATAAGATGGGCAGAGAAAAGGCTCATGGAGGTGCAGTGAATTGTGCAGGTGAAGGGAGCTGCAAACCCAAGGAAGACAAGGAGTGGAGCTTTGCAAAAGCTTTTGCTTTTGCTTTGGGAAACATCTCTGTGCAGCAGTGCCAAGGATGGCTTCAACACAGAAAGGAAGAGAAAGTTAGGGAGATTCACTGCTGACACGGTGCTGGGAGCATCTCACATGCATAGGGGAGACTTTCTCGCTAAATGGACAGAGATCACTCAGAAGGTCTTGCCTCCAACTGCAAGAAACATGGACACCAGCATTAATAGAGGCTATTGAGGCAGGGTCAGTGGCTCAGCACTCCCAGGGTATGGCTAAATACTGCCCCAGAGATGAGCTACTTCCTGCTTGTGCCTCTTTTGGTTGTTTTTTTCTTTTTTTTCCTCATGCTTGTGTTCCTCTTGTGATAGGCTTTGTCTRTCACAGCACCAATCATCCCTCTGGTCTTTGCAGCTGGTTTGGTGGGAGAGCTCTCAGCCATAACTGACAGGCACTTAGAGGAGTGTTTGTGTCAGTACTTCCCAAGCCCTCTCCTTTATCAGGTACTCAGAGTTAAGCACATGCTTAAATATTTTACTGGATCCAGGCCCATTCTCACACACATAAACCAGACAGGGACAACGAGAAGTGGTCAAGAAATGATGGGACAGTGCTCACCAGGAAAGCATGTGAATTGCCGTTAAACAGGCRATAAATTGTAAGAATTCAAAAAACACCAGTGCCATAATCCAGCTGTTAAATGACCAGGTTCCCAGTGTGCACATTTCCAAGAAAAATTAAAATATGGACATGAGGCAAGCAGTTGCCTAGCGGATTGCTGAGTGCACGGGATTTATGTCTCAGCAGTTAGTATTACATTACACTCACAAAGTAGTATCCAAATATCAGCAGCTGTGTCTTGTATCCATTATTTCCCTTCTCCCCCAAATATAAACCTTCCTCACCTTTTTAATTAGAAAAGCTGTTTATTGACTCTGACATGGAAACATTTTGTATGTTGTTGTCCAAAAATGCCGTTATTAAATAAGCAGGAAAATATGTTTGGTGGTAAATAGCAATGACCTTTTAAACAATGTCAAGCCCACACCCCATGATTTGTGCGTAGGTATGTGTTCCTTTAAGTCGCTGTATATTACCAGTAACGTGACATGGAAAGCTGCTATGGAAAGTATCTTTGGTTAAAGAGCTCTAGGGTAAATAAATAAGTAAAAGCTAAAGTGCATAGCCAACTTACCTAGTAAACTGCTAAATTCAAACCTGTTCATGGGAGGACTGACTTTATATTCACATCAAGAGGTATAAAAATCTTTTTTTTTTTTTTTTAACATGAAAAGTATTTACAGCAGTTAACTGAGGTCAGAACATCTCTTATTTTCTTGTCTGACTCATCCATCACTTGTGCAGCAGCCTTCTCATGCATAAGAGAGGAGCACTGGTGTCATGCAAGGAGAGAAGTGGCCCTGAGAAATGCAGGAAGAGAGGCTGATTTCACCTGTATTATTATTTTTGTTGATGCCATTTGTTTCAGTTTCATTTTGTATTTAGAGAGGAGAGAGAAGAGACAGAGAAGGACAAGCAGGAAAAGTCTTTAGGGCAAAACACTTAACTTTGAGWGGTAAATTATTTGAAAGGTATTGTGAACTTTTTTCTAGGAAACCTCAGCAAGCTGCTTTAATACAGATGCAAACAAAACTGTGCAAGAGCCCCCGAATCTCGTGTCTGACATTTACCAGACCCTTTTATAAGGAAGGGTGTGCCAGGGTGTGCAGGTCCTTGCAGACAGACTTCGAGCTCAGTGCAAGCATGATGCAACAGCTCAATGTTTTACAGGATACTTGGACCATGGGAACTGCACTGGCAGGGCAAGGGTTGGTAGGAAGAGCTAGCAAGGTATAAATAAATATATGTTTGTAAGTGTGAGAAATCTGTGGAGAGAGGGGTGACAGGGCTTTCTGAAAGGATGGACCAGAGAGCAGTGCAGGTACGTAAAGGCAGCCTTTCTGAAGTACTTCCCACAGATTTGAAAGAGAATTTTTCAACTGCACAATTCTTTACTGGAAAAYAGTGATTCAAGAAAATCACCATTTTTCACAGAAAGCTACCTGTTCTGATTAAAATTTACTCAGGAACAGGCTCTAAAGCACTAGATGAAATCTTGGGACAGAGAAAGGGAAAGAGCCCTTGCAACATGTTGGTATTCAAAGCATCCAGTTAGCAGGGGGAAAAAAGGGTTTGGCTCAGTCTAGATCAGAAGTCTGATCATGAGTTTTCCTCCTCATGAGTGAGTCCAGTGACAACTATGAGATCCAGGCGAGTTCTTTTTCTGTGCTTTTCCCAAGAAAAGCAGCAATATATCATGAGGGTATGTCAAACTGGAACTCCTTTTAAATCTCAGAGCTTCACAGGATAAGAAGACCATTTCTCAGCAAAGATATCCAATCTCTGGTAGTTTTCTTTTCATGCTGCAATGTGAGCATCTCTTTGACCAGGCACCCAAAACAACCATTCCCATGAGACAGCGTGCTAGCTGGGGGCACACTGACCCTCCTGAGGTGGATGTCCCAGGTCCCCACTATTGTCCAGGTGCACACATARTGTCAGCAAATTTTCTGACTTCTAYTMGGGCAGTTTWGAATGGTTGCAGGTTTTAARAGGCCAAGGAGGAAGAGTTTTAAGCTGTAGGCTTCACCTCAGCAGAAAGGACAGAAGAGCTGCTTGTACTAACTCTAATACAATGCAAAATGCCTCCAACTGTCCCAAACTAAGGAAGAAGGTTGGAGGGGTGGTTTCTTGGTTCTACAAATCACCTGCATCTTGAACCACCTGGATCTCTTGGTGAGCATCATGAACTACACGCAGATGCAAATGAGATGAGCAGAAACGAGAGACAGGCATGTGCTGTGCCTGCCTCCTCCTGCTGAACATCTGCTCCACTGGGAAACACCAGCTCAGGAAGGAGAGGAGAGGTAGGAGCAAAGTCCAGGAGCAAAGGCCAYACTCTTCAATGTGCAGCTCATGGGAAATGCAACAACAATCCAGGAGCAAAGGTTGAACCTTGCCCTCTTCAACAGCACAAGCTGTGAACAGTGACACACAGAGGACAGCCCATCCTCCTGTGTCTGTGTGGCTGTCACTCCTTCAGTTACCTGAAAAGAGTTTTAAGCAGTCCCATGGTCAGATCATCATGGACTTCAGCTGATTAATGGAAAAGGTAGAGGGAGATTTGGAACACTGAAAACCAACTGGGCTGAAATTTTTCATTTTCTCCCTGCCCAGACATTCTTTTCTTCATCATGTTTCTTGTCTCAGTCACATCAGAGRCCCAACCATGTCCCCATATGACCCCTGTTGCCATTGCTTAGGACTTAGGACTATGCTTCTTCTTAATCACACCCTGCCACCAACACTGACTTCCAAACACCTCTGTCTTGGTCATTTTTTTCAAGTTCCATTTCCCAGCAGAACAACCCACCTCAGCCGCTGAATGCCATTGCTCTTCTTCTTGAAAAACAGCCTCCTCTGCAAGTACTTCCTGGCTTAGTTTCTTCTCCACTGCTGCTTCCATACCTAAAATTTTTGCCTGTTTTGCCTCTGCCTGTGCTAAATTACACACTCTATTGAGAGCAAGACCTCATTTCATTTGCTTTGTAAAATGTCCACATACATGGATGGAGATGTATAAATAATTAATACATGCCTTAATCTGAACATTATGAAGAAGAAGGTGGTGATTGCTGAAGAAAGATTAATGTGAAAAAACCTTTAACCCTCACCAGACTGTAATTTTCTCTGGCGACCTATGAAAGAATTAACCCAAAGGAGGCCCCCTTAAGTACTTTTGCAGATAGCCCAGTGAATTCCAGGTATGGCTTTACTTTGCATTCTGCRTTTTCCATTCTTCCAAGATATATCTGCCTATCTTACATGCACACAAACACATCCTTGCCTGTTCCTCTCTGGGTAGTTTCTCCTTGCCATATCACGCTGCAGCAACTGTTAAATAGTRTAATTCTTTTCACAGTACAGGCAGGGTAGCTAAAGGGCTCTTGCAGAGATCTGAAGTTATACAGCGTACAGCTCTTGAAACAAGGACTGTGAGCTGCAAACTGGATGCAGAAACACTTGCTGATCCTAAACTTCATATTTTCTAAGTGTCTACTCAAGCCTTGAGCTCAGCTCCTGCTGGGAGGTAGGATGGGCAGATAAGCACAGRCAGGGTCTGTCAGCAAGTGGCACAGACTCCTCCAGAATAATTTTGTCAGCCCAGAGTTCTGCTCAAGTCAATGAATATGGAAGAGAGACAGGACTCGTTAACARTGAGTATCCTGGTGCCAGCCAAGTATCCTGTGTGCTTCCCAGATCCCAAACTTGATACTTCTGTACCTACCAGCTTACCTGGATTCAGCTYGGATCTGCTGAACTCTTAGGAGACTTGAGGAGTCTCAAGTGGGTGGGAGCTGTTTGGGTATCAGAGAGCAAAGTTTTTATTCCTCCAACCATCAAAAGCTCCAAGAATTCCTAGCATGACTGTTCAATGACCACAGACAGCAGCAGCAATCTCAGCCTTGCTTCTTTTCCTGGGCTCAGCCCAGTATCTCCTCTGTAAACCTTCCATTTGCTTTGTCCTTTACTCCAAGAAGCTTCAAGAGCAGAGTCTGGCTGGGCTGAGGGGACTGAAGAGGGAGGGGACACAGAAAGGAAGCACCTGCAGCTGGGGCAGCTGAATCCAGCAAGTCCAACACAGCTGGGAGGSGAAAGGTCTCTTGTCACCCTTCAGTCTTTCTAGCAGTGCCTTACAGGGAAAAAGTAATTTTATAATGGCTGGAGCTTTTTTATGCCAAAGAAGAATGAAGGAAAGTTACTTAAAAGCCAAGATCAAGCTTGCACCAGACATCATGGTCAGGAGCAGCTGAGMAGAGTTTGTATACTTTCCACCCATGGTAAAACTTTCCCACTGAGCAGGACAGAGGTCTGGGCCCTCAAAGCTGCCAAAAGAGCACATCCAAGCCTGAGGTGTTCTGTCTGGGATGGAATGTCAGTCCTGGTAGGGACTGTAGGGTGGCAGCTTGGGGAGAGAGTACACAGCTGGCTCAGGTACCTGAGTGAGAGGCACTTGTGYCTTGTGTCATGACCATGACGAAAGGCAGAGGACCTGTAAAGCTGGCACCAAGTAGGGCCAAGTCTGGAAGGCTTCCAGGCAGCCCAGCAAAGCCTTGCACCCGTTTTCCCYTGGGTCCCTACATGAGCACATCACTGCCAATTCCTGCTTTCCTTCTGCTGGTGCCAGCTTATGTCTGGTGGAATAGTCAAACATGAAATTAGATACAATCGGGGAGCACAGGGAATAATGCAGAGCACTGGGGACTGCTTCCACAAATCTGCCACTTCCCTGCCTTTTTGTGAGGATGTCTGGAAGCCCGGAGACCTCACACTGATATTTCTGTGAACCCTTATTGAACCAGGTGTCTGGTAACTCACCATCTCCCCATTCTAAACCCTTTGAGGATCTTATTGTTCCAATGTCACAAATTGCTTTTTTTCTCCAACAGGATTTTGTTTTTCCTCACAGATCTTTCTAGAACTTTCCTCTAAAGACACAAAATCACTTTCAGTGTTTTGATTACAACAAAGCACCTAAGCCTGCTGACTCCACTTTTTGCAAAAGACAGTCAACTTTTTTTGACTGAAGTGGGAGCTGAGGATATTCAGTGTTTTGCAAGATCAAACCTTAAAAGCAGGCTTAATGGTAGCCCTGAAGCTCAGCTTTCTCTTYGGTTTACATCAAGTGATGATTACCATTTCTTCTCTTTTCTATAAATTTTCAAACCTTCACCAAAGATACTGATTTCTTTGCTGGTTTAATCTACCCCACTCCATTTATCAACCTATTAAAAAAAGGTTTGATACATTAATTTCTTATATGGATTATGTGTTTCAGATAATTCCCAGACAGTGCTTTTCTAGTTTGCTGATTTCTATGTTCACCTGCAATCTTGCCTTGATCCTTTTCTCTGCTTCACTCCTGCACATAAAAGGGAGACTCAATTGCCCAAACGCRCATTTCTCAGTAAGAGTTTATGTTAATGTCTCTCCACTTACCCTGTAATTGCAGTGTCCCTTGCATTCATGATTGTGAAAGTGSAGGCATCTCCTGTGTACCTGTGTACCTGTTTTATCTACCACAGCACCATGCAAACAGAGACACTTTGAAGAAAATATTTGGAAAGTGCACAAATTGTTCCTAAATATGCCGCTTAATCACTTCACCCAGGGGTGAAAAAGGCTGCCTGGGTCTTGGGACGTGTTTGGTGAAGAGGGCATTCTGTGTTGCTGCTTCTCAGGATCCAGGAGACAGATGAGGCTGTGAAGATTGTTCTTACGTATAATTTTTGGCCTTTTGGTTTACAGTTGGTGCCAGTGCTTGGGACACAAAAGAGTCACAAGCAGTAAATAACGGTTTCTGATCACACAATTAAGTTCTCATGACTACACAATAACTGAACCGTGTTGCAGTTTCAATTAACATGATGGTCTCTGTCTCCAGTCCAAATATGTTGTCTGAGTCGTGGTGCATTAAGTTAACTAAATTGAATAAATAGATAATGGCATTAAATAACTGCTAGGATGAATAAAATGTCTTTTAAATTAAATGAGAGGATCAATGCTCCCCTATGTGCTTGGCTGTATTGTGCATTGTAGCATGCCAATAGAATAGTTTAGGATAGAAAAGTTCAACCCTGCAATGTGCTACATGATCTGGATGTTCTCCAGACAACCCTAACTGCAGTCTTGAATTCAGCTAAATTAATAGGCTCAAAAAAATTACAGATATGTATGCAATCTTAGGGATGAAGACCAGGGTTCCCACAATATTGCAGGATCCAGCCCTTGACAAGGAGAATTTCAATRTTGCAGCAATAAGCCCCGCAGGCTAACAKCATCTGCAGCCAGGGAGTGGGAGGGAGAGAGGGACCTGCTCCCAGGAACAGTCTGTGTGCACCAGCTCCTGTAGAAGTCAGTGATTTGGGATCAGATCAAAAGGGATTTAAGCTATAGCAGAAAAACAGATGGGGAATTGGTGAGGTGGAAAGAGAGAGTGCAGTTAATCCAGACAGCTGGCATGGCAGAGAGGCAGGCCTGACCACCAGCAGTGKCAGGGAGTGAGGGGAGAGCCAGGGGTTGGCTGCGTGGGACGTGCTGGGTATCACTGATGGGCCCCCGTGGGTGTGCAAGGCACAGGCACAAGAGGCTTTGGAGCATTATTCTGAGAGCAGAAAATGGAATTACTAAAGCTCATACTAATTCTGAAGGCATTGTCTTGCTGGAGGAGGTGGGAACCTCAGATCTCAGTGATCCCCTTACCTAATGTGGGGATCTCTGCTTGTGTAAGTGGCAAGGGAAGTAGCAGCATCCTCAGCAGCCTGGCTGTAGGGGTCTGGAAAAGTGCCTGGGAATGAGCAGGAGGTAGGGAAGCATGAAGGGTTCAGCACTCAAACAAGTGATCATCAGAGCACGCTGAAAGGTAGGGAGCTGGGTGTGCAGAAAAGCAGCTTGCCTTTCAGAAAACAAGGCATTGGTCACAGCATCCTCCTGGGACCTCCGTGCAGTGCTCTGCACAAAGGCCACCAACACAGCAACAGGGACAAACAAGGAGAATTGGATCTTCAAGTCCATGCTGATTAGGGGATACAAAACACTGTGGGGAAAATCATATGCAAGAACCACTCTGCCCACAGGGAACTGCCTGCTATGCCAGGAAGCCTGTAGGCTTCCCTGGCCTTCTAGGGATAAGTTTTTCCTCCTGACACACAGAGTAGATTTTACACAGTGGAGTTTGTGCCATCACTTTCATAAAGCAGCCTGGGGTCCTCCTGATTATGGAGAAAAGCTTGAAAACTCTAAATCCAGAGCTTCAGAACGCCAGCCAAAAAAAAAAACCAAAAAGACAATATTTACTTGTATTTGTGGTGGCTTGGGAGTGTGAGTAACAGGCAGCAGCMGCAGACAGAAGACTGAACCAAAACCTCCCACCACAGGTGTGTGGGCAGCACAGCTACACTCCAGGGATGGTGGCTGATCATCTGTGCACAACACGAGCCTGCAAAGCAGGTCCCGTCTTTGGCTGTGCTGGGTGACAGAGCGAGCTCCGATTAATCACATTTTAGTGGGTGGGATGACGGTTTCCACTGTTCGGTAAATATTAACTTCAATCTGCACAGACTTATTTTTTTTCTCCCTCTCCTTTTAATCAGGAATATAYGTTCTATACAGTGAGGCTGCACTTAATACCAAAGGCTCTGCGTAGTGAAGAAGGCTTTCTGAAGATTTATGAGTTGCTCTTGAAGGGTTCCCTGTGATGTGGTTACTTGTGGTAGCAGAGACCAGATTCAGTGACCTTAGAGGTCCCCTCCAGCCCTGCCTATTCTTTCCTCCCTCCAAACAGCTACRTTCTGGGGTACTTTATTTTTAAATACAAATTCCAAATGAGCTTTTGTGCAACGGTTAAAATCTGCTGAAAATTGTGTGAAACCACAGATTKTGATCTAATTTGTGAACAGGACTTCAAAATATGCACATCCCATCAATTCTCTAGCCAGCTCCAGTCCTTCAGAGGTAAGAGCAGAGCACTGTGACACTGTAAGGACATTAAAAGGTATCTTCTTGCCTAGTAAAATTACATGTCAAAGCWAGGGAGAATTGGGAGACAACAGTACTGTGAGGATGCATTTAAATGGGACTTCACCTCTCTAGTTACTATTGCAGCAATGCTGTCATTCGTGTTAGCTCAAAAACTTCAGCAAAATCAAACCAAACTCCTTCTTCAAGCTTCTGGTTTCATATGACTGCTTTTGATGGAACTCTAGAATTTCAAGGTACACAAACACAGGTAATTGCTTTCTAGTTATGGTTTTTACTGGCTGAAACTCACTATATAAATGTTTGTTTACATGTTAGTTTAGCATCCTACCGTAATTTTTTCAAATAAATTAAACAAAACAAACTCTGAGTCTAAATTATTAGTGGTTTATGCCAGTAGTATTGCTGACAGCAATGTAATTAATCCAATTTTCACCAGTTGTACAGTGTGAAGTAAAGCATGTATTCTAAGCTGTTAAATCCTTTTTAGTAGTATAAAAGTAAAACTTAAGCAAATTTTCTTTTGTGCCACCTCAATGCAGAAATRTTCCTTTTAAATTAAAGCAGTCAAACTCAACATTGAAGGGATTTTGATATGCAACTTAATTCTAATAAATTTTAATGGCTGTTACTTTTCATACATAGCATGTGGAACTTGTTAATTAAAGCTACTTCCTTGTGTTAGGTCTTGATCGCATTCCAGCATCTCATACTTAATGTGCTATTAAAATCACTCTTTGACAGCCCAGACATGGGAGGCACTGAATACCATCAACTCCCAGTGAACTTTTTAGGTTGCTTTGCATTTTAGAGGTTTTTTCATGGTTTAACARTCAGACTGGACTGTTGTGATCATCCTGGTTGGATGAACACCTACTTCCTGGCTCTGCATATGCCCAGCGTGCTCAAATCCAGGGCTCACCACAATTAAATCTTGAGTAGTTAGGAGCAGACATGGATTACACACGTTAGTCACATTCACCTGATGGCTCTCTGGTTTTGCTCTGGTACTCACCAATGAAGAACTGCAGWCACTGAAATCAGACCTCAGAGCTTTTGAAAATAAAGGTATTATTTTGTCAGCTATAGGGAAAAGTTTTGAGGAAAGCTACAGAGATTTGCAGTTCTCTTACCTTTCTCCACTGGCAGCCTGATGATATTTACATCCTTTGGCTCATGCAGTAGCTTGTTGACATGTGCTCTCTGCTCCCATGTAGATCCCCAAATATTGTTCCTCTTCTGCAGGGACAGAGGCTCTCTGGTCACAAGGTCCTGTCCTTGGCAATTCAGGTTTAGTTCCTGACTGCACAAACCAAGGGATGAGATTCAGCATGAAGCCTAGCCATGTTCTCAAGGTGTCCCTACCTCCTCACTGCTTTTCCAGAACTCACTACAACCTCTGCTCTTTTTGCACCCATTCTAGGCCAGGACCCTGCCAGAGGCAGAGGTGAAATCAGRCTCAGGTATTATCTCATGTCAGTGTATGGCACTCCCAGACCGTGCCAGAGCAACCCCAGCCATAGTGCACTGGACATGTAGCTGAGGTCCCTGCACAAAGCTTAGCACAGATTTTACCCTGATGGCTCCTCAGTTAAAAGAAATGTCTTCCTAAAGAGACCACAGGTAGTGTTTTAAGGTTTCGAGTCTTGATTGACAGCCTTCAAATGAAGCCTTTCCAATGATTAATTGTTCATGCTATTAAGATATTCATCAAAGAATCATAGGATCATAGAATGGTTTGGGTTGGAAGRGACCTTCAAGATCATCTTTTTCCAACATCCCTGCCATGAGCAGKGACACCTTTCACTAAACCAGGTTGCTCATGTGAATGTATTGTTTTAACAAATTGCACCTGTCCATTTCTCAATTATGTAACCTTAATATTTTTTGGTGTATTTTTCTACATGGCTTCCTTGCCTTTTGAAAAAKGAAAATCAAGCAGACCTTTATCTCATGATGCTTCTTCCTCTGTTTTCCTCCTGTGGATTGTTACTCTTGGTCCCCTCTGCTGACCCTCAGTCATTCCCCCTTCACCATTCCCACCAGACTGCACAGTGAACCCGGTGCTCAGGCCCTTTGTGCACAGATTTCCCACCCTCAGGTCCCACCTCGGACTTGCAGGCACCACCAGTGGTGAGCACTTTTTAAGTAGACATCTGAAACACCACTTTCCAGCCCTGTCTCCTCCAGACACTAACCTKCAAGATCTAGTTATTCCTTAGACAGAAGAACAGTGGTTACAACTGCAACTCAGGCTTGGGCCCTTGGAATCACTGAAAGCCAGATTCAGTTTCTGCTCCTGTGCTGCTTTGAGACTGGAATAATGAAACAGAAATTCGGGTYTTTGTCTCAAATCTCTTCCTGCACAAGTAAACAGCTTCCTCTCTAAGGAAAGAAATGCTGCACAAAATCTCCTTTAATTAACTCAAATTTGGAGGTAACCTCAATTCATAAAAAGGACTGAATTAMAGACTCTTTGCCCTTGCAATTTGAGGAGAAGGGGTCGATCAACATCTACAGCCAGCCCACATGTCTTCCCCCCATCATTCCTGCCTTCCCTCACTTCTGAGCAGTTTGGCTTTGCTTAGCCAGGTACTCGGGGAGCTGGAAAACCAGCAGCACCTGGCACAGCCAGATACATTTCGTGGAAGCCCAGCTCTGCRCACACTGGTCCTTGGCAGCCAGCACCATCCCCATGCCAGTGCCCGCAGGCCTCTGCGCAGGTCAACGAGAACTCAGATGAAATGAACTTTCTTGAGGCAGAACTTCGGGTGAGTGTTAAAGGTCAGGATGTTGGCAAGGGGGCATGCAGAGCGCAGCACAAAGGAGCTTTTCTGCGGAAGTGCTCTTGGACAAATATGCTCAATTCTGAGGAAATGCCAGACTGGGCAGCAAGGGGATGGAAAGCTGTCCCATTAACCAGGGAAGAGGAAGAGTTGGGAGCCTGTMTCCCACCAGCCCTGCGCTGGCAGCACCTGGCAGGGCCACCTGAGCAGCAGGGCACCCATCTGCATGGCCTCATTGGCCCAGGGATGAAAACTGTTAGGAGACCTTGAAAGTGAGAGAGAAATCACTGGGGATGTGCTAACAAGTGAGCTCCCAGCATGGGCTCATTTTCCTACAGCCACTTAGCAAGTGTCATCAGATAGTGATATTTGTTTACTACTGAGCTGCACTGGATTCAAACCCTCTTCCCAGGGATAGGGGGCCTTTCTGGCACCCAAAATAGCTCTCTTGTYAATGACAAGTTACCAAGGTGTATTACACATGGTTAAAATCAATGCTATCATTTTTACCAAATAAATAGCCATGCATTGCAAAAGGTCAATAAACTGGCAAAGGAAAACGTACAGCTAGTTATAAAGAAGCTTTCTGTGGAAGTGTTCTTGGATAAATAAACATGAGCTCTTGTAAACACTGTGTACTTTCCATATGTAAATATTCAGAAGGTGTGTTCAAAAAGCCTGAGATGGTTCCAGCTTAACATTTTATTAATAAGACATGGTGAATTTTTGGTCAGTTATTAAGTGAAACTTAATGTGAAAAAGTGTTTGTTTGCCTAGTCAGGATATTGCTTACACCAAGATGTTGATAAGAACTTTCAGAACAGTAAAAGATACTTTGGATGTTAGAAAACACCTTGTGCAATATAGTGAGATTAGATATGGAGCAGGTTGCAGGACACAGGATGGAAGGCAGAATGGCAGGGGAGAAGTTTACAGAGTTCAAACACGGGTAAGGTGCTTCTGGTTCTGCAATATTGTTTGGTATCTTTAGAAAATATTAAATTAATTATGTGCTTTTTCCTTCTGAATTTTAGTTTTATTCAAACTTGGGAGCTGTTTGTATCCAGGATTTATCCTTGTTGTGTGCAAGGCTGGAAATTTATTCACAGGACAGTAACACTGCTGGGTTGCGAGGGTGAGGTATTGTTCCAGTTTAGGAGCACACCTGAGGGGACAGGTTTGAAGATTCTGGGCTGTTCCAAGCATGTAGAGGAGGTCTGAGGCATCAGTGGAACACACCAGTCYGTGCCACCAAAGCTGACATCTCTCAAGGGCTGGCACCCCTACCATGGCCCCGTGGGGAGTTTTAGTGGGGGGACACCGTCCCATGTGCAGCTGGGCAGTCCAGCTTTATTAAACCCCGCGGTTGTTTTCCTAACTTGTCCTCAGAGTCTTAATTACTGTTGCTCCCAGCACACCACCACCCTCCTTCCCTGAAAGCTGGACAGAAAGCACCTGTTGGGGTTAGGCAGTTCACCTCCCTGCTGGTTTGGGATTACTCCTCCTGTACGCTTCCTGGCTTTTATTTTCCCCCAGAATAACTTCAAAACCCCTAAGCAGCACATCTTCTATCGCCTCCTCCGCAAKCAAGCCGGGCACAAGGTTGTGGAAGAGCACACAGCTCTGCTCTCCTCACTTAGAAGCAGGAATTGCCCATCCTGCACCTTCTCAGCTCAAAAGCTGAGATCAGTCTGCATCTCAATGCAGATTATGCAAAAATAACTGTATGTGTTTAGACTCCTGACCAGCATAAGTTATACATCACGCAAAGGTCATCTGCAGTCTGCAGCTTAAACAAAGTGAGGGTGTAAGCAAATCAGAAATGTATCACAGCCTTACCATGCAGGCAACTCTGACAGMCATGTATGGCCCTTCCTCAGGTTTCCTTCTCCAGCAGGAGGAATTTGAGCCTGCTTTTCCCCCCTGAGCAGCACACAGTTGTTCCCAACAAAGGCACGGCCAAAGGGCTGAGGCTCAGTGGGGTGGGTGTGCAAGGCAGGGGTGAGGACCTGCAGAGAGTCCAGCTGTGTACAAAGGCCCTGGGAAGAATCCAGCTGTGCACAAAGGCCCTGGGGAGAATCCAGCTGTGCACAAAGGCCCTGCAGAGAGTCCAGCTGTGCACAAAGCCCTTCAAGGGGGCTGGCTCAGGTGTCCCATAGAATGCATCCCAAGGCTACTCCCGGAATGTCTCTGCCCTGTCCCCATCGGAGCTGTTTCCCAAGCTACTCACAAGGCTTCCAGTGACCAGAAATAGAGATTGTTCTCCTGCACCGTAGAAAGCTGTGACAGAAGATCACCGCAGTGTGTGACCCAGCCCCMAGGACAGACCAGAGCACRCCTCTGAGAYGAGGCTCTGGTGCTCTCAGTGCCCRCTCTCTGKTTTGGCTCCTGCCACAKTCCTGCTGCTCCATCAGCAGCAGCTTCCAATTTCCTGCCTTGGTGATCTTGCTCCTGCCCAGGTCCTGCCTGGCCATCCCAGCACATGTAACATCTCTCATCCCACAACCATGCCAGGAAGAGCCAAACATCCACAGTCTCCCTGCAGAGCTCCTCCAGGAACTCCCAGGAACTGGGTGCTGCACTGCTGGGGGCACTGCACCCCAAAACCATCAACACCTGGATGAGTGCTGCTCCTTCTGCCTGTTAGGGGAGCTGTGCTTCATTGCCTCTCTATTAGCTGAAAAACAGGGCAGGAGGAAACCAGCACTATTTGAGTTTCAGTGTAAAGAGTTTTGCAGTGTTGCTTTTGAGCCCAGGAATTTCCTCCAARCCCATTCCCACAGAAGAGTCCAGGAGCAGGTGAGGAAAGCATGGCTGTGGGACAGGAGGCTGAGTCAGCAGCCTGCAATCCCCATAATTGATGCTAGAGGAGACACACTGTCCACTCCYGGCAGCAAGTGTCCAGTGGGGAGGGGTCCCTGCAAACAGCTCCAGTCCTCAGCCACCAGACCCATGTGGTGCTGTGACAAAGCTGGGCAGATCCAGAATASCTGAAGCTGCTGCAAAGGGCACATTCTTTCTCTAAAAGGTCTAAAAACATCTTCCACTCCTGCGGCATAGGCCATGTCTCTGCTGCAGTGATGGCTGACCTTGGAGGATGGAAGCAGGAGGAAAACTTGACAGATRTGAGGGCAGCTTGCTTTTCTTCTTGCCATGCGTGACTTAAAGTTTTTTAATCCATTTTTATACCAACCATTCCCCTACTGCTTCTCTGCCGTAAGAAAAATCTCATTTCCTTTCTTCTTTTAGTCAGTGACCAAATATATTCACCAAACTCTAAGAAGAAACTCACTGGACTGTTTGATAGAAACACATTATCTTTATCTTATGAAGGGTCATGCTACCAGGGGTCCCTCTTCAAAGGAAGATGAATGTTTGATACTGTCCTATTTGTTCCCAAGATGTGAGGACTTCAGTCCTAAGGCAATCTCAGTAAAAAAAACCGCTGAAAAAAACTGAAATATTTATCTAGATCTGCGGATTCAACAGATTTGCACAAGTCATCTTTTGCTCACAAGCTCACGTTTGAATAAAAATCAATTATTCCTCTCTCTTTTCCAGTGTGAAAGCTGACATTAGGGAAAGCCTAAAGCAAAAGTGAAATAAGCAAAAGCAGAGAAAGCACAATTCTTACAAAGAACAACAAAAGTAGAGGAGTAAAAACTTCATTCTGAAATCCAGGTAACCTTCATGCACTGGTTGTGCATTCAGACCCTTTTCAGATATCTGCCTCCATCCAGCTCACCACTGCTCACCACCTATCTGAATATTATCCTTCCTCTCCATCTGGGGGACTTTCCATGTCTTCCTCCCCAGCACAATTGCACCACCTTTCATCACCAGGAGGAGCTGCCTTCCTCCATCTCGCTGCAGGTACAAACCACCAGGGATGCAATCCATTAGACCAGCCTCTCCTCCCCTCCTTCTCCTCAGAAGTCTGGCAMACACTGATTATTCCATCATTTTCTCCAAAGCAAGATTGTCCTCCAGAACGTGTCTCTGCCTCACCTCAGGCATGCCCTGGGGGTGCCTGCCTGAAGCAGACTGACTTGCACCTCAAGTCTGAAGCCTGACATAGCCTGAAGCAGAAAAMAAGAGCCACCTCCCTCCTATTTTTGACCCTGGATCATATACTGGCAAACCCCAGACATCCCTTACTATACTACTTGAAATCACAGCATTCAAGTTTTTYAGTTCATTGACTGCTGCCACAAATTCTTTATACATTGTGACATTTTCGGCTCACTCCTCACTTCTTAATGTTTAGAGCGGAGAAACAAAGGAAGGCGAGGGCGGAGTAATCTTACACTGTCTATTTAAAGACGGTGATGGTTGCATACAAACCCAAGCACACAGCAGTGGGAATCACAAGGCTGGAGAAAACAGTTGGATGTGTGTCTCCCATGACGATTTTTTTCCCTAATGCATAGAGAAGGAAAAGAGGCTCAGAATTCACACATCATGCAAACTACAAAAATTGCTGAGAATTCACTAATGAGAATTAAATGCTGGTAGGTGCTCTCAGATGTCATCTGAGAAACTGAAGTGGCGAGTACCAGAAATAGGTTGCCAGCTGTCTCTGGTCATATTCTTTGTACAAGAATGCTAACAGTTTCCCCCTCCTATACACCCGGGGACAAACTCTGCCATCGTGTAAATCCATGCAAGCCTCCAGCTTCTCCAGGACTGCACAGCTGTAAAAGGAATCTCACAGTTTTATTAAAGGCTGAGAAAAAACATTTGGCAGTGCTGCCTGCTGTCAGCTACCACCTTTCTGGGAAGCTCTAGCAGTCCAGCCTGGCTTGCAGCATCTCATCCCYCACGGCACACTCAGCACATTCAGCACATTAGAAGGACAATATTTTAACTCCCCACACTGTGGCAAAAATGAGATAGGTGCCAGGCATCCTGAGTGTCAGCCAGCCAGTTTACTCGCAGTTGCATTATTCCCCGTTTGCCTCCCCTGGGTGGTGCAGCCTTTCCGTGCTGCATTGCAGCTCTGCCGTGCTGAGAGAGAGCTGCTGGGAGAGCCCATCCCGGTCTGGCCGGGTGCAGATCCCGCTGCTGCCTTCCCGCAATGCCCGGCACAGCGGCTGGAGCTGYTTCCATGTGTCCATCCTCGGAACCTGCACCCGCGCCCATGGAAGAAAATTGTTTCCAAAAGCCCCATTGCTCTCGGTGATGACGGCTCCAGGTCTCCCTGTGGCAGGACACACATTTAATTTTGGAAATGAACATTAATTTGTCCATTGAAGGCTGGACATCACGTCTTCTTTCAAACTTACAAATGTCTCCCAATAATTGTACCAGTCTATCTGTTTTCAAACATCGTCAATGTTTGAAAACTCACTGAAATATTTCCTGCCCCTAGCTTGGTCCCAATCCTCCTCTGTGTATAAAAGATAGAGGGGTAATTTTCAATGTTACTTTAAGGTTAACAGTTACTGGAAAAAAAAAAAATCCCCCTTCCTCTTCTGTGATTTCGCCAATTATTTCTGCTTCACACCCCATTTCTAAATAATTTGCTGTCTATGAATATCCCCTTTCCCTGCACTGTTCTGTAGTACCCAGAATTTTTGCAGCTTAAGTAACAAAATTTTGGTGTCCTACATGCTGTCTCCAGTGGGAAGAAAATTACACAAACAAGAATTTCTTTTATTTTTTGCTGCAATCCTGTTTGTTTAGAGACTATACAAAACATCCTTCTGCCCTGAAGCCAGCAGGAGTCAGACCTCAAGAGAGTTTCTTTGCTCACTGACCCAGTGATTATCCAATCCCCCAAGGCCACCCAAAGTATCTGGCCCCACTCCATCAAAGGCTTCCCCACTCACCCACAGACCCTGACTCCTTCCCCACTCACTCYCCTCCAGTTTTCACTCCCTGTCCCACACATGCAGCCACCACCATAGACGTTTGCCCACAAAAGCTTCCTGAGCAGCCCCTTCCCATCAGTCTGACTGGAATGTCAAGCTTCTTTGGAAGCTCCCAGTGTTTTGACAATCTGTAAAACAAAGCCTCTCCAATCTCTCATTCAGCTTGAATTGTACCTTRCTGTATACACCAGGGGCAATGAGGAATCTCCCAGGTTATCAATTTAAAAAATATTGTCTATATTTTATTGTCCACCTCTCTTTGTTTGCTGGACCTGTGATGAAGTTCTCAGTGCTGCAGCATTGACAGCAAAGGGGACGGAGTTGCCATGGCTGGGTACAGCCCAGCACTCTGGATGCTGTGTCAGCTCCCCTGGAGTCAATCTGACATTTTTAAGGCAATGAAAGGAGCTTGTACTAGGCAAGCTGTGCACAATGAGCAGGAACCTTTTCTTCAATAATAACCTCTAAGAAATAGGAATTGAAAAAACCATTGCCAAGATGTTTTTTGAAGGGGGAAAATGCTGCCGCCTAAAATTAAATAGCACAAAGCTGGACAAAGAAAGATAGCAAACCACGTGGCAAACAAACTGCCAYTCAGCTAATACCTTCCTTTCTAAATATAAAAACAACCTACTGCTTGCACTGACAGTTCAGCACATAAGCAAGAAGGAAATTATGTATAACACCACACCAAGCTGAGCCTGCAGAAGCACATRCTCGTCTTAGTTTCTTTTCTGTAATTATTTATGAAAGGGTGCTGGGGAAAACATGTCCAAAGAAGAGCAGCAGCAGCACAGAGGTTGCTCAGCTGAGCCTTGTATCCACAGGGGTTGTCCAAACTCACAGCTGACACCAGTGGCCGATGCACTCCTATCCCTTGCCCTCTCAAGAMAAATTGTTGCTCTATTCCTTTATGCAGCTGCTTAGAAACACTTCAAAAAAACTGTCTACAAGCCAATGAAACAGTTGATATGCTAGGCCACAAAGGCTCTTCCAGAATTTATCCTGAAACCACTTCTGGAGGAAAGCAAGATACAAAATGTTCATATTTTCTTACCCTTACCATCCCACTCATATTGCAGATAACCTTCAGTCTTACCCAATATTTGGTACAGGACACCCTGCAGATTAACAAGTTTCTTATTTTATTCCATGTCTCATATAGGCATTTTCTCATATAGAATTTTCTCTAGTGAGAAAAAAAAGGAGCAGATTTTTTTTCTTGCTCCTAATTCTGTAACCTTTAGTTCCTCAGCTGGTCAGCCCCACCAGCACACCATTCCTACACTCAACTTCCACTTCTTTTTTTAAATTATAATAAAACTAATTCACTTGTGTATGAAGTTATTTTTAGATCTATTTTTTAAAAAATCCATCTGTAAAAGTTCTTTGTATCTACATTTTATTAAAAAACAGCTTTCTCAAAGACCATGATTCATTATACTTAAACTCACATATAGAATTCTATTGATTACCTAAAATTTCACAGAATTAGGTGCACTTTTGTTTGAAATTTGAAGCAAAAATTCAGATCTTGGGAAACTCTGAAGATCTCTGCTTTAAGTATGCTGATGCAAAATGAAATCCTTTTCCTTAAGGAGACAAAATGGATTCTCTTTAGCCAGCAGCTCATGAACTGCTAGATTTTAACTTCACACTGCTCCAGCATCATCATACTTTCTTCAGACCTTTATAAATTTTCAAGGCTGCACTCTGAAACCCTGAGAACTAGAAGCATCATGATCAATCACCAGCTCTAGTATTTGCTGTGGAAACCAAGAATGAGAGCTGAGGTTATTAAGTGAGCTGGGAATAGTTGTACTTTAAAGTGTTTGCTCTTAAGAAAGGAAAGTAATACATTACAGTAGATTTTACTTGGCACTGAATTTTAGCCTTATAGAAATTGACAGCTCACAAAATTGTCCAAGTTGTCCTGTCTTGTGTCCCTCTGCCAGCCAACCCCCAAAATGGGTTACTGTGAACATGAAGGAAGCTGAACATGAAAGCTCTGGCCATGCCTGAGCTTCAGTGACAATTTGCACAGACAGGTTGTGACTGCAGCAGGGGCTGGATGAAGCCACATGGGTTTGGAGAGACAAGAAACACAGCAGTTTTCTTAATATTCATCTCTCTAAATTCCAGGGAATTGTTGACACTTAACCAGTGTAATATGGCAAATATGTTGAGAAGTTATTTTGATTAATTAGGTATCTCCTGCATTTTGTGGCTCAGCATTTCATGACCGATCTGGGCTAGAAATAKTTTGTACATCAGGACAGGTCATTCCAGGATCAGTTTTTCCAGAGCAGAAATTGAAAGCCTGCAGCACTAATTTTCTAGAACCTTTTCTAGTGAGCCTTCCTGAAAAAAAAACGAGTTTGGTTTCACAGTTCCTTTCAGCTGGATCCCRTGCCAGTATGAATTTCAAAAGCCTGCATCATGATTTGCACATATTCCTATGCCAAGTGGTTTCCACTGTGTTAACAAACAGAAGTACTCAGCCCCGTGCTGCAAATCTATTCACATTCCAGAGAACTTGAGTAAATGGGCACCTGGTGGTCATTCGCATACTCTGTCTAGCAAAACAATGTTCCCAGCTTACTTACACAGAGCAAAAGTGTTCTAGGAATTTGCAAGTGTGGTGTTCTTAGAAACAGTGACCTGCAGCCACTTCTGAAAGCAGTACTGGTGGTTTAGGGACAGATACTCATGGGGAACATTTGTACTGTAAAAGCCAAAAAAGTGAATAGATTCAGGAGAGCCATAGTGCTGCTCTTCCCCTGGGGGATATCTCAGTGTTTTCAGCCSAGCTCTGGATGCAGGATCACTCATATCAGGATATTCCCAGGTGTCCATCTTTCTGTCCATCTAGCTGGAGGCTGTAGGTGAACAGTGGTAAAACTTAAAGATCCCATAAAGGATATCTATACTAACAATAAGAGGATACCGTCAAATGAAAAATATGAGAAACCAAACTCCATATGGAGCTGGCAGGAATGAACTGTAACCTGAGCCCTTCATATAACTCMCACTCCAGACATGCAAGAACCCTGCATTCTCTTTTTTGAAATCACATCATCACATATCAGATACACTGCAGGCACATTCAGAAGAATTCCACCTTAGCATAACTGTTTGGCCYATGAGGAGGAAATTCACCTCCTGTTTCCTTCACTTTTAGAGTAATGTCACATCGAAGAGTAACTCACAAATTTGCTCTTTCTGGTCTGCCATAGTAAGAGTAACAAAACAATTCAACATTTTGTGACTCAGTCCTTTAGACCTCCTTGTGGTTGCAGGAACTTTGAAAATCCCACTTTGAGTTTCCCCATCTTGTGATTCCCCTGTGRAGGAAAAAAGATGTGAAAAACAAAAGTTGCATGCATGGTCTTCCATCAGCTCAGGCTTGTCTTATTGAAGATGTCTAATTTAAATATTGTCGAAATTTTACATAYACAAAATATATTTTTCAGACAAGACTTTCCTCTTGAACTGTCTAGCTGAGCTGAATTTTTCTCACTGAGGATTTTGGTTACTATTGYTCTTCCACTGGTAGCAGATGAGGACTCCTATGCATCTGAAAATGAGTCTTTTCATTTTAGGTTTAAGATGTTAAAAATTTCAGTGAGAAATAATCCTAGTTGTCACACAATGTCCTTAAAAGTGTTTCATTGGGGCTCTTTTACATCTGCAGTTGGTGTTTTTGGATGTAGTGTGTCAAGTTCAAAACAGATATGCACCACTTTGAAGTAACAGCGACCTTTGTGCATATTTATAATTAAACTGGCTTGCAGTTTAAAAAAGCTTCCTTCTTTTTATATACAAAACAAAAGAAACTCAGACCTTGCTGAAGCCAACAGCAAAACTCTGATTGGCACAAACAGCAACAGGCGCTTACCCGTAATCTATATCATAAAACCATAAKTGGACATGTCCATTAGGACTAGAGTAAGAGGAATGTTGAAGGTCAGGAYGAAGGTGTATTTGCAGCCTGCATAGTTTCTCAACAGATTAATAGTCCTTCATAAGTATTATGTTCACATTTTTCAGAATGTATTTGTGGTATTTTATTTGCTAAAGCCTGCTCGGGTGGTCGCTGCTGTCTGAGACAGACAGTTGTGGCAGTCCCTGGCCTAATCAACAAAACTAAAGAGTCTGAGCTTGCTCAGGTTGTTTGATAAAGCTGTGCCTGGTCAGCAGCAGTGCTGCCCATTGGGCAGCTTTCTCTGTCTGCCTTAGGGCATCAGGAACTAGAGAGAAGAAAAATCTCTTTGGAAAGGATGATGAATGCTGAAAGAACAGTATCTACAGCAGCAGAACAGCCCAGTTTCTCTAATTTGCCTTTTTTTGTGTCCGAGTAGGAGAGGAAGCTGAGTTTACAGAACGGCAACTACCTAGCCACAGGGAACCTGCTTAGCCAAATCCTGACTCATGCTGCTGGTCTTTCCTGGGGTCAGGAGCTGCACTTTTGCTTRCTCACTGCAGCAGCAAAGAAAATCAAAGCTGGCACATTAGACAAGACCCAGTGTTATGTCTCTCAGCTGCCATAATATTTGACTTTTGGGACCGAGTCCTCAGCCTAGGTAGGTATTTTTTGGTAGCAAAAAGAAAGCAAGCAAAGGCTGCCCTAAGCAGAAACTGAACTAAAGCCCGTCTCCAATCCAGCAGGACCCTTCCCAGTGTCCCCGAGATGCTCCAGCTGCATTTTCACTGCTGAGGTCATTGGCTCTGCCCCTGTGGTCCTCCAGCCCCCAGGGCACTGCTGGTCCACAGGGTCTGGGTGCTGAGGACCCTTTTGTGTGCTGGCCTCAAGCTTCAGGCTTCCCTGTGCAGGGTGAGCCTGTTTCACACAGACAGGCTCTGAGAGCAGCAGCCTCCACTACCTCGTTGGGCTGCAGCACTGCCCACCCTGTGCAGGCTSACATCTTCTGCCTGCAGTGTGGAGTGAGCAGGCTTCTGTAGCACTAMAGCACTAAAAGTCACATGAAGGGAAATTATATTTTGACCTATTTCTCTGTGCTTTGTTTCTAGCCACCTTTTCATGCAATTCAGACAGGTCAGTACAAACACTGGCAGCTCAAAAACTGCGATAAAGACAGTGCATGTGAAACAAAAGAGGAAAAATTTCCTTGGTCCAGCTTCCACAGTAAGTATAGACCCTTTTTCAGCTGCTTCTTCTCAAATATGTGTTGTCATGAACCTAAATTAAAACCAAGCCTGCTAGCTGCAGARTAATTAACATACCAAATGGGGTTTTGCTGCCAGAGAAAGGATTTTGCTACTGAAGGTCACTTTCTTCTGAAGGAGCCAAGAAGAACGCACTCTGCTGCATCACTCTGCAGCAAATGCAGAGATTTAGTCCTGTCAACCAAGCACTTTTCCTCCTCCTTTTGATGTGCTTAAATAACGGGACATGATGCTCTAACACTTTAAAGCAGGGACAAGGAAGAGGATGAGAGTTCAATAATTGCATCTCACGGTATGAAAGGAACTTTGCTCATTGGAATCCCTTTATTTTTGATAAAGGAAATGGGGCACGTCTGCAGAGTGTAAAAAATGGGAAATGCTGTGCCCAGTTTTGCACCACACACAGTTCAAGACGAATAGCAAGAAACAGAGAAGATCTAACCTAAAGAATTACCAAGATATTCACAACACTACAGCATGAATTCTAGTATTGGCTTATCGACTACTGTTCTAGTCCCCTTGCAATGATTGGCTTGTGCAGCCTAGTTCCCTAAATTGCTTTATAGCRTGCCCCCATCCATGTCTTTTCAGAACCAATGACCCATTGGAGGAAGAATGAAGTGGGCAATTGCATGTGGTTTTTATTAGGTAGTGTAAAATGCAARGAAAAGAGGAAAAAACTCATTGATCCATGGACATGCCTGATAGCTTGAAAAAGTGACACTAAGATATAAATTTTCCCATTTATCTTGATCAAGTCGTAGCTCTAGAAGCAAACCTCRTTTTAAAACCTGGTGTTAATTCTGAAATTCAGGGAGCTTTTGCAGTGAGAGAGGTCAGGGATTAATGCCAGCATTGGAATGGTTTTGTTCCTGCCCAYCAGTGCCACTGTTTGAGTGCATGGAGGCTGGGAAGGATGGTCCTTTTTTGACTCCTCTGAATCAGAGAGCCACTACATCCCTCTTGCACCAGTCCTTGTCCCCAACACCCCAGCAGGGGTAAGTCAAGGGCAGGGAGATTCCCCCATCAGGCTCTGTGCCCCCTGCCTGCTGCTGCCCACTGAGACAAACAGCRGCAAGGAAGAAGGTGGAAGAAGCCCAAGGTTATCAAGTCATCCTGCTTGAGATGCTTGACTTCTGTTTCAGGCCAATCTAGAAGTAAGCATATCTTAATTTCTCGCTATTTTCATCCTCTGTGATGTTCACAACATGGTTTTCATCCTATTTTTTCCGACACAAGCTCCAATAATATATCCTAACTGACTGTTGGAGACAAAGCAGTGAATAAGCATGASCCTAGCAAGAGGAACACCTCTACAGAAATTATCAATTCATGTCTGTGATGAGGAGAACTCAGAGAGTTCTGGAAGAGAGGAAAAAAGAGGAACTTCAAGCACTTTCAAGGTTATCCTACCTCCTCTCACTGTTAAGCCTGCATCAGTTAGACTGAACAGACAGATTTTAATTTCCTCCAAGCCAGGGCTTAGCAGTGAACTCATTTATGTGAARATAAATTAGGAATATATTGCCTGCATCTTCAGCAGCTGTGGYCACTTGGGAATTTCGCAAAGAAGGAACACAGACATCTCCTGGCAACAGACACGGCCTTTGCTTAGCAGACACCTTTGCTGTCAGCACCACTGCCCGGCACACACCTCAGCAAACCAGGCTGTGCAGCACCCACTCATGTTCCAGACCTCAGTGTACRGAGGAAGAGTCTCCCAGTCCCAAACCAAACCCTCTTCTCTGGTTTGAATGCCTTTGGCACCACTTACATTACGGAATTAACCCTTGAGACACTCATTAAAGGTGTGCAATGCCGTTTTTCTGAAGTTGCTAAGAAGCATCAGTTGCCTCAACTCATGATAGCTGGAAAGTGAAGAGAGGGTGTGCTTGGGGGAAAGGGGTTGCACACAGGCAGAGTAGGGAGAAGAAACAGAAACATTTGTATTTCTCTATGGATCTGTCCCTGCTTTCAGACTGTGCTAATTTCCTTCTGRCAAACCCAGGACCTTCCTTGTACCCCTTCTTAGGTGAACCCCGTTTTTAACATGTCTCTCTTTGCTGCCTCTCTCTCCTCTCCACAGAGACACCGCTTCYCTGTTTCAGAGAGGCTTTCTCTGCAGTGCAGACAAGTTCCTCATCCTGTCTGAGAGAGCACTTTGCCTCGGTGGAAGCAGCACTTTGCTGGATGACAGCAGCTGAGGGGAGGTTTAAGGGGCATCTGCAAGCACTTCTACTGTGCACTGGAGGCTTTGCATTCCTGTGTGACAGCTGAATGTGGTCTCCAGGACTACGTTTCTGTGGACAAATCACATTTTCCATTAAGAAAGAAATGGATGCTCAGCTGCACACTACTTCATGAGCTGTGGAGCACTTGACTTTTATCACAACTGAAACAATGCCTATAAGTAACACACAGCTTTGACCTCAAAATTTCAACTCAGGAGTATCCTGGCTGGTTTTTAATTGTTTATTTAGCAATACAAGAGAGGAGCTGGAAATAAGCTGATTCACAGGTACTGTCAAGCCTGTTGCTCATCTAGTTTGGGGGCAGAAGGGTTTAAGATATCAGCCACCAAATTTATAAAGCCAAGACAGTTATTGACATCCGAGATCAGAACTTTGCTTGTTTTCCACGATGCTGCACCAGAAGAGTGGGTGTACTCCTGAGACAAGTATCCTGCCTTAATCTAACCAAGCAGGCCTGTTTGTCTTAAAGAGAAGGAAGGCTCTGAGGTGCTTCTAGCTGAGGACCTGTGTGTTTGTACCAACTCATGGCTAGTCCAGAAGGAAAACACCAGTCTGCTCAGAGCAGCCTTCTGGCATACACCAACAGTGCGTTTTTCTGATAGATAATAAGGCCATAAAAATAGAAACATTAATTAAGTGCATGGAATATAGGCTGAGGTGGGAAAGATAAGAGGTGCAAATTCTACTGAAGTCAAGCACGAACTCCTTCCTGTGGTCCTGGAACAAGGACCTCTTGCTGAGGGAACTTCTTGTGCAGTACAATAAGCCAAAAGACAGCAGCTTCCTTTGTGTCCTGGCAGGCACACTGTTASAGGGGCTGGAACAAGCAGGGGACATTCCGCTTGGAAAAGGGCAGGCTGATCTCAAAAAACAGAAATTGTCAGTGACTATGGCAGAGTGTGACAACAGCCTGTTAGCAGAGCATTCATGGAGTTCACCATACATCAACTTAATAGACACTGACAAAAGCTTTTGCTAGGATGACAGATAATATCAGCTGGAAAGCAATGGGACATTACAGAATCCCAGAAAGACAGTCAGGAGTATGGAAATCTGTTAAGAGAAATCCTGGCATGAACAAGTTCACACTAGGTTCTTTCAAACCCACTTGAGATAAAGGTTAACAAGAGGCAGTTTTCTTTTCCTTCACTGTTTCTGCCACAATTTTTTACTGGGTAAAGACTGACTTGATTGGAAATGTGATTACACTGGGCTCAATCACAATTACAAAATATAGGTTTCATTGATAGTATCTGTCTCAATACCAAAGTACCACAACATTATTTTAAGGAGATTAAGGTGATAGGGAGAAGCAGCTGAAAAAATACTTATTGTAAGAGTTGGGGTTTCATTAGAAGGAAGAGAGCTAATACAGGAGAGCAGGTAACACAGCAGGCCATTTGGGAGTGATTTACATGCACATTGAAGAGGCCAAAAAACTGCTTTCCSCTCTAGGACAGTGGGGTGGACTGGAGCCAATGAGGAAAATATTCTTATGGAACTAGGGATGTGTACCTGACTTTGATCCTTCAGAGAGCAGTTCAGGTCTCACAACAAAAGGGATTACAACCAAATTGTGCCCCTTTAACACTCATATAAAATCCTTATAACTCAATGAGCTGCCAACACAAAGTGACACAAAGTGGCTGATCAATAGATTTTAAGTTAATAAGGTGATGTCTACAAAGCGCTTTAGATATTAAGTGATCTTAATGGAAAACAAACAAAAGTTTGCATAAAACACTCAGGGAAAAGAGAAATGGAATGGATACACCAAATAAACTGGCCTTATATATTGAACACCCATCTAAGGTAGGGACACAGTGATGTAAAGACCTAAACCGTCCTGAACAGGAAGGTGTAAGCACCGATTTCATCTGGAGTCAAACTGAACAATGTCTCAAAGATGAAAATGCACTGAGCACTRTTTGCCAGCAAGACTTCTGCTTCCCCRTAATGAAGATAAGATGGACTTATACTCTTACCACACAGTTCTTTGTGAAGGTTTGTGAAATGAACTACAGTCCAAGAAAAAGAAGATGGATTGTGGCAGGAAGAAAAGGAAAAATAAGAGTCCTACCTGAGAAGTTACTGCCTTGCCTGCCTGAACATTTGAAAGAAAAAAATGGCTTGAGCAAAGAAGTCAGAGATACGCTATTCGACTGCAGCTGCTTCAGTGTGTGGACATTCGTAACAAGCATAAAGGTTTCTAAAAAGCAACAGAAATCATACTACATAAGAAATCTAAAAGAAAGAAGTATGCATTCAAAAGCACAGCTGTGAGGGAGTATTTCAAGACACTGTTTCAATGTTTACATCTACTCTCTCGACAAGGGTAGAAATAACAATAATAATTTTAACTAAAGCTACTCTTTGCGGGGGCAGGGGGGAGGCTGTCAATAAAATGAATGAGTTCCAACATTACAGAAATGCTTTTTTCACCTAGACTGACTGCCTCCACCAGCAAGATATACATAAATCCAAAACCTCTGGACATGAAAAAAAATCTACAGGGCATATTTTGCATATCACCATAATTTGATGGCCTGTGATTTCTCAAGAAAACAGAAATGTGAGAAACATTTTGACAGTTCAGTCTAATTCTAGAATTCTTTTGACTATGTAGCTGCTACTTGTGAGTAGTGCACATAAAAATAACTTCCCTCAGCTTAAAGAAAAAGGGAGTTGGGGTTTTGGTTTGGTTGGTGGTTTTTTTTCTGGGTTTTTTTTGCTATGAAGTGAAATCCTTTTTGCATCATAGAACAATATGGAGCTAAAATTTATTTTATGCACAGCTCTCCAAGACAGGATATTTGAGAGTGAGTGTTCATGCAACAGATGTGGTTTTAATAAAGCTGGCATGAGTTGAGGATCATTTGGAAAGATCTCTCCTATAATAACAACATACAACATATTAAGGCACAAGTAATGTTGTTGCCCTCTGTATGATGGCTACAGTGAGACCAGGTCATCCCATGGACTGTAAAAGCTACTCCGAGCACAAGAGCAGCATCTTTCTAATGCATGTGATCCTCTATCCTAACCCAGAATCACATGGCAATTTTCCTGCCCCAGACCAGAATAACTCTGAAAAATTATACAAAAGGCAGCAGAACTTCAGAAATGAATGAAAAATAAAAGAATCTTTTTCAATATTATTGGGTAGAAGAAAACACACACATAAATTATTAAAGATATAAGGGGGGAAAAAGCAAAAAGACTGGGTTTTATAAATTACTTTGCAGATGAAACTTGGTTATTCTTCTCACTTCAGATTTCTAGAACATCAATAAATATTTTCTGCTTTCAAACTTCCGGCATCTGAGTTGGCAAGACACCTCGTACAATGGCATTTTTTGTTTATTATCACTGTCTTTCTTACCCTTGATGGATAAATTTTTTGAGACCTAAATTTAAGATGCCAGTTATCCATGGCCTGCACAATTCACAATGTCAAAGTGTTCAGCAGCAAACTCTAAAGCAGGCTTCTTGACAAGAGGAGATGAGATTTTACTTCTGGTACTTACTTGGGGACAGGTGAGAAAATCACCTTGTAGTGTTCTGGTAAAGTGAAAGATAGCACCTAGGCAGGACAGAACAACCCATAGAGAGCTCTAACAGTTTCAGASCAGAGATATAATTCTGCAAAACAGATGTCATCTGGTTTTATTATCAGATGAGTAAATGATAGGCCATGGGGAATAAAATATTGAGAATGATTTCTTTCCCCAGATAACCTACAAATACTGCTGCCTGTACATGTACATCTATATGCGTAGGGGACTGACTGTCCAAGATTTTCATCAAAATTTCAAAGAATATGGAACCTCTCATTTTCAGCAAAATAAACTAAAGTGGCAAGGAGCCTGGTCACATCTCGAGGTTTGCTAGTGTACCTCATGGGGACCTTAGAAGAATTCATCAGCTGGGACAGCCCTTCACACATAAAAAGGTGTTCAGCACGGCTCACAGTCCATCCATTTCTACTCCTACAATCATCAGCAGCAGAGTTGGACCTTACAGTCACTTCTTGATAACAGAGGCAGAGCAGAGCATAAACTAGGGACTGTGAAAGGCATGTTGCAGAAGCATCTTCTCTTGCCTCCTGACATATTCTGCACACAAAGGAACTGCCTCAGAAGCATCTCTTCAACCTTCATCCTGTTTGTATATTTATTGAATTTACAATTATCTTGTATTCAGGGGGACAACAGAAGKGTTTGACCTTTTAGGGCAGAGTCTCATCTACAGCCTCCACATCTGATACCCTGTCATTTGTGAAACACACAATTTTTTTTTCCATCCAGTTGGTAYGCAGTTTAAGTCCTGCGCAGACTGGTGGCAACTTAAGGCAATTTTCCTAGAATTTTTCTCTTTCCACTCTGCCAGGTTTCATTCACTTCACTTACATTTGGGCGTGCTGCATTACACATTACCAAATGCAGCTCCAAATCAGCCCAAACTGTAACATTGTTCTGGATGTCCACCATCTTTTTGTCTGGACAGATCTGCTTCAGCTGAAATGTTAATACAATTCTTGCCAAAAAGCTATCTCCCTGCTTTTTTCCAAATTAGCAAAAAGGCACAGAAAATACCGATGATTCTTTTTCTTCCTGCAATATTCTCACAYACTTTCTAGGACAAAGCAAGGACATCTCTTTGCCATCCCATTATTACACATGTGCCCAGTTATGTGAAAATGCTCTGAAGGGACATCAAGCAAATAATACCAATTGTCAAAATTCTATAGCAATATATTTATACAAATTACAGAATTCTGTATGTATTTACACACCATTACAGAATACCAAGTAGATAGCACCAACTGTTATTTCCTTTTCTCCCTCAGCTTTTCCTTCAAGTGAATTTTAGTGCTCGAGAAAGGTGCCAGATGGACAGCACTAGAGAATGAAGACTTGTGTTTGTCCACAGCACGGGAGGAGAGGCACTGCGAGCCTCCCTGCTCTGCCGTGTCAGCGCTCTGCAGCCCTGCTTGAGCAGGATCACGTAAGGAACAGGAGGGCATCCGTGCCCCTTCGTGTCAAAGGAGCCAAGCAGCACCCGGGTGGGGATGGTTTTGCCCATCCCCCGCCCGAAAACAAACAGAAATAGCTCCTTTTACACAAGGGACTGAACAGAATCTGCTGTTCGCTACCCGAAACAGGCCAAATCTGACCCAGTGAACCTGCAGGGAGTGGCAAACTGCCAGCTCCTGGGCCTTTCAGTCTTGCAATAATGCCTAAGCTAAATTACATGTTTCTATATTTACATAAAGTCAGTATTTACACACCATTACGAGTTATTCGAGTAAATTGGTTACAGTTTATTTATAAGGACTGCCATAAACTCATAACATTTTTCTCGAGTTTAATCCTTTCTTTAGAAAAATACAAAAAAAAATTAAATAAAACATGTTAACTAGTAGTAATGATTAGCCTATGACTAAAAATCCAAGTCAATTTAACATTAAGACTTTAACTGCGGCCTAATACTGTGGCCTCGACTCAGAGTAATTTTAACCTTTGCAAATAATTTCCTGGTGTATGTCAGATTTACCAGAACRGCAGAGAGACGTAACTTCCCTTCCTCATGGTGGGGTTGATCCATTTAACGCAGAGCAACAAGCCCTAGTCCTGCCCAGAAGTGCCCTTTCTTCTCCTGCAGTCTTGGAATCACTTGGACAAATGACCAGGCACCCGACTGGCCCTGGACAGCCGAGCTCCCTGCGGGTCTCCAAAGAGGGGGAGACAAACCTCAGGGCTGCAGCTGAAGGCTGCAAATCCCTGGCCAATAACAGTCCCTAGACAAGCATTCCTACAAATCAACTAATGTAATTTACGTCTCTTTATCGTTATAAACAATTACGACAAAATGCCTCATTRCATTTAAGGTCACTGGTATCGCCGGTTCGGACACGGCTCCTCCTGCTTGCTGCAGTACAAGAAAGGGAACGTTCGCTCAGGACACTGAGCCAGAGGTTATTCCAGAACAGAAATAAGTTTCAAATAACATAAATCAGATGAACAAGAGTTTGCTTAGAGCAAAAATTTCTTATTTACGAGTAGGCTCCAACCTTTTGCATCGCTCCTCCAAAGCACATCTGCACTCAGCCTCCGTGCCGGTGCAGACAGCGGGGTGTCAGGACCGGCCCTACTCCCAACATATCCAATGGTGAAGGCTACACTCAACTTAACGGCACTGAATTCAAATCCTAAGGGATAAAACAGCTACAAAATGCATTTTTCATATGGACCTTAACATGATTTWCGTCTCTTTTTTTTTTTTATTTTCTTYACAGTATTAGGGAAAAAATTGCCTCTTCCTAAGGGTTAATTTCTAAATGGTAACTGCTAATTGATGTGTTTGTGTGCTTATCACAAAATGCTACATACCCTTAAATATTACATACTGTTACCTCACTTAAGGTTCATGAATATTTGARCATTTGAACATACTTTAGGAAAAACAATAAAAATAAGTCTAATACTGTCCCCCTCATTGTCATTATTGATAGAGATTTATTAGTTTCATTTTGCAAGTTTTACTTTAGGAAGGGTGCTAATATCATGTATTATGACAGTTCACACTGAAAGCAACTTTCCATAAAAGATATTACAATGACCCCTATGGAACTTGTATAATTTCATAGTAGATAGTCAAGTGCACAAATAAACGTGTTTACAAGAGTGATCCTGTTAGCCTGGTTCTTGCCCTCTGAAATATTTATGTGTTCTTTGTGGAATCTTAAAATTAGTATGATTGTCATTGGTATTACTTATGCTGCTTCTGACATTCTCTTTAGGAAAAAAAAATAATAGCATATTTATCATTTAGCTTTGGTATAATCTGCAATAGGTTTTAACAAGTAGAATATATTCCAACC
This sequence comes from Malurus melanocephalus, assembly GCF_030028575.1. Lineage (NCBI taxonomy): Eukaryota > Metazoa > Chordata > Aves > Passeriformes > Maluridae > Malurus > Malurus melanocephalus. The sequence continues at coordinate 1,839,121 of NW_026623325.1, read as the reverse complement.
CCTATATTTTCCACAACTGTGAAATTTACAATGATGTAAGAAGTCACTGTATCAGAGAGGAAATATTACAGACACATAAAAAAAAAGTTGAAGACCCAGTTTTCTCTTTAATCCTCTGGGGTAAGCTATGAAACAAGCAGTCAGAAGAGTGAGGACTCAGTGTCATGAGTGGTGTGCATACTTGTACAATAATACGGGCACAAAAGAGATTGTCGCCTTTAGTACATGAGGGTCACTAGAATTTATTATTATTACCTTTTTATTGTTGGCTTTTTTTTTTTTTTATCCATGCACCTTTATATTTACTTGCATGAATTTACCACAGGTTCATAGTGGCCTTTGCCATTTTAATGCTTACAGAGCCTAAATCTTCCAAAATGCCTATCTGGCCTGTACATATTTCATTAAAAATAAACTCTATATAATAAATAAATATATAAAATAAATAAAATGTTGCCTTTGGAATTTCTATAAATAAATTTAACTTTTTATTTTTATTTTTTTTTACTAAGAGGTCTTTGCTTTAAACTCAGTGGGCTGAGACCCAGAGAGCGATTAACTGAAAAGTCTCTTGTTTAAGTAAGACTGCACCCTCCATGCCTTTGTAAATGCAGCGTACACTTGAGCAGGCCACCAGCCAAAAATCCTGATGAATCGAAGTATGGCAGCTATGCTGATATATGACGAAGTACAACTGATCAAAAATTTAAAAGCGTGTCTATTTCCCAGCATGCATCAGGCCTTCCTCCTCCTCACCCTCCTCCTCCCCTCGGCTCCTCTCTCTCACGCTCTCACTCCCATTCATCCTCTCCCTTTCTCTCTCTCTCGCACTCACTCTCTCGCGCTCCCTCTCGTACTAAATCAAGCGAGTGGGCATAGGCTCTCCTCCAGGAGGACAAACCTTTAAGTGCAGAACAAAATCAGCATTTCCATCCAAGCCTCCATCATACATTATGCATGCGACAAAGTTTGGCAACAGTGGAGCTGATGTGATGACACAGCTAATCAATAAGAACCCACCGCATGAAACCTTTATAGTGGTTACTTTTTAAGGGCTCAAGTGAAGGAATTGTCTTTGTCAACTTTGGCTTAAAATATCCTTATATAGTTCCGGTACTTTCTCAGGGTCCACTGGTCTAGGTAAAAAATGTGTAAATTTTTGATGCCGTTTAGTCCTAGTCCCTTCTCTTGGAGTCCCATCTTTATTTAACGCAACGTAGTATCGTCTTCCAGTGTCCACATTTTTATATAGATTAGATGAATATGTGTTATACCAGTTTTCTTCAAATTGTTCTCTGAATACACACTCCTGGGTTAATTTTTCCTGTGGGAAGAAAAGAAAGAGCAGTAAGGAGATAGCCACTAAAATAAGATTGTTGKTAAAGAATTACTGCTTTAACGGCTTGAAACTGGTACCACCTCACTAAATTGCGGAATTAACTATTTCAWTACTCCCAGCTTTAGCCATGTAAAACTGCATCACTGGGTATTTCAGGAGGCAGTAACAAGGATGGCTAAGCCTATGTGAAGCAATAATGATTTTCCCAAAGCTTCATTGCCCAAATCAATACAGCAACAACAAAGCTGAAAACAGATACTTTTTATTTCTGATCGTTCTCAAGGAGCTCACAAGACCTTAATGGACTTCTATAAYTTTTATAATTGTTTCAATTGTGAGTGCAGGCATTCAAACAAACAGGTATAAATAAAGGAAACTGGAACCAGTTTTCAGGGCTGTAATAAAATTTACTCTCTTCAAATGTCTTCAAATTTACTGTCTTTCCATTGCATGGATAACTCAATGAATTTTATTAGTTTAAAAACATTCAATTTGCTACCCTTTATTTGATTTATTATTTGTATCACAAAGTCACAACCCAACAGAGCTTCAAGCAGGAACACAAATCCTGTATGCTGAGATGAAGCTAAGCAAGGAAAAGCCTTCCAGACTTGCATTATCAAGGGTGTCCTTGTGTCCCATCCTACTGATAGGTCCCAATGGGCATCAACCATTCATCAGATCCCCCTGCCACCACAGAATCCCATTCCTTCCAGTTGACCCACTTCTTCAGTTTTGTGTTGYCTTCCATATCCTTTTGGTCTAAAGAGATTGCTTTAAATTGCTTTTTTAAAATGGCTTAATAATTTGGTTAAAATGCAGCCACCTCATAATCCAGATTCAGTCTAGGAAGGACTCACACAAATGACTGATCAAGAACACTGGAAAAAAGGTAGTGAGCTCTAGCATGGGAGAGCTGATGGAAAGTGGGGGAAATAAGCCTGAAAATAGTCTTTTCATCTGGCACCAAAAAAATAGTAATAATTCAATCCGTTTTTTCATAACAAGTTCTGATATCAATAGAAATCATATCAACCAAACCCAGCCTTCTTGCTGAGGATCAATTTCTAGGATCAATAGCTTTTCTATTACAAAGCTTCATATAATGCATATGTTTTACAGATATTAAATCTTAAAACTGTTCTCTTAGAAAGATGCACAGGGAAGGGAAAACAGGCCAAGGCCCAGATGCAGCAAAGCGTGTTTGGCACCCAGGCAATGAAAATGTGCCTGAGCACAACCAAGGAGCCCCAGCTCAGGCACTCCTAAGAAACCCCCTTTCAGGAATTAACCTGAAATTAAGGAGGAGGGAGGAGCTTCCCAAGGCCCATCATCACCAAAGCCTTGCCCTGAGGCTCCAGGTGCCTTTGGGACCACCTCTGCTGCTTGAGACTCTGCTCACAACCCTTTCCCAAACCAATGTGCTTCGGCACAGATGTTTCACTGCTGCTTTGTCTGGCAAGCATTCTGCTCCCAGGGCAGAGCTCTGCAGCCCACCAGGGGTGCAGATGAGCCAGCTCCAAGGAGCCCCACACACCTTACAGAAACTGCCCAGGAACCATCCCATGTGGGAGAAACAAACCCTGTGCAAATGGGGAAAGGAAGCCAACACCCCTCCACACCCGTACAAACTGGGTATTGAGCTGCAAAGACAGAGACCTCCTCAGGCCCTCCCAAACACCTAAAGGTCTGGGATTTGGAGGTTTCTTCTGAATTAAATATGTTGCAACTTTGCAGCAAGCAAACTGCTCCTGACTTCCCCTTTAACGGGCACCTCATTACCACTCAGGAAGAAGAAATCCCAGACAGAACCAGGTTTCACATGTTAAACACCTGAAAATTCACAAGGGCAATGACCATGTCCCTTTGTGTATATGACAACTTTTTTCAGAGGCATTTCTGACTATAACRTTTTTAGTTCAGAGTAGTTCAAACACAGCAATACTCCGTACTGGTTACAGGCAAAAGAAGCAAAACCTGTTCACACTAAATCCCTATCTATGGGCCATACCCTGCAACTTCCTCTTGATAATTCCTCTRTATCCTTTGCCAGCTCGAAACCACAGCCCCATTGAGCATTACCAGACCAGCAGCAACTGCAGGTTACACCCATTGCAGTATTCCCTTTGTACAGCCTCAAAAGTACAAACTATTATCAAAGGTATTCAGCTGCAGTGAAGATTATCTGTAAGTATAGATTTCATCAGTGTTTTATTTTGCCTGAGGTTTAAAATCATCTGTGTTTGTTTTAAGGCAAAAGCAGATGTTAGGGGGTATTATTATATTACTGGGCCTATGTAGGTCCATGGGGAAAGAGAAACTAATTCAAATTGTTTTCCTGCTCTCAGAAGGCAATAGGATCACATGACAAGCACTGCAGAAGAACTCCCTGCTAAAAATAGCRGCATTTTAGGAAGATATTTCAGTCCTGTCATGAATTCATTAATTATTCACTTCATCTGCATTTTTTTTAGCATCATCATAAATTTCTATCTTTGCAAGAACAGTACTTCCCCATGCCCTGAAGGAGAAACTTTAAAATAGCCTCTCTTTATCTGGCAGGTTTGATGGATCATGACAGTGCTGTGGTACACGTAACGAGCAGACACTGAATTGGGGGGTTTGCATTGTACTGCACTCCAGAGGAGTCAAATGGATTTCAAGCCACCAAATTCAATCTTCATTTTACGAACTTAACCTGTTTTAACTTTCTATTCACTTACAACACAGATATATCTCTTTTGTCCTTCTTCAAAATTCTCAGGGATYCATGTATAAACATGAGGCAAATACTTCAAAGTGAATTTGACAGAGCAATCAGGATGTGAGATCAGATAGGTAGGGACATTAACAATCACCCTTTCGAAGAAATGAAATAATTTCTTTATACATTCAAACTTTTTCCTTCTAGGAGACCTAGAAATTCTGGTTGTGGTCAGACACCACTGGAGTAAATCAGTGTTGGTGATTTTGGATTAGATCCTGTAAGTCACATGGGACATTAAAATCCCATAATATCCTTCTCCCCATGCCCTGGGAGATCCTTACAATAATATCTCATCTAGTACCATGAGAGACAGAAATCAACATCCACCAGGATAGCAATTTATGTAGAATCACAGAACCATTTAGATTGGAGAAGACCTTTAAATCATTGAGTCCAACCATTAACCTGACACTGCTGAGTCTACCCCTGAACCATGTACTGCCACAGCCCTACGYAACATTCCTACCTTACACTCACATTTGAAGTATGCATGCCATTAGCCAAGCCAGAAATGAGCATAACACAGGGGTGAGGCTGCTCCATCCTGCCAACACCACCCTTTTGTCTCACCATCTTAGGATGGGAAAGTCTTGCTGGAAACCAACTCTCCCAGTATGGAAAGGGTATGGTATTTCCTGATCACAYTTCTCCTTCTGGCTGTGGCCTTTAGAAAGTCCCTCTATGCACTTTCGAAGAGCAAGATTTAGCCCTACAATACAGCAATTTTCGCATACTTTTATTCCAGCAACTGACTTCTCTATCAATTTTCCAGTGCAAATATTTCCTTGCACCATACTTAAAGTTGCTGGACATCTTTGTTGAAAGCTGACACAAATACCAAACATACCCAACTGGAACAGCTATGGAAAGTAACCTGCATTCCTGTGAAAGGGGAGGCTGCCTGCCTTGCTCAAATCTTTTAATTCAGGGCCAAATAAGGAGGTGACCTCAAAATTATATAAATCAGATGTTGCACCACATTCCACGTTTTCTGTGAGGACTGTTCCTAGAGTATTTAACTACAAAGTGATTGATTTTCATTTTGCTATATGTCTATGCTTCACCTGTTTTTTTAACCTGTTATTTAACTCAGAATGTTCAAATAATTGAATTGTACAAGGATGCACACATCACAAWGACAAACCCCGAGACAAATTTAACTCAGAAATCTCATAATGCCTGGTCTGTGTTAGCAACCCCTTTCCCTTCCTACAATCTCCATCATCTAACAAGGGAGGAAAATATCTATGTTAACCTTTTTCCAGGCAGATTAATTAAAAATCAGATTCTAAGTTAATAAAGTACATAGTTACAGCCACCAAAACGAAAATTTTGCTAGCTTGTTTAAAATAGCTATTTGTGTGAAGCAGTTAATTGTAAATAAGTAGAAACATGTAAAAGACAGCTCAGAAATGGTTTTGTGACTCTAAAGAATGTAAGAATGTAATGTAATTTGTGCTTCTTAGTAGTTTAAAGAACAGTACAAGGTCCTGTATAAAACCCATTGATATTCTTTCTTTCTTTCTTTTAAATAACCCTATGGAACTAAAACTCTTATTTATTTTGGAAGAAGAAGAAAGCCTCTTCAGATCATCATTCCTAAAATCACAACAAATACCTTTCATGCCAAGCAAACTATTCTGTTCTATGCCATGTATAGCTTTTCTTTTTGCAAACTCCTACACTGATTCAATGGAGACAAGRAAACACCTAATCCAGAAGGCCAAAATATTAACAAGAAATATATCTGACGTAGTCAGCACTTCCTATATACCTGCTGCACGCTATCACCTTGTTAATCCACCCTGTCCTAATAAAATCACAATTAAATACACAATCTCCTAAATAATTTCATGCAAATCCCTCATTATGGCTACATGGCACTACTGAAAACTGCAAATGTACTGAAGAGAAACAAAAAAAAAAGCCCTTTTCTCCTCCAAAGCAGTTTGCTTTGCTGTTCTGCCTACSAACACACACATTTTGCATGCCATTGGCCCTTCCCCTGCTGCAATGCAAACAGTCTCTAGAACATACTATGTTCAGCTAATAATTAACACTCATCCAGAGCTGTCATAAATAAAGGTCTAGTTTAGCATTTGCTGTGGTATTGTCTGTACTCTCATGCTAAGCCTGTTAGTCTCTGGCTGGGTGAACAACCTCCAGCCTCAATGAGAAGCCAAATACCAGGGTCCAAGCAGCACCACTTTCTTTTCCAAATTAGACCACAGTGCAAGTCAAGCCCTGCACACTGTGTGTCTGACTCGGTGAGTGTCACACAGCTTCCTTTGATGAGTTTCTCCAAGCAGTGTCTTTTCAAAATGCTTTGTTTGATAACTTGACAGAACATGAAAAAAAAAAAGGGGCGGAAAAAAAAAGTCTGCCAAAAGGACTAGCTGACTGGTATTTGCGTTTGTGTCAGTACGTCTCCAAAAGGCTTTTAGACAGACAGCAGGAAACCCTGCAGGGCCAGAGGAGAGATGAGCAAACAGCCAGGCACCAATGCTGCCACTCACACACATTTCCTATTCCACAGCACGTTTAATAAGATGAGGGAAATCAGGCAAGGTGTCCTGGAAAACCACAGTTAGGCAATTTCATTCTCTTACCTGAGGTCACCTTGCACTGTCACAGAGTACATGGAGTATTCATCTTGCTTCCTTTCCCTAAACCTCTTAGTCAATTTGTATAAAGKTTTTACTATACATCAATCCCCACCTACAAAATAAAAACCAAGTGTGACTGTCCCGTGTTGCTGCCATGGGACAGTTAGGATGGTGCTCAGAGACTGGTACCTTTCACACAAAAAGCTTGCAAAGATCCCAAGACCCAGCAGAACACGATCCCAAGGGGATTGCCAGAAGCCACAACACCTACCCAGACAGAGGCGCTGTGGTGCTTCCACGTCCTGATGCAGACAAGAGAAAAGCAGAGCTTTCTCAGCARAGTAAGCAGACTCCAGTAAAATCCYAGGACACTGCCAGTACAGGAGGGATTTCAGTGCTTCACCTGTTTGCCCCATTGTTCCTGTTGTCCCACTCCTCATTCTCCACGCTATCATGAACCTTCTGTGGCAGGACCAGACTGGGATTCAGCACTCTGCTATCCCAGGGCTGTTTACAGGGCTCTTCTGACATGGGCTGCRGGAGGATGAGAGGCCAGTTAAGCCTCCATCCATTTTTGCCACTGCCAACTTCTCAGCTCTTGGTTTTACCCATATCCTCTCYTTTGAGATTTGAAGTTTGCAGCATCTGTCAAGCTTTAAGCATGCCTTCCCTGGACATGAAATCATTAAGGGACGAGCAACCCCACTGTGCCTGAGCTCTCATTTGCCAGCATTGACTGCCCATCAACAGCCATGCTCATGCTCGTAAAGCCTTGGTTTAGATCTGCTCAGCCTAGTGTGTGASATGAAAACTCATTTTCACCTAAACATTCAGGGTCCGCTCATGATGCTGTTGGAAGTCATAACAAAACTCCAGGGACAGATCTCAGGTCACATAAGTTGTCACGATGTCATYTCTCTGGAAGCTGACAAGCTTCTTTCTCCACAACAGAACAGGACCAGGACTAAGTCAACTCTTGGAAAACAAATAAACAAGCAGGTCTGCTCCCCTCCCTTCCACGCCAGAAGGACTGGGCCCACACTGTGTCATTTACTAGYCACACTTCTGACCTCTATTTTATTTTTGATTGCCTTGGCACAATAAAGAACTGCAGTCATCAATGTTATCTAAGCATCTAATTCATAACGCTTGGCTGAACCCTTCCAAGAATCAGAAAGCAAGGTGGTATGCAATCTGATACAGGAGCCAGAGCCAATTTTTAAAGAAGATGGGAGAGGAGTTCCCGTCAGCTTAAATGGAACATGGATCAGGCTTGCAATGATAAAAAGGCAACAAATATTTTAAGACACTAAAAGAACCATTTCAGGCACGCTCAGATTTACTGAAAGCTGTAACTTGACCTCCCCCAGCTCCCCACTCCACAAATTCTCTTCTATCAAAAGACAACGTGTATTTCAAACTAGGGCTGCTGTCCTACAGATACACACATTCCTTAGCCTGAATACCAGGTTTTAACTGGATAGAGATTGTTAAATAAAACATGCTTTCCTTAAACCCAACTAAGATGGAATAATGTGTTTTTTCAGTATTTTTTGCCTTGTTTTGTGGTTCTCTAAGCACAGAACACAGGTTTAAAGGAAAGATAGACCTCCTTCAGCAGAAAGTGCTGCTAAAGTGAACTAAACTCCCATGCTGAAAGGCATTGTWAAGTGGGGGTTAAAGAGTACCTAATCTGCATGAGTCTCTACATTCAKCAAGTGCCCCACAAAATGGATTTATCCATCATTAAAGAAGAACCTYATCTCTCCCCTACAAGGTGTCACCATAAAAAAAAGCAGAGTGCTCAGGACCCTTCATAAAACATTGTGTCATGGGGACCAAACACTTGCTATACATATGTAGTGACATAAATGTACATTATCAAAGTAATTCATGTTTTATTCTTTCAGCAAGATGATTTGGTCAAGGACTGACTAACAAAAGCCTGTCTATATAATACTATTAATTTTATGCAAAGCTACCTGCTAGGTACTAGCTCAGAGGACAAGGACATTACTGAYCCCGCTGTCATTCTGGATGGGGGCCATCAAACACAGCATCACAAGATACCATGGTTTGGAAAGATCCTCACTGAAATACCACATATCCACTGGAGTCTTGGAAATCAACAAGCTTGACAGAGAAATTTTTAAAACTGCAGTGCTTTGATGGGCACTACAGCAAAGGATTGGCACCCTACAATCTTCACCTAGCAGGACTAGATTGCATATTCAGTTTAAATTGTTTGAAAATGAGGCCTTTTAATTTTCCACCTTTTTTGGACAGGAAGGACCAGCATTTTAAATAGTTGGTGCTGAAGAAAAKATGTCACACTTCCCTCTTCAGACAGCAGTGCCCCCTCCATTGGCAAACACTTCTCACAGTCTCTCCAGGGATGACTTTTTGGACACTTGCCCCATTCCTTTTCCCCAGGGCAATGCTACCATAAAGTCATGGATTTAGATACACAATTTTTAGTACCTGACTTTCTGAGTAGAATAAAAAGTATTTCCTTAATATTCCTCAGAAAATCCACACATCTGTGGTGTTGCCATGCCACGACTTATGTTTTTAGTGATACAGCTGACCCAGCCTTTGGGAAAAGCTGGAGAAGTCAGGTGACTCTGCTTCTCCACAAGAGCTGTACTCCTTACGCACACATGCACACCCATGGGCCTGTCTTTGAATAGGTAAAACTTCACTCATGCAGTTAMTTTCAGCTTTGATGAAAAGTAGTTGTCATTCTGCCTGGAAAAACCCAAAAAATATATAATAACAATCTTAACAGAACTAGTGACTGAAGAGCTCAAAGACCAGGTAGTTGGAAACATGGATCTTCCAAAGAACTCAGATTTTTAAAGTTAAAAAAAATAATAATATTTCTACTTCGTTTAAACTTTACAACATTTGTATATTCTAAAATGAATCAAAAGATTTTCCTGAAGTCTTCTCCAATAAGTTTCCTGTTCTGAGTTCAGATCATACATTATAGACTTTCCTAAAAAGGCATCAACAGGMCAAAATCTCCCTTGTTATGAAAAAGGAAGATTGCACATTAAAAGACTGCCTCTAGATTGTAGACTGTCATAGGCAGGAACCCTGTCTAGATTTAGGTTTTTTAATTATGAATACAATACAGCTTGTATCTTGATTGGGATCTGCTGACACAACCATAAAACTAATTGGTGGTTTTACAGGAGCAGGTCCAATCCTGATTCCATTRAAGTCAATGGTATTTCAACCATAATAGAATCAAGTCAGAATTTCTTTTGAGTCACAGTTGCCTCTATAATTGCATTAAATCTGAAGARCAAGGTTTAGCACATTAAAGATGCACAGCCTGGGCCAGACCTCAAAAGTATGCAGCATCCACACCAGAGCACAAGTTTTACCTCAGCAGCAGCCTGTGGAACACAAATGTCAAATCTTATCTTCAAATCAAAAGTAGCAGCAGATATCTGCCATTATAAAAGGAATGAAAAAGAAAGAAAAGGGCTCTATAGAAGGGGAAATATGGATTCGCACTGTAACAAGATTTATTTCTTAAGCTTTTTGAATGCAACACAAATGAACCACATTGCTGCACATCACCAAATCAGCCTAAGCACCTTCAAACTGCAAAGCAAATCTCAACATAGTCAAAATCTCTAATGAAGTTCCCACAGGGCAGACTTTTTCTACTCTGTCTTTAAAAATGATGAATGGCAAAGTGGGAGAGAGTGCCATGCTCACATCCCACTGGCTCCTGAATMAGAAACAGAGCACATCAGATCTTTAGCTAATGCAGTGAATAATCCCCAAGCACATCTCAGTGTGTCACTGCTGATGATGCTCTTTCAGCATGTCACTTCAGCAGAGTATTCTCAGATCAACCAAAGGCACTGAACCTTTTCACACCTCTCTATCGTTACACAGCCAGCTTCAGAAATGCTCGGGACTGGAGTGCTGGGGAGCTGCACCACTGCAAAGAAAAGAATCTGAAGGTGTCCTGCTCTTGCTTGCTGGGCAGGATTTGGGTTTGTGATGCATTTATGCCATTTTAACAGCTCCTGTTCTGAAAAGCATGGTGCTCAACCCTCCTCCTATCCCACACTTTACCTGATTCCCCCACGGAGCCCTGGTGCAGGCAGCAGGACAGCTCAGGAAGCTGAAGTTTTTTCTGTGGCTTTATATCCCTAAAGTGACCTCCTGACAGGTCAGATGAGTGCCAGTGTTGGAGCATGGAAGAAAGCAGAAGGATGCAGCACAAAGAGGGAACCAGAACTGCCCTTTCTGGAAGGGGCTTTCTGCAAGATCACATTGGCTGCCTCCTGAAGCAGCACCTCTAATCCTCTGTTTTCATAAGAACACAGAATTCCAGACATCTTCAGTTAGGGGACAACAAATCATTAAACTAAGGTTTGAGTAGGATCTTGCTTAACCAAAACTTAGTTTTTTATATGTATACACATATAGACAGATATATGCATATATATGTATACAAATACATATATATATGTATACACACACACAATTCATATAGAAGATACTCTAACATAATTTTCTGTCCCATGTAGTGAGAATCCAAGATCAGCATAGAATTGCAGACCAGGGCAAGGAGATCACCCACTGAGGGTTTTCTCTCATATAAAATTATCTTCAGACCTAGTAAGCATCTGAAATGRAATCCTCTGAGGAAGATCAAAGACTTGAAGTGTAGTATCTATTTCACACTATTACTAAGTGTCCCTCTCTCTTGACATGTGTTATAGTCTGTGAATTTTGATTTAATAAAGACTGAAGCCATAGTTTGAAAGAACCATAACAGTTGCAGTTTCTCATAGAGCTTTCTCCCATATTTCCTGTGTCAAATGTATGTATTGACCTTTCAATTCTTCCTACACCAGTACCCACATCTCAAAACCCCCTTTTTTTTCTGCAGAGTCCTTCATGCCATGCTAAGCAAGTTGCAATTCCTGCTCTCATTCCCTGTGCTGGTACCTGTGAGGAACGCCATTTAACAGTACCCAGCTGAATTTCAGCAAGGCTGTCCATCCAGATTCAAAGGGGTTATCTGCAAGGGTAAAGTGGATGAGGTAACTCAAATTTATGGACTTTTCTCAGACCTGTACCCTCCACAAAGGAAATATCCATGGTCACAAATCTGTTTTCTACTGAACAGTGCAGAGAAAGCATTTATGTCTCATCTCCTGCCTCCCTGCAAAAATCCCTCTGGCCAGCTCAAAATCCCACTTCCTCACAACCTGAATCTTCCTCATTATCCAGCCTAAGCTTTCCTATGACCCATACAAACCAATTCATTCTTGTACTCTAATTGAAGGACTCTTTTCCCTCCCTGGCATTAACCCTCAGTGTATTTACAGAGGGCAAGAGTGTACCCTCTGAGTTTTCATTCTGCAGGCTAAGTGAGTCAAGATCTTTAGAGTCTATCATTTGATAGTCTTTTCATCCCTCTGGTCATATCAGTAAGCCCTTTTTGCACCTGCTTTGGTTTCAATTAATCTTCTCTACCACAGTGACCAAGTRCATTTTGCATTTAGACTGGATCCTGGTAGTGCTGTATACAGTGGCACTCACCCCACAGTTCTCCCCGTGCCTCGCATATGAACATTTTGGGCACTTTAGGTCACCAAGGCCCTTCTGTGAGGTTGYCTTCTGTGCTGGAAATACTTCCAGCTTTGCAAAAAAATTCAGTAACACATCACTACCTTTTTATGATGAGATGTTTAATGTCCCTAACAAAARCAGGGAATAAAATCAGTCCAATCACCAATCCATAAAAACCCCACTAATAGCTTCACTCCAGTCACTCCCCATTGCTGTCTTCTCTTCAGAGTTTTCACCATCTATCATACAATTCTTCTGCTAACACTTATTCTACCCACTGCAACAGTCTCTTCTGTAGGTCATACCTAACACAGACCTGCAGATCGGCACAATTTCCAACTTCTAGAAAAATTAATTCCTACCAAAAATAAAATACTAGACTTGCCTGTAACTATTTATCCTGCTTCAGTAAACTCTTCACGTGCATACATCCAGGTCCTYCTCTACTGTTTTGTTTCAAAGCGTGTTCCTATATCCCAAGCACATCCCAAGCCACACTGACAGCCCTCCAGCCAAACACAAACCACACAGCCAGAGGCGCACACACACCCGAGGCTGGAAAACACCTGCATTGCCTCGGARGCAAGCAAACACTCCCTCACCCCGGGCTTGCTCCCACCTTTGCACTACACCTTCCAGTGACCTGGGAGGGAACCAGTGGCTGAAGCCCTTTCGCTTGGCCAGGTTTCTTTTCCAGTTTCCTGCTTCGATTCCCCAGGCAGCAAAGAAACACTTGTGCCAGTGAAAGGGAGGGGATGGATTGCTGGAGGGAAGAGCTACCTCTTGCAGCAGCAGTGTTGGCTACCCCTGCTTCCTTTGTTCATCCCACAACAGGGAGCTCCCCAGCCCCATCTACCACCCAAAGGAGTCTGTCAGAAACAGGGCTAGCCCAGACAACATCCACATTGAGATATACACTCCCATCTGGATACACCATGTTGGCAAAGACTTCTGCTATATACCTGAAAAGGTATATAGCTTAAAAAGTTTTCACCTCACCAAAGTTTTAGTACATATTTCAGGGTCCAAATCAGCTTTTTTTGCAGCAATTTCCATTTTATCCCCATGCTTCTACACCTCTAAGACACAAGCTTTTCTGCAAGCTGCCCTTCTCCCATTCRCTGCAGACCCCTTGCCCAGCATTTACAGCCTGTTTGTCTCCAAATCCTTGCACACAGATTCTCCCTCTCTGGGATATGTTTCCACAGGATTTTTGCATCTCTGACAAAGTTTCACGTTTCCTTCATATTCAGGGWCACAATCACATTTTTGAACTGGGCCTCTTCAGATCTCAGAGTCTGTCCATCAAATTAACTACGGGCCTGCTTCTTGCAGTCACTGGCTTAAAGCAGATTTACCCAGGGAGACACGAGTTGTTGTCAGTGAAAGACACCATCAGGATTTTTGATCATGGCAATGCCAGGTTTTCCTGAGCAAAGCAGCTCATGCAGAAAGCCTGACCACTTTTCCAAGTCAGCTGCCATAGGAATCACCCTCTGTCTCCCCACCATTTATACCATTTACCAGAAGGCTCTTTGTTTTTGTTATTGTAAATAATAATAATAATAATAATAATAATAATAATAATAATAATAATAATAATAATAATAATAATAACAACACAAGCAGAAAGGTGTTAAACCTGGATCCACAGCCATTAACCCTCCTGGGAATCAACCACTCTCAACCTAGAAGTCTCTGCCTTCATTCAAGGAAATTGCTTTTAATTCTCCTTCCAAAAATTGCATATTGAAACTGTCCTGTTTTCAGTCTCTCCTCCACCACGGTACCTGCATGGACACTGATGAACAGATAATCCAGTTTATTATAAAAAAAATAAAATCAGTCTGGACCATATGGAATTGCTTTAGATCAGAGGTACTTAAAAGGAAAGTGTGATGGCACTGCAGGGTAATTTATTTATTTATCCAGTTCTTAGATACTGTAATAATCATATACTTGGCCCATATGCTGTTCCAACATGCACTTTCAACCTGCTTTTTTTTCTTCATGTCGTTTCCGTGCACCTTGACCTACCATTTGAAGGGCTGAACAATTCCCTTCCTTTATTTGCACAGGAACATAAAAGATATTTTTAGAATGCAGCCAAAGAAATCCTTGCCTACACCAAGCAATTTTCAGTAAACTATGACAAATTGTCCTTTTTTTGTCAGAAAAATTTCTGTTCTCTGGTCTTTGTAGTTTCATAGCCCTTCCAGGACTGTGGGGACCCAAACAAAAGCATAAAACACTGCAGGTGCAGCCCTGCTGGGACAATAAAGAGGCATATCGTCACCTCCCTGCACACTTTCTGGGGAAATATGTTTCTTCAAGGACGGTACACTCTCTCTCTCTCTTTCTCCTCCTCCACCCTCTTCCCAGTGTTTTAGGAGCAAAAGGCACATTTAGTCTCCCAGATCAAGCTTTCAGTTCACTTTCTGAAGGACATCAATTTATTACCCTGTTAAAAGYGTTCCTAAATCTCACCATGCAGCACACACCCTCTAAGTCTGAAATCCAGAGGTATGGAGCTTCCCTCCCTGGCTCCTGACCTGAGCTCTTAAGCTCTGTCCCAGCTGTTCCATGAGAAAAGGAAGCTTCTCTCTGCACTCTCCCCTGACTTCTCCTCCCAATCACTCTTTCCCACTTCCCCAGCAGCTCTGCCATCTCCACTCCTGCCCTCCTTCTCCTCTCTGCACAGCTTTCCTGGTAGTTTCTCCAGACCTTCCAATTACCAATATTCCTCCTGAGCATCCAACCTGAGCTGTCTTTTGCACCAGCCAAGAATACAAGGAGCAGTGGAGGCGTCAGCATTTCACAGAATGGTTTGTATTGGAAAGGACCTTTGAATCTCATTTAGTCAAACTGCTTGCAATGRGCAGCTTCAAGTGGAGGTGCTCTGTTGGAGCCCAGTCCAACCTGACTTTGAATGTTTCTAGCAATGGGGCATCTACAGCATCCTTTGGCAACCCCTTCCTGTGCCTCATCACACCCACCATAAAAAAATTTTTCTTTATATCTAGTCTGAGAAGTGGAATGGGGCAGGTGCATGTCCTTGGAAGATGAGTAAGGCAGGGACTGCACATGGGTGCCAATTGGTAATATTCCCAAAGGCAGCATGACAATGGGGGCAGCCCACAAAAGCATGAAGGTCGTGGGACTGATCAGAAAGACCTCCCTCCCTCACTCCATGGCATGGCCCTGAGGAACACAGCTAWGACACATTTGCTAATGCTCTTGCCAGACGCGTTGGCAAGAGCTGTTTGGCACTTGGGAAGGAAAAGGTCTTCATGTCTTATCTTAACAGCTTTTGGGTCCTATCTGTAGTTTGCATTTTTCTTCGTCTCCAGTGCCAAGCACAGAAGTTGCTGTGAAACGTGATGAGTCATAGCTGCAGGCTGMGAGGGAAAGGGAACGCAGGGACAGATGAGACAGGAGGGAAAGCTGCTGTCACTAACCAGCCTCCGAGTCACTGCYTGGGAGCTACCGCTGATTTCTCTGCAGTACTGTGTGCATGGATCTTCAGCTTTCCCTGGCTAAATCCTCGGCATGAGGAGGAAATCAAGAACAGCTACATAATGTTACATGTCTGCCTGAAAGCAGCATGAGAGTCAGTGTTCTCTTCTGCCCGGAAAATGCAGTAGGAACTGGTCCCTGTGACAGTGGCAAGTTGGAAAGAGTTTATCAGGCAGCTAACTGATGAAGAAAGCAGAATTTTGAGAAGGCCAAGAGGAACATATCTGGATTAAGGTATGCTGAAACAGTCTTTACTGTTGTCTTTCATGAAAACTGGCAGAGATCACCCACCCTGGCTGCTCGCTTTGCCATATGTCCCATCTCCAGTGGCACCACAAATATGCTGGGAAAAATCTTCCTGTGTCAAATCTTTCAAACACAAATATAGAAGGATTGAAGTCTTTCAGGCTTGATTTGATTCAAGTCTAATGTATTTTTCGTGCAGTCATTTGAATATAAATATGATAGCATTAGACACAGGGCATTTATTCCAATGGTGTCKAGTACTGAATGCCTCACAAGCTGTGAATCCAAGCACCTGCTTAAATCCACRATGCTGATGTAGAGCAAGACCAAGTATATCTTAGGCTGCTATTCAGCTGTGTGTGGGAAAAGGTTCTGCCACCTTAGAAAACACAGCTACAGTGTCATAAGTGTATCTACTCCACGACAAAGCTGATGCTATTCACAGCCCTTGGGGAGGAAACCAAGACAGAGTGATACACCTCCCAGAACAGCAGCATGAGGACACAACTTATTGGTGGTACAGAGCAGTTCATCTAAAGAGATTGCTCTGCTTCAACTGAGGTGAAATCAGGTGAAAAACAGATTAAAGTTAAACACTCTACCACGTATCAGTCTATAATCTCACTTAAACTCATCCTCTACTTCACCAAAGAGGTAATTCTGTGCTGGAATGTGCCTTGCTTCTGGTTCAAGCTGCAACATTTATTCCCATCAAAGAAYTTCATTTTCAATTACTGGCATTTTTTGACCAAAACCAAAAGCAAAACACTGTCACTTAAAAATGTCCGGYCAATTCTACACAAAAATCTGCTGTGAGGCCTGCTTATCTCAGTGTTTCTAAGAGAGCTGACAGTTGCTGAAATATAGGCACTAGGATTGCTAGTGTTGACAAGGCTTTAAAGCATCATCACACTGAGTAGCCATTAGAGGTTATATTTCATTGGAAGTAATGTAATTCAATTACCATCACTCTTTAGTATGTCCCATCTCTGGAGGCTGACAATAAGCYATATTATCCATCAGATTTTAACCTGAACTTTGCATTCTAGCCTCATAGATTGCCAGTTCTCTGTCATGAATGTCTTCATATCTTTAATGACATTTCTTAGGAAAAAGAGGTTATCCAATTATACTGTACATCCATTTGCCCGCTTGTCTCTCCTTCCTTAGCTTGTCATCCAGTTTCAATCAGGGGGCAAAGGTCTTCAAGAAAATTAAGTTCCTATCAGTTTTGCAACTARTCAGAGGCAGGGTAAAGAAGAGAAATAATTTGCACTTCCCACTTGGGAGTGGTGAGCTATGTAATCCCTGCAAATTGACAATCTGGTGAACATTGACAGCTAATRTTGTCTCTTTCTCCATACAAGAAACACAAAAGGCTGAGGAATTTGTGCCACTGCAGAGACAGAAGGTCAGAGAGACCTATGTCTTGTTCTATGAGTCACAATCCCTTAGGAAAGCAGGCTCCTTTAGAACTGCTGTTCATRGAACAACTATTTTATAAATGCAGTGAGTTTAGTAATTTACAAAGAATTTCTTGTGCATATTTCTTCAGCAAAAAATGTCTTSAGTAATTCACTCTGACACTCAAACGTATTTGCAAATACAAAACATAAATTGCATARAAAAGTGACGTAACATTTGTTTTCCCAAGTCTACGCATTTAAGCTCTATCAGTAACCACATTTCCTTTCTCAGAATATCTGAAATGCAGAGCAACTGATTCACCRTGTTCATATGTTTCAACAATTACTCTTACTGATGATTATCAACATTACTGATTCATATTACTGTTGTTGTTCTGCCTTTTTGCTGCCTCACTGAACCTGATGCACTCGTGTACTTTGTTAGTTCTTTATCACATTCATCGGCAGCGCGAGGATTGTGACTTATGACAGCTCACTCCTCACAGGCAATTTTCTCACATCTGTCATTGCATCCATTCCTTTTTTCACTTTCTCTCCATCCTTCCAAACTTTACCTTCTCCATATTGACATTTATGCTAAATCCCTTTTATTGGCCTTTCCCACTCACTAGCTCTCACCATCTCGGCATCTCCCCTTCTCCCATGTCCACACATTCTCCATACCAGCCTTGCCCCTCGTTCTACCCCCTCTTATTCTGCCTTCCACACACACTCTCATTATCTGTTTCTTCACCTAGCTTGSTCTTTGCTATGATCCACTTCCTCTCTCACACACACAAATTTTTACTAGAAAATGATCAGTGAACCTGGACAGCCTTATAAAAACACTTCCACTGGACCTTCCTGCTTTGCTTCCTCACATTCCTACATGGATAACATACATGGAAGCTGGACTTGCCTCTCACCCCTGTCTTCACCTGCCCACTTACCACCATCGTCTCATGTTTTCTCCTACTCTCACTGCCATCCCTGCCTTTTTCCCTGCTGCTGCTCCCCCGTGACACCAGTATCTTCAACTACATTCAAAGCCCTTCTCTATCACCTTAACTTCTTTTTGAGTATTTCTCTGCAACATTTACACTCTAAAATTGACCATTGTCACCTTCTCCTCTGCTTCTAATGAACCCCAATGAATGCACAACTTCGCTTCAGGCATTTGCTTACCCTTCATACCTACTATTCTCCTCCTCAAGTACAACTGCTTCTCTARTCCTTGTAAACTTTGAAGACTGATATTTTACTGCTAGAAGAGGTTGCCTTCTAAAATCTGGGGACTCATCTGCCAAATTTCAGATGCACCTGCCCACAAACTACCCAGGGTATGAACACCATTGTACATCAGACAGATATTCCCAGGTAAGACCATCATCATACGGACACACACATGCACATGCACAGGCACACACACACACACACACACACACACACACACACACGCGCACACTCTCTCTTCTCAGCTAGAAGACAGCTCATGTTGCCAAGAGCAGTCACCCATCAGCTGCAGGTAGGCTGGCAGACTCCCACAGCTGAAATACCAAGTTTTACTCCTCCCTCACACCCGTTACTCACTCCTGCTGCCATCCCTCAGRGAGCACCAGTGAAACTTTCAGGACAAGACCACCAAGCCTCTTGCCCTCATTCCTATACTTTTTATAACTTTTGTCACACTCCTGTTTCTCATTTTCTCATCCACATATGCCACCCTTTCCCTTTCCCTCCCCCTCCACCTTATTTTGTCAATTCCTAGAAAGCTCCCTGCCTACACACAAAARGAAGCCACTTTGTCTTGATTTAGGTTTCTACTGACAGGAGACATTTACAAATCTTATAGTAAGTCCTTTAGTCTTCAGTGACCAGCTCTGACCATCAGTCTCTATTTTTTGTATCTAAACTGCCATTTATCTGCATTATTACTCATTCCTGATTTTGTCACCTTTTCCCTCTCCCACATTCATTATGTCACCCACAGGGTCTTGTTTTGAATTAGACTGCAAGATATTTAGAGCAGAAASAGTGCTCACACAGCACACACAAGTAGAGCAATGGGAGCTTGTAGGAGCTAGTGAGAGTTTCCCCCACAGAATGTAAGGATCATAACTGCCCAAGGTTAGCAGGAACTTACCGAGCCGTACAGTTCCCCTTTCTCATTCATTCCAAGGTAAAGTCCACTGTCGACTCCTCGGATGCTGACCAAGCCCACTGCTATACTGATAAATTCCAGTATACCTAGGAAATGAAGGAAAAAACAATGTACAAATTGTTTCCGTCCATTTTTTCCCCAGATGTGACTGATCCCTGAGTGCCAAGCAGCTATTTTCAAGACTTTTTTTTTCCCATTTTCTGAGTTGTTTGAAGGAAGATGAGGAAAAAGTATACAATACTTAAAGTACTTTGGGTCTTTGTTAAAATGATGCTTTGCAGACAGCATTAACATRTCAAATGAAAAGATTGCTCTCAATCTTTCCCATCATTCCCAAACACATATCTTAAGCTCAGTTATAATGATTTGCATAACAGATAATACATTCAAAGAAAAAAATGGTTTTAGATTGCAAAAATTAGCAGAAGTGAGGAACCTATGAAGCTTGTTCTGCAAAATAAATTCTGAAAAATACATTTTAAACAGAATTGTGAAATAAAACAATGTTACGCATGGAACCAAAAGATCTACTTTTAGACATCAATGAATCAGGAATACAGGGAAAGGGTTACTCACAGTAAGATCTTCCAGAGGCTTGAGAAATGAAAATCCTTAATATAGTCCAGTGTCATGCATTTCTGTTTAGATAGTAACCATTCTCTCTGATGTGTTATTATTTACTGATCTAAAATTCAGACATTAAAACATCCTACACTTAAGTTTAATAGCATGTGTATGATTAGGTTTTCCCATGCATGTAACAGCAAGCTTACACAGACATTTGTGTTCTTAGAAATAAGAATATTTTGCAGAGAAACACTGTTTCTGCAATTCTCCAATGTTCAGCCTCCACATGCACARTACTGCAAGTATCTGTATCGAGTATCAGCTCATCTGTTTCTGAGGGTTTGGGGATTTTCTGGCAGCTTTCACTGAGAATTGTTTGCCTCTTCAATGAGGATGCTACCAGCCAAACCTGGCATAAACCTAGGGGTCCTGTGTAAAAAAAAATGGAAATTGCTTCCTACATGAAAGGGCTCATAAAGATTGTAATTATCTTACAGGAAATTATCCAGCAACATTCAGAAACATGCCACTATGTTACGTTACTTTCTGAGTCTCAAAATGAAGTGTCCTGCAGGGAGTAGCATTTTCAAGATATTATGTGAAGTTTCCTGTCTAAGCACACTGTGTAACTATTTTTTAAATCTTATTGGAAACTACATGGACATGAAATAATGATTTAACAGTATAGTGTGTGTTGAGCCTAACGTGGCCAATAAAAAAGCACTTTCTTGACTGTTTTTAACAATTAATTTGGCATCTCCACAAAATAGTCGTGTATTAACCTATAGCAAGCATGAATTACATAGACCTGACATAGCACAAGTTGAAGCCAGCAGGGAAAATTTATAACCAAGCTAATGTGGAGATGAAAAGTATTCCCTGTAAGGGACTATTGATCATTATCTTATATATTATTCAGCACTACAAACACCACAGTATTATTGTTTTGATAACCCTTTTTTAAGGCCTGGGCACTTTAAATTATTCTCTACATATGCACAAATAAAAAATACTGGGAGGAAATATTTAGCAATTATGGATTCTTTAAGTAATATAAAGTGGCAGCATGCCGTTTATCTGGTACATGTAGTATCTCAGATACAAATGATCCATTGAAACAATTTTAAAATTCCCATTATATCTAGACATTCAATACTTTCAGATTTCTTACTAAGGCTTTTTCTCCAAAGCTTTTAACAAAACATCATATTACTTGATACGTTACCAAGCAATTTTAACTGAGGTTAAATCTTGCATTAAGTGTGTATTAAACATTACTACAGCTAAGTTAGTGAGTCTGGCATCCTTCATATCAGTCCAAATGTAGTCTTTAATTCCTGTCATCATTTCAAACATTTGGATGCCTGCTGCTTAGTGCATCAAAAGAACAAAAAAGCACTGTCACATCGTATTGCAAGTGAAGAAAATTAATTTAAGGTACTTGGCAAAGAACATCCACATATTTGAGATCAGAATAGAGCCTTCTTCATTTTAAATACTCAAGCCTACTCACATCAAGTTTTCTGTGCCATATTAAGTCCTTCAAGAGATTATCTGGGGTAAGCATACCGTCTTACAGAAGTCTTGTCAGTTTAAGGATTGCATGATTTGTCCCGCTGTTCCTCGAATATTTTCACTGCCTAGTTTTATAATATACAGATAGTACTTAGGACTTGAACTAGATATTAAAATAGATAATCCTCTTCAAAATGAGGCTGTATCAAATGAAAATCAGGACAACTTTGAAAGCTAGGGCCCTATTTATAGCTAAAAATGTGAAAGGAAAGAGAAGTAGAGAGGAAATAACTGTCTCAGTGCACGGGGTGCTGAATTTCTTCTCACTGAGAATTTTCTTTAATGAAACAACTTTAATGCAAAGATCCATTCCTTCACAAGGATAGGAAGAAAGTTTGGGGAAAGCTATTTATTCCTTACATGTCCACATCAGCTCTTCACACACTTTCTTCTACATGATCCAACACAGACTATGCTGAATGGTGCAAGACACCAGCCTGACATAAAGGCTGGTTCTGCTCTCCTTTCCTAAAGGTGAGAGGAGGTGTGTCATTCACAAAAGTGAAATTTCAATATTCATCTATGTTAACTCTGGTGAAGAGCAGGCCTCCAGAAGTATTTCCTTTGGCTTTCAGGCAATGAACACCCCTGACACTACACGGTTTTATGCTGCTGTTGGTTTGTCCTTTGCCCATTATTGTCTCTGGCTACACGTTGGCTTTCTTTGTATCAATAGCCTGAAGCAGTTTAGCTCTCCCTCAGCACCCTAACACCCACCATCGATGAGAAGGAAGACGGTGAACAACTATCKCTGCCAGCCGCTTCTTTGTATGGCGCTCAGGGGAAGGGAAGCGCAGGGGAAGCGGTGATGGACCCGCCGGACCGTGCTCTCCAAGGGACATCGCCCACTCCGCGGAGAGCAGCGGGGCGAGGGAAGCGGAGCCCTTCGTGGCTAAGAAGCCTCCGGGAGGTCAGCCCAGCGATGGAACGAGGGAAGGGGCTTCCCCGGCTCCCCCTGTCCCCGGGGCCTCGCTCGCTGCTTGCCGCCCGGCCGGCCGAGGCTGCGGTGCGGGGCTGCGCGGAGAGACGCGGGGCCGAGCGCTCCGCCAGGATGCGTCCCGCCTGTCGCAGCTGTCACCACTCCGTCCGCTCCCCCACATGATGCCAATTAAAAGACGGGAGCGCAGACAGACACGGCACCCCCAAGGCAGCAGGGCCCTTCTTCAGTTTCAGGCTCTTGCAGCGCCCTTGCCCGCCCCCCCTCATCCCCTCCCCTCTGCAACGCTCAATAGCAAGGGAGACTGTCGGGGCTGCTCGGCGCCTTTCCCTCCCCCTAAAACCTGGCCCACGATTCTCAGTCCCGGGGGCCAGAGCCTTCCCCGCATGCATCA
Source organism: Malurus melanocephalus (assembly GCF_030028575.1). Lineage (NCBI taxonomy): Eukaryota > Metazoa > Chordata > Aves > Passeriformes > Maluridae > Malurus > Malurus melanocephalus. Next base: position 1,816,000 of record NW_026623325.1, on the reverse strand, counting down.
CCTTCCCCCCGCCCCTCCCCGGTCTGCTGGCTCTCCCCAGAGACAGCAGGGGCGGGGGGCAGGCCCGCCCACCGCATCCAGCAGCAGAGGGGCGGGCAGCCGCAGGGACCCCCCGTCCGCAGCCGCCCCCGCGCCCTCCCGGCGCTGAGCCCGCCTCGCCAGCCCAGCGCCGGAGCAGGCAGGGCGGGCCGGAGAGGCGGGAGGGCGGGCGGCTGCGCGCCTCCCGCAGATGATGAACGCAGCGGTTCCTTGTAGCAGCAGGTCCCGGGGAGCGGAGGTCACCTGCTGACAAGCTTTTTTTTTTTTTCCTTTTCCTGCATGCTCCTATTTTTTAATGCTGTGCATGCAGTACTTGTGCTGACGCACAGAGACACGCCTCTCCACTGTTACAGGGTTCCTGAATTTACAATGACTCTACTGTCTAGCCAATGCCCTAGACTAAAGGAGACTGCATCAAAAAATTTCTTTTGTGACCCAGGAGAGATAAGGCTTTGATCACCTGAGATCACATTACAGGGGAGACCGAGCCGGGTTCTCCCGGKGAGCTTTTGTTTTAGAGATGGACATCTTGCTGCAGGAATTGCGAAATGCCCGGGCTCCCAGAACCGGGCGAGTATAGACACACAATATGGCTCGGTTTATTGTACGCAATAGGCACACATCCAACATAGCATCACAAAAGAATTATCTGATGTCTCTCCAGAGTTGTGTGCGGGGAGGGGGATTCCCACAGGGCAGAGCCCAGAGAGGAGTTTACGCGCAGCCCCCGGGGGTTTTCTCTTTGTCCTCCTTATTCCTGGCGAAAAACTTCCTTCTGACGTGTACCCSCACATCCACACGCGCGCGCGCAGGTTTCCCGCACAGGCTCGGAGGAGACCATGTGAGCCCGCTCTCCCCAGGGCAGCTCCCGAGTTAGGATGCAGACGTCCTCAGGATCATCAGAAGACTTTCCAATCACCAAAACTTAAATAGCATCTGCTATTCTATGACCTTCCGGCAAACACAACAGCAATGTCACGGCACCGATACAAAAGTACCGAAATCTCCTTCCCGCCGCTAAAGAACCCGGGAGCCCCAACGCATCTCATGGGTTCGCCTTGCTCGGTCTTCTCAATCCCGGAGCGAGCAGGGGCATCACCGCGCTCGGAGAAGAGAGTTAGCACCGAGGCGCGTCCTGGTGGGGGGAAAAGGGAGATCAAACCGACAAGGACAAAAAAAAAAAAAAATCAATCTATTTAAAGCCAAGGCGCTGCAAGGGGTGGAAGAGCTGCCCCTCGGAATTGTCAGCTTCCTACAACTGCGGCTAGAAAGACATTTTTAAAAATAGACGCCACGAAAATGTGGTCACCGCCGCCTTGYGAAGGGAACAGCTGGCGGCCCTCCTCCGGGGGCGGCGGGGCCTCGCGGGCCGCCAGCCCCCCGCCGCCCCGGCTGCCGGTGCGCGCAGCGCCCTACACCTGCTGCGGCCCC
>NW_026623325.1:1810875-1814465 GCF_030028575.1 Malurus melanocephalus | reverse complement strand
CGCGCCTCCCCCGCCGGCCCCGCGCAGCGCCGCGCCCGCCGCTCTGCGCCCGCACCGCGGCGGCCAAGGGGAACCTGCGGCGGTGGCTCAGCAGCTACGCGCGGCGTCTGCCCGTGCCAAGGAAAACGCCTAGCTGCAACACCACCCCTCCCTCCCCCGCCCCATTCCCCTCACTACGCTGCTTAAACACTTTCCGCACTTTTTCTTGCCAGTAAGCGTAGATGTTGCGCCCCCGGGAAAGCCGCGGCGCTGCCCCCACCCTGCACCCACCCCCGGAGACCCCGGGCGGGCGGCGTGGGAGCGAAGAGCCTGTAAGCAGCGTGAGAGTGCCAGGGAGCAGCGGATGGAGGGGGATGGAGGATGAACCTGCGACCATGCGAGAGCCTCAGTCCTCTCCTCCCCCGTCCCTCCCTCCCCGCTTCCCTTATGAGCCCTTTGGAGATCATCTCCTACAACGCCGGCATTATCTAAATAGCTTCACAAAGCAATAAAATACAGCTTAGATATCGCTCAACATCTGGCATTAAAATACAACAAGAGAAAAAAAATCAACACAGGACTTTGTTTTTACGACCGAATTTAAGTGCTGTCAGGTTGGTTCACTCACAAGTTAACTCCTTCCAACAGCTGGGAGCGTGGCGATCTAACCTGGCATATTTTCCGCACCCCTCCTTAAAAAAACCAAAGAATCGGCTCAGCCAGGCTGTTTTAGTCACTTTCATACATTCAATCTGCCCGGCCTTTAACAGACTCCCTGGCAGCCGAGAAGCTCCAGGCCCACTGGACTCGCGTGTGCATGTGTGCGTGTTTGCATGCACAAGCTCTCCGGAGCAGCCGGGGCCGTCAGCCCTCCAGCCCTCGCTGTTGAGTCACAAATACCGTCCCCGGGAAAGGAACCCAGAGGAACGCTCTTTTCAAATGTGCTGCCAGCCTGACACGCCACACGGCTTCGAGAAAGGCAGGATTTGGCGCAGGATTCCCGGCTGGTTCCGGACCCCACCTGCGCTCCCTCTTTCCCGGGGCGCCGGCCACCGGCAGCGCCGTACGGCTGCGGATGCGGGCTCGGGCGGGCGGCGAGCCCCGCTGCGGGTCGGCGTGCGCCGCMGGTAAATCCTCGCCGAGCAGAGAACCGGGCAGGGTGTGCAATTCGGGTAGTTACTAGGGCAGGTAATCGGCAGAGAAAACGAAAGAAAAGCCCTCGTCAATTTGCGTATAGGACGAGAGCCACTCCCTCCAGGAAACTCGGTGAATTTTAAATTGTGGTGGTTAATGATTAAAAACCCTTTAAACTCGCAAAATCAAATCATTCAGCAGAAACGTCCCGAGCAAAAATTCCACCACCACTACCTCCCAGTACGCGTCTGTTCTTAAGCAGAACTTGGAGCTACACAAACATCGCTACCAAACACCCGGCGACTTCGGCGAGGGCTCCTGCTCCGCCGCGGTGGTGCCGCTTGTGTRCATCTGCACCCCCAGACACATTCATTTTTCCCCTCGGCGGATCAGCCACCAACACAAACCCCCCTTCCCGCCCGCCTCGCACTCCCCACCGTCCCCCCGCCCGCAGTTCTGCCCCATTATTTCATCACATGACCACTAAAGGGTTAAGGATAATACCTACCAAATCTGCTGTGGTCTTGCCTGGTTCCCTGGATAGTACCATTGGGGAAGATTTCTAAATGAAATCCAGTCCTGCAGTATAGCTGCCTCCGCCTGAGGATCCCCTTTAAATGGTCCAAGTCCGTGACCGCAGGCCCCCTGGGTAGCCCACCTGCCTCAGACTGACCCAGGTGGTCACTTAATAAAACCGGACTATCCACCGGCAAAACGGGCACATTCCCAAAGGGTACTGCATCCTGCACACCGAAATAGTTCCCAACTTCACCTAAGGGAGCCATCAGAAGATTCTGCTTTTAGAGAATGAGAATAAACAATAATGATGGTGCCAAACCCAGGAGATATAAGATTAGGTATACTCCACTCCTCTCCCCTCCCTAGCGCAGTTACAGAGAAAATGTTCTTTCTTCAATCCATTAAATGCATAAATAAAAGTAATATTCTGTTTTGACTGGTACAGGTTCAAGGTCAAACCAGTTAGTCTAAGAAACCACCACTTTATACTCACACACTGACATATTTATAAACATATAGATGTGTATATCTATATAAATGCATATATCCCCACTTCTTAGCAAGCAATACGGTCTTCAGCCCATCCAACTGTAATAAAGAAAAAAATCCGTAGTTTCTCCATTTGGTTTAAGATAAGAATGACCATAGCAACTTAAATACCTAGGCGTTATAGGGATTTTTTTTTTTTTTTAAGATGCACAGGCTACGTCAGGATTTATGGATTCTGACTCCAGAAAGGCATGCGCTGTTTTTACTCTATAACAGACTGCATACATCAGCATGAATCCTGCAAAGGGGGAGGGGGGAAATCTCACGTTGTTGGCTGAGATAAATCCAAAAACAAATGGAAAAAAGAAAAAGGAAAAAAAAAACTTTTGACGTCCAAATCTATTATCCAGAATTCTCAGGAGGCTCAGCAGATGTCCGCTGGTTTAGGATTATTGACGATCCACAAGCAAAGCAGCAACATACAAGTGCTTGTGTCTTTCTTGGCTGGCTCGAAACAGGTGTTGCTTCTGCAGGGCTCCTTGTGAAATGTTGTACTCCAGCACTGAGCTGCAGCTCTTGACTGTGGATCTCCATCCAGCACGCAGAGTGGCGCAGGAAGAGGCATTGGGCTGGGTTTAAGGTAGTCCTGATTGCTGCTGGAAGGATTCTCCGAGGTCCTAGCGCTCAGCCCTACCTGCTGCAATACCGAGCCGCTTCCAGCGCTCGGCACGGCGCGGAGCGGCTCTTGCTGCTCTGCGGCAGCGCGGCGCTCGCCGGCAAATAAATAAATAAGTGGGCGAAACTTTGGGGGAGGAATAAAGCGACGCGATGCTAAATATACCGCGCCCGCCCGCTGCGGGAAGCGGGCTCCTCGGGAGATACCCGCATAGCCCGAGTCCCCCCTGACACTGGCGGGGGAAGCGGGGCGGGCAGCGCCCTGCCCGCCCAGCCCGAGCTCGGCCCGGGGCCCGGCCCCGCCGCAGGGGAGGCGGAGGCGAGGACGCCCCGCACCGCTCCGCAGCCCGGCCCGCTCTGCCGCAGGTAACCGGGCTGCCGCTGTCCCAAACAGGGTTCAAACTTAGCTCCGGCGGGCAAAGCCGGAGGGGCGCGGAAAGTTCGGGCGCTGGGGCGGGTTGTGGGGGTCGTTATCGCCCACGCCGCATTTTTTCCCTTCTCCACTCTGGCCCCCCGCCCCGGCGGTCCGCAGCCCGCCCGCTCTGCCCCTGCGCTGCCGGGGGGCAGATTCGGGGATGCCGCTGCCGGTGCGGGTAATGCCGGGGCCCTGCCGCCGCCCGGGACTCCCGGGGGGCCAACTGCGGCTCCCCGCGTCCGGGCTCGGCCCCAGTGCTTAAGAGCGCGGTGGAGGGAAGGAAGAAGCGAGCAGGAGGTGATATGGAGGGAGACAGGGCTGCGATACGAAGTACGTGTTCTCTTTGCCCCGAACCCCTCCCCCCGCCACCTCCGTCCCC
>NW_026623325.1:1714515-1809920 GCF_030028575.1 Malurus melanocephalus | reverse complement strand
AAGTCATTGCTCTCTGGCAAATAGCTCCAAAGCAGTTACCCTTTTCTTCAGGATTTAAGGACACTGCTCTCACATGCTGGTTATATCAGCATGAACAACTGCAGAATGACTTGGGAAAAGCTGCAGAACTCACCATGTCAAAAATCATCATTCTTTATCAACTGGATCACGGCAGTACCCAGAGGCCCCATTCAGGGCTCACAGTTGCATTGTGTCGGATACTGTAGACACATGTAATAAGAGGATGGTCTATGCCCAAAGAGCTTATGATCTTAACCCATGATGAAAGACAACAGGTGTATAGTACAGACCCATGGGGGAAGGATAAGGGGAAAACAGCCTTGAGAATAAAAAGCAACAGGCCCAGCCAGTGACAAGTGTTTGGTGTCAGAAGGAAGTTTTAAGGAGATTTGAAGGAGAACAATAAAGGAGCTTTACGGTTATTCATGGGGAGATTTTTCCATGCATAATGACTAACTTGGAAGAGAACATAAAATTGCTTGTTAAAAATTGGACTGTGGAAAAGTGGAGGTTTGTGCCACAGGCGAAGCAGAGGGGAATACTGCTGACAGACCATAAGGGCCTGGTATCTGGTGTGCTCTCAGTCTTGAAGCAACTGGGAAAGAGGTTTCCAGCTTCTTTCTAGTGCTTTAAATTTACATTTCTAGTCCCAGTGAAGAGTATTAGAAGGATTTTTTTTCCTCTGGTTCAGGCTTCAGTATTTTCTATCTTGTACTTCAAGATAGCTTACCTTATGAAAAATATCTGAAGGTAAAGCAGAAAGTATTAGTATAGTTACCTTTTTTTTTTAAAGGGACTTAAATGAAAAGCCCACAGGTTATTTGCTATAGGAAGTTTAGTGTTATAAAAGTGTTATCTAAGTTAAAGCTTTGATGTCTGAATTACTCATAAGTATCAAAGCCACACATGAATTATGCAGGACATCCCCAAAATCATACCCATCTGTGAGTAGGTGGTGTTCCAACCCTGCTTCACATAAAATCTATGTGTGATGTTTAATGTCAAACTTACCCCTTACAGAAGTTTGGCATTGGTGATAGCTGGGGCTGTATTAAAAACCTACACTTCTGTCCCCAAGACACTGAGGCAGGAACATCCCTAGCTCCCCTCTACTCGAGATTCACACCCACTTCCTTTATACCCTCCTGGAATTAAAGACTGCATCTACCACAGTGAGTCATCAAGAGCTTACTCATCAGCTTTATGCAGGATTTTAACTCCTGAGAGCAGAACTGGTCAGAAGGATCCTGCATTTGAGGAGCTCCAGGCACACACTCTCCTCACATGTACCACACTAATGTGACACCTCTGTCAGGTTTTATATAATATGATTCTTTTAAAAGGAAAACTGTTTCACCTGTACTCTGCCAATTAGTTGAGTTTTAAATTATCTTTTCACATATCAATTTTTGAGTGTCATTTAAAAAATAATTCAACATATTACATCATAATAACAGTTTTTTTCTCAGTGTTGTGGTTTTTGTTGGTTTTTTTTTTTAACTCCCCACATATTGCATAATTTCATAATAAGTGGAGGATCTTATTCTGGACCTTTAATGTATCTTACTCATTTATTTCCCACCCTTGCACACAGAGAACTGAAAGACTTCATTATTAAAAAGAAGGTGTTGTGATTTTCCCATGAAACACATGGCATTTGCCATTTTTACTCAAATGTTTTGAGGTAGAAAACTTTTAAAAGCTTMGTTTTTCTTAATAAATGCAGAATAATATAAAAAGTAATGCTGTTTTCCATTTTCTTAACAAATAAAAATGTTTAGGGTATTTTGAAGTGTGATATAAAACAATTAATCTCATCTCACTTGAGGCTGCCAGAATTGAGACATCAAGATACAAACTACTTGTTCTTTAAYGCAAAGAAATAGAAGCAATTTTAGGGCACAAATCATCTGACCTATTCTAGGCATCCACTTTAGGATGACACATGACTCATGGTCTAAAGATGCTTAATTCTGCCTCCTGTATGGAGGGAGCCTATATTAGATGTAGACTTCTGCATGACAGAGGTCTAGATAGGAYGGCATGGATCCCACCTGCTGCGTTATACATGTGATTGAGCATTTCCCCGGAATGGCTGGTGAGGGCATTAAACTATTAATATAGATACACAAATTAACACTCCAAAGAAAACTCACGTGATCTCAGCAATGAAAACTTACTGAAAGTCATGATTATCAAACATAAGATTGACTGGAAACAAAGAACAAATCTGTGAAAACGAACAACAACAAAAAAGCCACGTGAATCAGGTTAACTGGATTAATAAAAGAACTGCTTAGAAGTTTAGAAAACTTAAACCAGAGGAATGTATTTGCTTTCTCACTTCAGAGACTGTAAAAAACAAATTAGCAGTATTTATCACCAAAAAGATTCCTGTAAGAACTCCAGAATTCACCAGGAAAGGGCTTGTTACCAGTTYATCAAATTTTCACACTAGAGTAGTGTAAAACATTTTGTTTAGATGGAAAACTCCAAGAAAACACCAGTGTCAGTGTCACCATGTGATACACAGCAACAGTGGGATGTCTGACATGGATTTTTCATGTTGTTTTACTGTGTACTGGAATTCACATAAAGAAACACTGGCAGAATATGATCTTTGTGACCATCTTAGGGAGGGAGTTATTAGGTTCCATGTTTTAAGATGTCTTGATTTAAGCACAAAAGTAATAGTGCTATTACCAGTCAGAGTCAAATGCATTGACACAGATGTCAGAACAGTCTTTTGGAACAGGTGTCCTTATTGGTGATACTTGAAGGTAGATAACTGTGATGTAAGTATGAAAGCTACCAAATGTTAGAAATTTCTGTGGTGTGTTTATTTGTATGAAGTTTGTATCTGCTGATTTTAGTAATTCATTMATTGTCCACTATGCTGCAAGTCCCTCCAGCTGAAAAGCCAAAGTGCCACTGATTGGAAGGAGGAAAGGSGAGGAAATCCAAGTTGCCATGTGTACAGGTGACTACAGAGGCCTCCGCATGGCAAACAGTTTGCATGGCACAGCTCACAGAATTGCTCATTGTGAGAACATCTTTGCCACGGCCAGYGCTTTGCCTTGTGCACTTTCCCTGMCCAAGCACACGCTGTGCCTCATCAGAGGTTTGTGCCTTCTTCATGCTCCCACAGTGTCAGCTGCAGTCTCGGCAGGGTTTCCCAGCAGGCTGCAGGGCATCCCTGAGGYTCTTCCTTTGGCTTATGCTCTTCCTCTGTAGATACTTTACCGCCTGAAAGATGAGGCGGCCTTCGTACACCATTCAAGGCACATAGATTGGCCATCAGCTGGACACTGCTTACCAGTGCTAGACTAGAGCTGCAGCTWGCAACCAGGTCCTCCCCACCTTGCTGGGCAGGGAGAAGGTGCCTCTTGGCACCTGCCCAGCTCGGCAGGAGCTGCGTGCGTGCCCCATTTACCGTTCCATGTGCGCTGCGGCAGYACGGACCTTCTCCATCCGTCCCCCGATGGAGAAGGTCCGTGCCAGCTCCATGATGGCTCTATGCCCGCATGCTGGAAGGACCGAAGGCCTTGAGGGCTTTCCTGATGGAAGGGATTACCTCTCCCTCCACAGCACCGGGTCTACCCAGGACATTTCATGAACGGTCCCGAGCCSGGGCCTGCAGCGGCCATCCGGAGCTGCTCTCCACGGGGCCGGAGCTCTGACCCCGCCGGGGCGGGGCAGGGCAGGAGGGTCCGGGCGCGAAGGGCCGGGGGCTCCGGGGCAGGGACAGCCGCGCTTGTGCGGGGCTCTCTTGCCCTCTAGCGGGCGAAGCCAGCGGGGCGGCCCCGCCGTGCCCCCAGCCAGCGCTGCCGTGCCACGCCCGAGCCCGCGGCCCGCGCTGCCGGAGCCCGGCTCCCGCCCCGGGACAGCCCCGCCGCACGGCGCCGGCAGCGCGGGCCGACGGGCCGGACCGTGCCCTGGGGACGGGCTGTGCTGCGGGCGCCGGGCAGCCGGGCTGAACAGCGCGGGGGGACGAGCGCTCCGCGGAGAGCGCCTGTCCAGGTGCCGCTGGCACCGCTCAGCCAGCTGCGGGAGAGCGACCCAGCGCCACGGTCCCAACCAGCAGCACGAAGAGCTGACGAGCAAGACCGTAACGGGCAGTCAGAAACACCGCTCGTCTTTGCGATCCCTTCAGGCCGTTGTGGTGCCTATGTTCCCGTAGCTGCGACCACAGCTACGAATGGGGAGCCAGAGGGGAGCCTGGGACTGCACCCCAGTTGCTGGGCAAGCATCGTGTGCCCGCTGCTGCTGAGGAAAGGAGCAGTCACTGAGGACAAGGGAGTGCCGGGCACGGGCCACGCMCACACCTGGAGGCAGCTCTGCATAAGCCCGCAGCTGACTACGGTGGAAGTGGTGCTGGAGCACCATGTGGGAAAGGGAGGACATCTGTGCTCATGTGGGGTGTTCTGACACATCGTAAGACCAGTTCTTTAAGTTGTCTAGTCTGTGCTAACTAAGAATTTTCCTTTTCTGCTAATGATTTAGAAAATATTTCAGTATCACCATCTCCACCATCTTCTTCCTTCCTGGCTCCAAATCAAGAAAAACTTACTCCTTTCCTACATTATTTTAAATATACTGTCTCCATYTAACAAAAGTACCTACACCATCACTAGGAATTCTTGCTTCACAAATATTTTAGAAAATTCATATTTCTTTTTTAAATTGTCAATGACTGACTTTCTTCCTGTAGACTTCAACTTGACTTAATCACTTTTCCCATTTTGCAAATAAATTTTATGCTTTTTGTCCCTCCCCAATTTTAGTATTATAAACTGCATTTTTACTGTCTATTGTAACCACTGAACCACAACAGGCTTAAAAGTTATCCTTTTCATGAAATATCGCTTTTTAGCCATCTAACAGAATTCAGAATTTGAGCTTGCTTTCTTTCTCTCTAAAACTTACCTACTCTCACTCTCATTTATAATTTCCCATTTCTGGGGAATCACTGATACCTTTGGGGTGGCCATCCCCTCCCACTGTAATTCCTTGAGGTAGGGTAGTGATGAGAAAGTCTTCAGTTTGCTGGTAGTGAATAGTTGGGTCACTTGGAATGCAGTCACTTGGAAACCTCCACACTCTGCATAATCTTTTGCATGCCTGTGTCTATTTCATTCGCTTAAATGCTATCCAATTACTTTGTTGATAACTAACATATTTTGCATGGTTTTGTCTGATGATTTTCTTAATCATTCTGTTGCTATTTCACCAACAACGCAACACTACACAACTGCACTCTGATTCAGTGATGTGAAGGAACAGAAAATAATATAACCATTTGCTTTAAATAACTATCCTGGATATGTACTGAGGCTTTCCTTTTGGTTGGCGAAGACAAAAGAACCTCTGACTAGAATCTTACTGGTTTCTCCTGAACTTACTGCTTTCACAGCAAGACTGGAGACCCTTCCCTCTTGTACAGGGAAGAAAAGGGGTGACGCTCCGTAGAAGTCAGTAGTTGTGGGGAGCTGAGGGACTATAAGATTACTAAACTGTTCCCCATAGAATACTGCCATCTTCTGTTTAAGCCATTTCTGTTTGCCCAATCTAAGTAAGTTTATAAAGGAACTGGGCAAAAGGTGAAGGGGGGGAAGAGAAGGGACCACACTGTAAAAATTGCCGTCAGCGTAATCTTTTCATATGATATTGTGAGCTACCAAAAATATTTTACATAGTGTCCTATTTGCTGGTGAAGAATTGGAAATGCCCGTGATGTGTATCTAAGGTATTTCAGATACRGAGTTTTCTCCTCCAGATCTTTGCCATGAACAGCTGCAACCCATGTTTGCTGTTACACAAGGAGTTAATCAACAGTAATAGCTGTCTCTTCTAGGTTTAAAATAAGTGAAAATCAGGCTTTCCAGAAAAGGAAAAAGAAAGTAACAGCAGTGGTTTTGAGCTACTACACAGCCCTCAATGTGGGACTCTCCTCCCTCTCTCTGGGTCTCAAGGCACTGCTTTTATGAGGGTCACCAACACACTTCTGAGAACCAGGCTGTATCTTTATCCCTAGCTRGGATATCTCCTCCCTGCAGAGGAGCGGAACAGTAAAGAGTCTCCATTCCTTTGCCCCCACTCCTCAAAATTCATACTGGGTTTCTACATCCTACCCTTAATTTCTCAGAAAAAAATTGTCAAGGAGATGGAAAGCTCTCTACTAACAAGAATTTGCTTCTCTGCCTTCATAGCTGCTCTTGACAAAAAACAGCTTTCCCACTCTGTTGTTTAGATTTCATCAAAGTCTGCAAACCTGAAAACCACCATAGGAATTTCAGTCCCCTCCCAGAAGCTGTTATTCCAAGAGAGCTTAGAAATTCATCAGAGGGTCTGAAAAACACATCAGCACTGGGAATCCACAACTAGGATTTCACGCCAGAAATAGATACCACTGAACTACTTTGCTTTTTCTAGGCATTGCAGTGAAATCACTGACAGGCAACGGGGAAATAAACTGTTCGGGAAGTTCCTGTGCTTCCTCTGCTTTAAATATTGCTCTAGGTTTGAGGAGGAGAGTGACAATTACTGTCAGGGATTCTCAGGGACTGACTTCATAGCACAACCAAGCTCTGAGAACTCACTTCTGCAGATACGGACAAATTGGCTATGACTCCCTTGCCTTTACTGCAGTAGCACTGCAGCCAACAGAACACAACTAGGTGTCCTGCTTTTTTTAATAAGGCACAGGCTTGTAAAGAAGCACATGGCAAAACTGAAGGAAAATTATCTTGCCAAGCCTCATGTTACGCTATTTGTATAAATCTTGATATGAACAAGCAGAAGGAATTTGCTTGAACTTTCTGGAATTCATACCTTGTATTCCTGTAATCATCTGAGTGTTCCAGCTCAGTATCTGGGAACCTGGTTCTGCTGCCCAGCTGGGGGCTGCTAAGGAGAGCTCTGATACACTGAGCTTGTAAGCTGGCTCCCATCTCTAGAATAGATGCTCTCTGGTTGTGTCTTCCAGTGGGATGATAGTGATGATACTGCAAACCTCACTCCTCAAAAAAAATTGAGCAAACTCCCAACTTATAAATGATCACACCATCACTCCATTGCTGGAGCTTTGACAATTAATATGAATACAAGACAAGCAAATTTGAGGCTTTTATTCCCTCAGGTAAAAAATCTTTTTATAGTTCATCATTGCAAACACTCAGAATTCATGGGCCATTTGCAGTCACGACTTACATAATTAGGAAGCTGTGGAAGTCACCATAGAAGGACAGATGAAAGCAAAACCCAGGTACACCAAGCACAGGGAGATAAGTCAAAGAAATAAGAACTGCTTAAACATTTACAGAGTCACACAGTGAATTTCTGGAAACTGTTTGCAGTTCACATACTCAAAATATGTGACTCAATTGTGAGTGTGAGGACTGAGGGCTTAGTAAATGTTCTTGAATAGTCCTCCCTGTAGATTTGATTGTCATTAGACTTTTTTCTGCATGCAGATTTTGGTCCACTAGTCCTCATATTTTATCTATCATTTAAGTCATATGCTGCTTTCATAATTTTTTGTCTAGTCATTTAAAACATATTTGTACAGTATGCAGACAGAGCAAATATTTTGGGTTATTATTATTATACTTCCAATTTACCTTGGGTTTAAGCAAAGTCTATATAGTGCAGAGTCAATGAAACATTTCAAATTGACTTTGAAACTTTACTTCAATACTACTCAAAAGTTGAAGCATTAGAGTTGTCTATTAACAGTGAGAATTAAGCTTATTTCTTAACATTTCTGAAAGGTAAATAAAAATCTGTAATACTTATAAGCAATTTTTAAGTGATTTTTTTAAGCAATCTCAAGCACTTATTCGTAACACACACAAATATCACACTCAAAAAATAACCATACTGGTAACATGCTTTGAAAAAAGTAAGCCATTTATAAGGATGTTTTACAAGTGGAGTCTCCAAGAACAGAGAATAATATAATTTCTGTTACTGAAATAAATTTAAATGCATTTATAAGAACAACTGTTGAAAAAATAGAGCCTAAATTAAAACTGAAGGGCTAAGGTTCTCAGAACTGTTGTTGGTGTCTCTTTTTGGCCAGTTCCATTCAAAACCTCTGAAGATGTCTCATGTGAGTGCTCAATAAGTAAATTGCAGCAAATACTTGGAGAAAATTAGGTTCATTAATATCTCTTCCTAGAATCGTAGAACTGTTTAGATTGGAAAAGAACCCTAAGATCTTTGAACCYGACCATTAACCCAGCACTGCCATGTCCACCACCACTGAACCATCTCCCCAAGTGTCACATGTATATGACTTTTCAATAWCTCCAGGGATGGAGACTCCAAGACTTCCCGGGGCAGACTGTTCCAATCACTGACAACCCTTTCCAAGAAGAAACTTTTCCTAATAACCAGCCTAAACTCTGGAACAACTTGAGACCATTCCCTCTTGTTCTGTCACTTGTTACCTGGGAGGAGGTAAAATATCCTGCTTTCACGAAGATGCAGAGAGTGACAAGKTCCCCCCTGAGCMTCCTTTCCTCCAGGCCAAACACCCCCAGCTCCCTCAGCTGCTCCTCACAGCACTTGTGCTCCAGACCCTTCCCCAGCTCCGTTGCCCTTCTCTGGACAYGCTCCAGCCCCTCAATGTCTTTCCAGCACTGAGGGGCCCAGAACTGAACACAGRATTTGAGGTGTGGCCTCTCCAGTGCYGAGYACAGGRGGACGGTCACTGCCCTGGTCCTGCTGSCCACACCATTGCTGATCCAGGCCMGGATGCCATTGGCCTTCTTGGCCACCTGGGCACACAGTGGTTCATGTTCAGCCGCTGTCGACCAGCACCCTCAGCTCCTTGGTTCCAAAGCATACTGCCCCAAATCTATAGTGTTGCATGGGGTTGTTGTGACTCCTCAATGTCTTTAACTATTTATTTACTTATGTCCTAAGCAAGGATAAGGGTTTCAGTGCCTGATGTTAAGCTCCCACTGTTTAAAATTGCTAGCCTCATCTTTTTATAGTGAGATTACACTTCCATTAATTTGTGGCACTTTTTTAATGGGAAAATTTAAAACACTCACTTTACATCATTTCATATCTCCTCAGCCCTTCTGAAAATTATGTCCACCCAGATAATCACTACAGGTTTCCTATTTCATAGGATACACAGAAATCACTAAAGGTTTCCTATTTCATAGGGTATACAGTGATGATCTTTGCTTTAGAGTATTTGGGTAGTCACAGGGGTCATCCTGCCAGGTTATGGAGAAYAGACATGAGCTTCCAGGAATGCCAATAAGCATGGTACTTTTTAATACATGGTACCTTTTTATTCACATGATTCTTAAGCAAACTGAGAAGAAAAGCCAGTACAGGCAACAGCACAGCACGCAATATACACCATTAGACAAAGAACATTTCAAAGTTCAACACTAAATTCAGCCTGTAACTGGCCTTCCCAGCAATTCATTTCAAGAGCAGTCCTTAGATAATCTACTCCTTTAGGTTAAAGAATTTTTAAACTATTCCCATATAGTTTTTACATCTTGTAAAAAGCATTTAAGCACAGAGACCACAGTCTTTACTCCATTTCCTATTAAACACAGTGCAGTCTGACTCCTCYCCTATACTTTAGGTGAGCAGCACCAGCACACAGCTCACATCTATTGTATGTTCAGGGACTTGGGGCTGACTGTGGCTGCTTTGACCCTCAAGACTTCAGCCACCCTTGTCAGGCTGCACATGCAAATCCTGCTTCAGTCCACTGGCCATATTTTTCAGCAGTAACCTCAAACCTCCTGAATCAAGATTCACACAAAATGGCTCCACTTTCAACTGCTTGATGGTATAGAACTAAATGAGTTTAACCAGTCTTTCTCTAAAGGGGAATATAAACAGCTCAACTCAAGGTCAGTTACGGCCAGAACATTACAAAGCATTAATTCACACAGAGCTGGAGAGGAAAAGTGCCTGACACTGCACTCCTTTCTGAATATATTCACAAATATAGGCACCCTTCCTACTCCTAATGCTGGTATTTATAATACAAGTAACTGCTGAAAATTAATATCCATTAGGCTGCATTTACAAAAAAAAAAAAAAAAAAAAAAAAAAAAAAAAAAAAAAAAAAAAAAAAAAAAAAAAAAAACCAACAAAAAAAAACCTGTTCCATCTTCACTGAGAATCAAACTGGGTATCTACAGACACAAAAGAAGGAAAATGCAAAATTCCTATCTCATGAGAGATACAGATCCCAGCTCACCAAACAAACCACTGGTTTAGACTGACAGGAAAGAGTTTCTCACACTGCAGAATGCTGTCTTATGGTCTTTGGAGGATGTCTGTTCCCAGTCACAACAGCCTAGCTGGTTCCCATCAGTTCCAGCACTTCAATAGTACTAACTGCTGCTGCATGGTAATTCCTGTTGAGTCTGCAGAAACTCATCCAATCTYTTTTTGTTGACAGCATAAGCTATGAGATTACAACGTCATGTGAGCAGTTTTTACATCTTTGTCTTCTGGGGTTTGTTTTCTCCCTCTGATTGCTTATAATTATTGAAAGGTTCTTACCCTTCCCTGCCACTTTACTTTTTGAGAAAGATGCAATCAACTCAATTCAATCATCTTTGATCTCCAGTTTTGCTCTCAGTATGGAGCTATCTCATCAGCTCCAAGTTCCACCGTTGCCTTGTCTTTCTTCTTAGKCATGCTTTAATATGTCTGTCTGATGACTAAAGCAAGAAATACTTATTCATGTACTGAGTCCTCAAGCTCTGAATCACTGAGTATTTAGCACAAAATTCTAGCATTTTGCTCTTAAGAATAATACCTAGAGACCTTGCACTGGGTACTATGACATCTCATCATGTTCCTACCTTTCTACTAAAAGTTCATTTTGTTCCTCTTCTGTAATAGTAAGATCCTCTTCAACATTTTTTTTTACCAAATTTGTCATCCTCAAACTATGAGTCTCCTCAAAGAACTGTCTGTAAATCAGAGACTAAAAGAATATGGAACTCTAGATTGAGACCCTGTACTTTCATACCACCTATGACCCCTGTGCCATAACCTCTTTGTCAAAACTACCTTTGGCATCAAGGGCTCTGCATTGTAGCACAGACATCTTCTGAAACACCAGGAGCTAATACATCACCCTCCTCCTCCCATTCATGATGTGAGCATTCTCAGCTGTGGAGGGTTGGAGCTACAGCAGAGTCAGATGAACAGATGACTTACTGTGTCCTGTCAGTGATGTACCACATCCATACAGAGACAACCCCCTTTGCACAAAGTGGTCAGTAGAAATGGTCAAACCTCACGCTCTTCCTTTAAATAAGATTTTCAATATTAAGCAAGATTTCAGACATTTTTTAATTGTCTTTCTTTGTATTTGTGTGACATTGTATTCTCAATGATTTCTAAGTGGCAATGTACCTTCAGAAGAATACTCTACCTTGGTTCTCTGGAATACTTTTTTATTCTTGTTTAACTCCTCTGCCAGTTTTAGTACAGACAGCAGTCTTAAACAGGTGACAAATCAAAGTGAACCACAGCTTCAGATTTTAAATATCTGAAAGTCTGAAGAAGTCCCTGGGAAAAACAAAAACTCTACTTCAGTTTAAATTGTGTACACAAAGACTGGCAGCACTTTTGGGAATTAAAAATCCCAAAATAACAGGGTGTCTGAATATATATCAATAAATAAAATACAGTCTGTACCACAAACTTGGTAAAGAGGTTTGGGGGACCAAGACTGAGAAGGAGACTCACATGAGCTACAAGAAAMGGAAAATAATTCTTTTGTTGTGTTTTTGTTTGGTTTTGAACAGGCCTTTCATTCAGCGCTTCCAGACATGAAACCTTGATCCAGAAGCCTTCCAAGCACAAACCTCATCCAGAATTCAGCAGAAATTTTGTGGATGCAGAACTCACGGGATTACATCTGGTATKCTGTGTACAGTGGCAAGTGCTCATATATGCACATAAACATCAGCATCTACTTTCTAACAGAAATTTGGAAATTTGTAGGCAGAGCTGCAGTGCTATGTTATAAAGACACACTGTAAGTCACTGAAGAATCTAAAAAGAAAACACACTTTCCCCTGAAGTTTTGGGCTGAGATTCTAACCTTCTTTTCAGTCTGCAACATGTGAAAGCTACAAATAAAGAAAAACAGAATTCCCCTTCCTCCTCTCATCATCATAACACTCTTGATCACAACATTATTAGATACTTTTCAGGCTGCTAATTCAATGCCCTCTGGCAATTCTGCTCTCTCCTCTTCAAGCACATTTTTAATGTTATCCATCTAAAATTCAAGTCTGGTAAATATAATAAATTTGATTATAACTTAGATTCCCTGGTTATTAAATTAGCTTATTTTCAGAAACCATGCCAAATATAAAGGAGAAAAAGCATCAAATTATACCTGACAGTTTTAATGCACTTATAATGATATGAATAAAAGATGTGATTCATCATAGATAATAAGTCTTGCTAAAACTTTGGGTGAGCTGAGAAAATAATGCTAACAGCTTTGCAAAACTACTTATAATTCAAAATCATTTGAGTGGAGAGGGAAATGTGGCAGATTCTAAAAACTACAAAGAGGTCCAAATTGCATTACATTTTCTCTTGCAAAATTTGTCTTTTTGTGTAAAACCACAGCAGTAATTTTTACTTTCATAAYTGCTGATGTAAGATCAGGTATGGAGAAATGGGACAAGACACCTTTTGTGAGTAAACATCTTACCATTCTCTGATTTGCTAGAAGRCAGTATAAACCCTCACTCTGTATTCACAAGTCTAATACACAGTATTATCACCTCTATGACAACAGAGTTGTGTTTTGTATGGTGATACCGTGTTGTAACTTCAGGATGCATAGGAGAGGGAAAGACAGATGACTTTAATGTCTAAACCCACTTCTACAGGACATTCACTCTATGTTCTGGCTAAGCTGTTTCTTAATYGTAGGGGRTGACGATGATGAATAAGGCAGATTRAGTTTTAGGCCATCAAGTGCATGTAGAAGTACAAAAGATAAGCTCTGGACTGAAGTCCAGAACAGTTTTGCTAGTGACATCAAGCTGCTTAAAATCTTAGAKATTGTCTCAGTCTTAGGGAATATAAGGGATTTTTAACTTGTATCATTATATACAAAGGAATTAGAATGAGGTRCACTAAATAAGGCATTAAGTTAATTGTAGTGGTTCCCAGCAYGTTTTAGACATTTTTTCTTACATCTTCTTGTTACTTGTTTTTATTGAACCATAGTMTGTCCTATCTTCAGAATGTAAGTTWCAAAAATGTAAATTAGAATCAGTGGAGTTATAGACAGGAAAATTTTAAAACTACATATAAGGTGTAAGAAAGTAATGAGTAGTAGCATCAGACTGACAGGCATCCTTGGATTTAAAATCAAATTTGGATGCCAAAAGTTCAGTAATGCAGAAACAGTTTTTTCGGTTTTTTTGGGTTGTTTTTTTTTTTTTTTAATTCACAATAATGAACCAGAAACTATCCAAATAAAACAATATTTGCAGAAAATATATTACAAATAGCATCTGCCTTTGGGGATTATTTCCAGCTCTCTCACTGACTTGTTTTAAATCTTAGACAAGTGCTTTTAGCCTAGTGCCTTCTATGGTACAAAAAAAAGAAGGTAATCAACTTCTAGTGACCCTCCACAGATGCTACAATACCTAGTTCTTGATAAGGTACCTCAGCCTGTCAGGAAGATCCTGCAGGGATTCTGGTACCATCCTAACTACCAGTGGCAGTTGAGTTTCTGCTGATCAACAAGTAAACCTAGTTGCTGAATATACCAGTATTACATATAATAAAATAGTGATTATATAAAAAGAGATTGAGGAGGAGAGTACACTAGAAGAAGAAGACAAAATTAATTTCATGGGTGTTAAGTCATTTAGATCCTACTTAATCTGCTAACAAAAACTGTTAGCCTACAATTTATTCAATATAATAAMGCAGTACTTATTCCTCAAATTTGCCTTCCACTTGGTCCATCCAGGTCTGATAAGAGCAGTGGGCTGTTTTGGGTGCTGAGATGTTATCAGCACTGACAGACCACTGTCATTGGTAGGTTTGAGGTAAGATTGCACCATGGATAATCCCTGGTTTACAGCAAGTTACCCACAGACTCTTCTGGTCCTCAGTCCTTCACTGGTGACAGCTTCCTGGAGCTTCTCAGGGCTTATGGTGTGGGAGGCTCCTGACTGACCTAAGGTCCTCTGAGTCAAAATGGAAGTTTCTCTTGCTGCTGTGGAGAACAATAAATAGTTTGCTGTCATCAGACACCCCCTCCCTTCTCACAGAACCCCACCCAGCTAAGGTCAGAGTCCAGAAATCTAGCATGGTATGCAGAGCATTCCTAAATGCCTTCAACTTCCACAGGCAATTAGGCAGGTATCCTATGTAACACTGGATAATCTATCTTTGTGTGCTCTCTCCAAACTCTGCTGCAGATGATAAGAGTAATGAGTAAACTGACAGAGGATATACATATTTTTCACACAAGTGAAGACACAAAAAAGACATAAATTCCAGTGCTCCCAAATACATATGTTTATAATCCTAGTAACAAGTTAGTAMACAGGGAGGGAGTGAGAATATCACAACTTCTCCCATGCAACATTCTTCTCTCAGCTACACCTTGAAGTACCACATCCCTGCTTTCATCTGTCGTCAGGTGGCAAGCCATAATCAAAYTGTACCTGACTATCTCCTTTGTTGCCAACTCTGATGGCATATGTGCCCAGCAAGTTTGATACCCAGATCTGCTAGAGTTCCTTTCCAAGAATCTCTGCAGCAATTGTACACAGTAAAGAAAAGCAGTTTACAGAAGATATTTACAGCTGAACAAAAATTATCTCAGTCCCCCTTACAGCCAGAAAGATTGATACAGATATTTCTTTGGTTGAGATTCAACTGAGCCACTTTAACATTCACCTTGGGATGAAAAAAATCATGCCAGAGATGCATAATTACCCCACTAATGAGAACATAAGGTGATGAACTCAGGTGTAGACACCTATATGTAGACATTTCTTTCTAGTGGAATGAACCTTACCCATGTCTTACACACCCCTGCCCTTTTGCACAAACCTCCTTGTGCATACTTTAGTCCCATGAGTCTCCTCTGTTCCTCAGAAATTATGCTACAGCTGATTTACTGTGGATCCTCTGGATTACTTCAACTAAATCTCTATTATAGACCAGACACAGACAGTCTACCTAAGCTGCAGAAACSCATAAACTATGGAAATGCCATGTGAACAGGAGATTCCCTAAGCCYTGTGAACATGAGATAGTCTGTGTACCTCAACTTCTTGCTCTTGGTATAGCTTATGCCTTCTTGGCCACATGCAATTCAGATAGTCCAGAACACCAACTCCCTCAAGGTCTCTCAAGACCTTTCCTTTCTCCACAAAAAAGTTATGTAATGACTTGGAAATCCTCTCTGGGTGTACTCAGYAAAGCAGTTCCTGCCTAACTAGTGCCAAATGGGGACTTGTCAATTTTATCCATAGCTTTGTCAGGGATTTTTATTAGTGCCATTATTACTGTGCCTTTGTGAGTGGACTCAACAGTCCCTTTGATGCAGCTACAGACTGAGGATCCCTCATATAGCAAATATACCAAAACTGCCCACAATATTTACACAAATAGTAAAGCTGTTTTTCAGCTCTCCAAATGCCAAATGCAGACACTCCCTTTCTCTATGGAAAGAGATTCTGCTGACTACACTGACCTTCATATGATGACTTTCAACATTTTTATGAAAGGATAGCAGAATCTTTTATAGTGAAGGTGTGTGTCTAATGCACACTTGTTCTATTAGTTTAGATCAGACCTTATACTAATTTTAGTTACTAAACAACTAAAGATACATATATGGAAAATAATCATGCCTTTCCCTGCTTATACAAAAATAGGTACAATCACAGCTCATAAGTAGTATTCTCAGCAAAAGAAGAAAACACTGTTTGAAATAATGGAATACATGACAGAAAACAGTAATTTGGAGCTCTATAATTCCTTATTTTACACAGGAAATAATTATATATACTTCACCATCTTCAGTAGTATTAAAGGTGTGCTAATTAAAGTAACTTTCATTAATAAATCACAGKGGCAGTGCAATATGTTATTAATAGTAGCTTTAGACCATGATCTGGGAAAAGAAACAAGAAAGAARTATATGATGCTGCTTCTACTTCAACATTTCCAGAAAACATGTATTTTAAAAATATTTTACAAGTTAAAATACTGATAATTCTATAATYGTTTCTTTAGTAATACTATGGAGTAATACCTTGCCATCTTTATAGTATTTTTTGAACTACATAACAATAATTATTTTAAATTATATCAGTCTCAGTCATATTGCATTTRAAACATAAAGTCAGAGTCCCTAATAAATCCTTCTGGTTTTTCAAGTAACACAGATAAAATTAACTTTGCTAATCATGACATGTTTTATTGTACCCTTACGTATAATTTCTATCCCTCTCCCTTTTTAAATACAGAACCTATACAACAGAAAGTCTTAGGCAATGTTAACTATAGTTATTGCTGCCAACTCTTCCTATAAAACCCAGAGTGAAATACTGGTATAATTAAAATTGATTGCAATGCTCACACTAATTTCAGAGAATGAAAGAAAAGAGAAGAAACACTCCCTGAAATACAGCAAGGTCCCAACAACACAATTCTATATTTACATGGGAAGCACTGGCAGTAAGATTTCAGAAAATCCTGTGATTAATATATTAATGGCAAAACACATACCTAAATGTGTACATATTTGTATGTATACAAAAATACAGGTTAAAAGTCAAAATTATAGGATTTCACTTAGATASGGGTCTCTCTTTTTAATCAGTGCTAGCAGCATTGCAGAAGAATGTTTACAAGGGAAGAAAAATGAAGTATAACTTATTCAGCTGGAAACATGAAGAAAATATAACCACTAAAACACATAATGTAATTCCATTACTTAAAACTCTTTCAGGGGACATCTATTATTGTTGCAAAAGTGCCATGGAATCTTATCATTAAAAGATAAAACAGTGTTTGAACCACAGTTCTCATCTAATAGCAAGAAAGTCCCCAGTCCTCACAGATTTATGTATACAGCTAATTTTATGCAGTTGAAGTAGTCCTGCTTCAGACAACAGAATTTTTCAAAATGCTTAAAGTTAGGCATAATATATGTAACTTGTCCATAATTGAGACCTATATTGGAAAGTCACAGCAAATACACTTTTCAAATTTAAAAATGCATATTCCTTCACAAGAGAGTATCAGTTTTGACCTGCTTTTTGTATTCACATTAGTATTTAAAGAGTCTATGTATCATTTCTTTTATGAATCAATATTTATCACAAAATGGTCGCTGCCAACTTAGAAACTGTATTTTCTAAAATCTTTCCAATTCCATTACTGTTATCTTCCATTCTCATATTCATTTTTAAGGAAGAATTTTAAAAATTAATCTTTTAAGGAAGATATTTCAAAGCTTTCAACTTTTTTTTTATTTCAACTTGTCTTAAAAAAAGTAATTCTGAAGTTTGAGGGAACTTGTTACATATGCCAGCAATGTTTTTCAGCTAACTACATACAAAGTGTGGGAAGAAAGTCTGTTAGAAAGGTCAATATAAATGAATGCTATGAGAGGTATTTGGGGACACATATCTTAGATAAATTTTAATTCTTTTCCTTTTAAATGGACTTTATCATGATAAGCTTTCAAGTAACTTTAGCAAGTTGAAAATATTTGAAGATAAGCTATATTTATAGTGTAGCTTCTAAATGCAAAGATTGCTTATTTATGAGCTGAAAGGTATTATCTAGCCACAAAATGTTCACATTTATTTTCAGTTTTACTAGTGGATGAATGTTGATGGTCTGGTAATTAGTTCCATCTCCATTTCCAAAGCATACAAAATAAATTGACCTTCTGTAAACTAACAGCACATTGTCATCTTCAAAGGTCCTTCATCGGAGGAAGGTGTTTCAGATTCCTTGAAATTAATCTCTCCTCTCTTTGTTGTTTGGGTTGTTTTTTTTTATTTTTGTGGGGAGATGGGTAGAAATCATGAAAATGCTCAAGGTATGATTAAACAGGGTTCTGAGCAATCTGACCTAGCTGAAGATATTTCTGCTCATTTCAAGGGTCATGGAYTAGGTGTTCCTTAAAGGTTCTAACTATTCTATGAATGTATAGTCTTTGTAGCACACAACGCAGCTTTGGAAATCCATGAAGTMAACTTCTAGCCTTCACCATGGAGTCCTTGGTAGAGAACTTTTGAGACTCTGGATRGAGATCAAGTTATCAGCTGGCCAAYTTTAATGACTGTCCAGTTCTGTCCAATTACCCTGTTCTTTTCTAAATGTGCTAAAAATATTTCGTACTATCACTTTTTGGAAAACTTGTCTTCCCTGTGCATACATCCTTTCCTGCTTCAGAGTGTTTGCCTTGTAATCATAGGTAAATGGATTGTTCTCATGTTTGCTAAAGTAAAATGGACGTCATATTTTTAAGAGACCGTGAAGGGACTAAAGGTCTGGCTTTGTGAGACCTTCAATTTCAACCTTCTGTCTGACTTTGGGCAAAATATAATCCGACAATCCAGTACTTCACTTACAAAACCAAGCAGTGATATTTCCTGTCATTTGATTAGCTTGTCTGTTCAGCTCTGCCAGGAAAGTATCAAAATACTGTTAGCACACTGCATAGCCTACTAAAATCCCACATTTGGTTGGAGCTTACTGTCATAAGTACTTATGTTMATAAATCAGACCACCCCCATGCTATTTCTCATGAAATGGGGACATGTATACAAAAGATGACTTGCCAGCTTCCCCCTCAATTTACAAATGGCTGATCATTGCCTTCCCCAATCCAGTTTATACAGCATTTGAAGTCTAGGAAGACAGACAAGCATGATGGGTGGCCCTCACACTAGCAGACTGAATCCAGCTCTCAACTCTTCCTCTGTAAGAAAAGTTTAGACAGAATGTAACAAGAGTTAATTTAAGCTGTTACAAGAGTAAATGATTGCTGGCACTAAGCCGAATGCTCTTGAGGGGATTGGAGTTCTAGCACAGAGTGAATCCTTGTTGGAACTTGGCCTAACACACTTAGAAGACACTGAGACATGCAAGTGGACCTTCAGGCATGAGACGTATGTTTACTTGGCACTTGCCATTTTTCACTTTTGACTTTGTAATGAAACTTWAATAAGTTTCTGCCAACCATGATTTCCTAARAATGACAGGACTCAAAACGGTTTTGTTTCATGGTCATACGTTTTTGTCTTTTGATGTGACCACATTACMTTCATTATGCCTAACAAGAAAACATTGCATTTAAGCATTGTTACATAACTATTCAGAGGGACACTGAATCTTAGAGAAAAAAATACATTTTAAACATTTCAGAAAATATTTTATTAGTATTTTCATTTGCTTTTTCAAAATTTCAGCAGTACAAACACSTCTAGTACTAAGTCTGAAGTCAACACAAAGAAAGCATTTTTTTTTAAAAGCAGGTATGTCATCTTGTCAAATTTAATGATTTCTGCTTACAAGAGCAAGGAAGAGCAAATTGAGCAGAATGGGAAAGAGAGGTAATATTTTAGTGGTGCAGGGCATAGTAGCTGATGATATTTGTCACCATATAACCCAGTTTGTCTAATGAGACTTATGTGATACTTACCAGACTGTCAGTGTCATTTCTATAGAACACAGAGTTCTTTCTGTTCTTCTCTCATAAACTACCCTGCAGTGATATTGCATGGGGTGAAACAGGACTATGTCTGACTAGCCAAGAGTTTCCTAGCTTTTCAGGCATGTTTTCCAGCACTCAAAACTGTACCAGCACTCAAAACTGTACCAGCACGGGGACAGCAACACAGCTTCAAGCAGCATTAGCACAGCAGTAGCTCTGTATTCCTGGACGCTGCACCCACGAGGTGAATTTACTGCAGAGAGAAGGGGTGGCTAAGGACACTTAACTTGCCCATCAGCATTGCGTGCTTGCAGCCATATGAGAATAGCTCTCCATTCCCACTGCAGTTGTATCTGTTCCAGGCAGGAATGTCATCTGAGGAAAGACAAATGACCTACTTATTTGTTTTTACTTAAAGAAAAACTGAAAATGGCTGTCAGAGTAATGAATTAAATCTCTGCCTGTGCTGTGGTCATGTGTGTTCAACATCAAGGAATCTGGCTTTCAGAAATTAAATCTTTCAGCCATCCTTTACAAGATGTTTCTAAGATGTTGCCAGCACTCATGAAGTGCTTGCTATTGGCTTACGCAGAAAGGTGTTTGTACAAATACTGTGTCAAACTATAAGACTGGGATGGAAAACATTTTTCTGTCTAGAGGGTAAGAGAAATAGGCAATAAGAATTTTCTGCAAGTTTTACAGAAGAAGTGGGATTTTGCAGTGTGTTTAACAATTGACAGATTTTGCTCCCATGTTTTACAGTATATTGGAATTTAAAAGGCTTTTCCCATATGAGTTATTTTCCAAGTCTCTAGGAATAGGAAAAGATTTTGCAATGTACATTAGCATATAGAGATGGAAACCATTCACTCTGCATGTTGCACCCCTGGGTGATTTTGCAATGAGCAGTCATTTGTGTTCCCCAGAGAAGGTGCTTCTGAAGGATTTGTATCCTGCAAAGGACTTGGGTCCTGAGATTCCTGAAGATGTCACAAACACTTCTCAGAATGACACTCAGTGAACAGTTCATGCTAAAGGAAGAGTGGATAAACTCTGAGATGCCATTAGTTAAATGACTGAAATTACYATCTATGAAACTGAATTCATGACTCTGAACTCAGGTCAGGGAAGGAGGATGAACTAAAATTACTTTGGTGGCACTGACGGATGATCACCTTTTGTCAGTGGATAGAGGGCAAAAAAGCATTTCCACGTTTCAGAACCTGTACCATAACATTTGTAATGTTGACAACACAGTACTGGCCATCATATCAAAAACAGGTGAAAGATACAGTTTGCTAGACTATATGCTTTCTGAAGGCCTTCAGCCAAAGACCAAAGTAACAGAAAATTGCATGCAGCTGTTCTCTCAGCAGTCTTTCTCCACATTCACATGGAGGCACTAAGTGAATTASTCTCATAGCATGGATACGGATACTGCCAACATACAAATAATATTTAACTTCGTATGATCTTACCATTAATTCCCAGACTGCCCATTTTGAATACAATCAACTAACTTGGTTGGTTTGAGTGTAACCAACAAAGACCTAGAGAGCTTTGTTAAAACTATGGCAATGAGGAAAAAARCACTCTGAAGCATTCRGTGAATAGTTGTCTTTTGGCACAARYRATTACTGACAACCAAGTAATTCTGTAATGCTTCTYAGTTAACACCTCTGCCATSATAATTTCTGTAAACTCATCTCCTGTCAACTGTATTTCATGAGAAACTCTACTCTGCCCTTGAAAAGGATATTCTAAACTTGCTCATGCTTCTGCTGTTTCTCATCTGGATCATACACTGAGGAACATATCCATACGTGCCTTCAATGCCTAGAAAATGATCAGCACTAGGTCAGCCCAGGACACCCAGCTCACCTGCCTTGCTCACTACCCCGGGCTTCTCGGAGCGCTTCGAACCCGGTTCGTGACCCACTGCTCCTCATGTACTCAGCAGTGGCTTTTTAAACCTCTGAGAGAAGAGCCACATCGGGGAACAAGGCAACCCCAGGAGCCGCTGCAAGCGTCGCCACTTTTCACTCCCTACCCACACAAGCCAGGCCTTCCGCGCCACCTCCCCTGACACAACCGAACGCCTGGCCCCTGCCCTGCCGCCCCCCGCACCTGGGGGGTCCCCGGCCCGGGACCTCCGCCTGCGTTACARAACCACAGAATCAATTAGGTTGGAAAAGACCTCTGGGAACATCGAGTCCAATTTGTGGCCCAGTACCGCCATGTCAACCAGGCCATAGCACTGAGTGCCATGTCCAGTCTTTCCTTAAACACCTTCAGGGACYGTGACTCCACCACCTCCGTGGGCAGCCTATTCCAATGCCTAATCATTCCTCATGCGAAGAAATTCCTCCTAACGTCCCACCTAAACCTCGCCTGACGCAGCTTGAGACTACGTCCTCTTGTGCAGTCGCTYGTTGCCTGGGAGAAGAGGCCGACCCCCACCTGGCTACACCCTCCTTTCAGGTTACCTCTCTGCCAACTCCGTGCCCTCCGGTTGTGCGGGAGGCGTCGCTCCCGCTGGCGGAGCGGAACCAGAGCGATCCCGGCGAGACCGAGCCGGAGCCGCCCCCGCCCCGCCCCGCGGCCTCGGGCCGGGMACTGCGCATGCGCGGCGCGGCCGCCGCGGAGCTTTCCGGGAAGATGTCGGCGGCGTGGAGAGTGGCCGTGGCGGCGGCCGCCCGARCCCCGCTGCGGGRGCGGCTCGTCGGGATGCGGCCCCCGCGCAGCCAGCGCCGCCTGTCCGCATGGGGGGCCGCCGCCGCTCTGGTCGGGGGAGGCTGTCTGGCGGCATGTTMCAGCGGGCAGCTGCGCGTGTTCCCCACGGTCCTGGCTCAGGTAAGGCAGCAGCATCCCCGCTCCGCCGGCGGGCAGGGCTGGGCGGGCGTGCTGGGAGCCGGGGCCCGGGGRCGGCTGTCGGCGGCCCTCGGACGGGTTGAGGTCCGCGGTAGTCAGACACCATCGTGAGGCGAGACTTGGCTTCTGGAGCCGCCCTGGCCCCGGTGGTCCAGCAGGTAATGCGCGTCCCCGGCCCCCTTGGCATCAGCAGCGTGTCACTTACACTGAGCCGCCTCGCCTCATCCACGGGGACTCCGCCGTTTTCCACAGCGGGAGAAGGCCGGGGTTGCCTCAGCGAGGAGCGTTTTCTCTGTCCCATTGACAGCCCTTGTCGTGCAGTCCGATGGACCCGTGTGGTTTGCACAGACACCGGGCCTGTACTGAGCTCCGCGTTTTGCTGGTAACTTTCAGGGGAAACTTTCACGATGGCCGGTCTGCACTCAGGTGTTGTTAGACGGTCATGCACGTTTTTGTCCCTTAAAAGAGAATATTTCACGAAAGTAGTAGTTTTGTAGTTCATACTTTTTTCTGCAGTGCATCACACAGAATGGTTTCCTCTTACTATGTCCAAAATGTGTGCTCTGGATGCTAAAATGTGGTTTGCCTTGGAGCATTAGTGCAYACTCAGATGTGTGTGCTCAAGGACAGATCGTTATTATTTACAAAATAGTTTTTGTACAGTTTTCAAACTTTATAATTTTCGTGGAGGTAGTGAGCTTTTTCTCATTCTTCCTTCAGATTAAAAGTTACTGTCCATTAGAGTTGGTTTGTTCTTTCAAAGCTGGAAGACCTAAGTGTTTTGTAGGCCATAGSGTTTAGGTGCGATGGGGGAAGAGGTCAGTCAGTCTATGCTTGCAGTGCCATTCATCTACTTAGGTCTAAGATTTTTTGGAAGTATTCAACAGTTTGTATGCTTTGATATCTTATCTCTTAACAGTGATTGAACAGGCTGAACAACAAGCAGGTAATAGCAACCTTTATTCTTGAAGACAACCTTTATTCTTGAGTCAAGAACAAAGAATGATTTTAAATTTTTTTTTTTAATATTGTAGTCTTCATTGTGGAGAATATCTGAGCTACATCTTAGAATACTCAATTTTTATTAGATAAGCATTTTTCTAAATAGATTGGCTAGTAGTCCTGGTTCCTTGGACAGCGCATGTTAAACTTTAATTTTTTTTATTCATGTCCTAGYGAGGAAAGCATCCATTACTCCACTAGATAGCTGACTGACGGCATATCTCCTTGTTGGTTTTATGTTTAATTATCTGAGGTTTTTCTGCAGAATTATCTTTTAAAAATCCTGTCATTGAGTCGAATTTCATACATGCAAGGAGCTCTTGCTTAAGTAGATGTGCATGTAGGTATATATAAAAAGTGTTAAATGTGGGAAGTAATCACTTTTAAAGGGTGTTAAGTGAAGGGTCTCACTCTGGTGCTGATGTGTTCTTGTGGAGTACCTTCCATGTAATGCATGGATAGTCCTACAGGTACACTTAATAATTCTCAAGAGGAAGTCTGAAAGTCTAGGGCTTATTTAACTGATTTGATTTTGGAGATGGTAAATATCTGGACTCTGCAAATGTTTGGTCATTCATTGAATTTGAACTTTCCAGTTTTCCAGTCAAATCATTGTTGGAGAAACTAGTTCTCCATATATATTGTACTCCATGTTGCTGCAGTTAATGTACTGAGCTTTTYTAAGCTGCCTGAGAAATAAACATGCAGAGCATAATGTTGCATGAGGATTGTGAAAGCTGTAAGGAATAGAGTGAAAGAGCCAAAGAGGCATGCTGCAAGTCTTCTAAGCGGTTTAGGTGCTACTTGTGGCTTCTGATTGTTAGAAAATAGTCCAAAGTGAAACAGAGCGTTGAAATAAGTATGTCACCTTTTTTCCAGTTCAGAGCTTATGGAATCCTGCTTTTCATGTTCTTGTAGTGGATAACCTTATTTTCTGTTATTATTCCTTTTCATTGTAACTAATCTTAACCAGCCTTGCTTGATCTTGTGCTGACAAACAATATTGAGCTGCTTGTTTCTGTTATAGTACGCTATGCATTGGATATGTTTGCAGCATGGTATGTGAAATATGACAGGTTAAGACAAGTATTTGAAATTAAACAGCATAATTTTCATTATCTTAGTAATAAAGAAATATGTAGTGGTAATGTTTATACTTCTGTCTCGTCAACAAGGCCTACTGGTTGCTCTTGAGAATGCAGTGAGATTATACTATAGTGCTTCCCTATTTTCCTTGTTAATATAGTCTTGACTGTTGATTTGCTTCAAAATAGCTCATAATTATTTAAAATATTTGACAAAGTGAAAATGTATATTTATACTGTAAAGAACCAATATAAGATTTTATGCTTTTCAGCAGCATTACAKTATGTTTAAGAAGTTCTGTCTTTAAGACCAATGTCATRTCTGTGTGTCACTCTGATGTAAGCATAATTMAGCAACTGAGTGATTTTCATTCTTCTCATGACTGAGATGTAACTATCGTTAGTAATTTCATTTCAGAGACAAAGATTTCATGTAAATACTTCCTGTTTGCTTAGGGTAGGTAGTTGAAGTCGATAACTTTAGATTTTCTGGTTTTGTCACTAAAACTARTCTCTGTCAAAGTAATCAGACATTTTTCAGCTTTTCCTTGTTCTAGGCAATCTCAGTCATACAATTTCTAGTGAAACTGGCAAACAGCATGCCAAAGGTCAAGTTCCATAAATCCAGGACTTACTCTGTTTTTTTTTTCTTCTAAAGCTTTTAGATATTCTAAAATCAAAGACTGATACCTTTGATACCTAGTTTCYTAAATCTGTTTTTAATTGCAATTATTTCTTCCTGTTTGAGTAGGTTTAATCCTACTCATATTGGTTAGTGGCTCTTCTGACTTCTGCTCAGAGTGAAYGAAATCCGGCCAATGTATGAGTCTTTGCAGAATCAAAGGTCCTGCAGGGCCAGATACTCTGTTTTCTTTTTGTAAGTTGTATGAATAGTGTTTTATTTTGCAGTGGCTTATGTTTGGTTACTGTGTTTTAATGTAATTGGTTATTCTGGCAAAAAAATTTCAGTCCAGCTTTTTTTTAAAACTTTGGCCCAGGTTTTCTGTCACCATTTTCACTGTCACCTATCTGTTCTTGCAGCGTACATTAAATGGTTACCATCTCAGTAACATATCTTGCTATATTTAATGTAATATTACCTCAGATGTAATATTTCATGRTTTATGAAGTTGTTTTCACTCTCTATCTTCATTTGCTGGTTTACTGTTTAGAGACATATAACTAATATCTATGGGAGTAAGCCCTTAGTGTTAATTGTAAAACTCTACAGAGATTATTACAGCAAAATGAGTATAATATTTTTGAAACTTTTTTTTATAGTTACCAGGTTTTAGTTCTATCTACACTTGTTATTTACCACTAAAGCTACACTGACAATACCCAAAACAGATGTAGCTTGTGCTGGGAAAAACTGTATCAATTTTGTTTTTTTAATAAAATSAGCTGATCAGATTGTATCAAGAGGAGAAAAAAGAAGGGAGGGGTAAGAGCTTTTGTTTTACAAGTGTAACTGGGAATGGGGATTTATTCACTAAATTCACTAAAAGTATATCTTCTATATATTTCTAATTCACTAAAAGTATATCTTCTGTTATACTAACCAACACAGCCAGGTAAAAAATGTTCTCACTGCACTGCACACTGCATTGATACTATACAGGCTGCTTTTCTTCTTTAGTAGTGAAATTCAAATGACACAATGACATATGGTTTGCTGTATTGTCTCCTGTGCCTTTATTCTCTCAGAGCATGCAGTTTGCAATACTAACATGGCCCACTGCTACTAAATTAGGAACTTCCCAACAGACTGCATGTTTGATCTTGGATACGCGCAAACTGCAAATGATAAGAAAATTCTGAGACGCAGCAAGCTGCCAGAGGCAGTATATCCTGCCTCTGCTGAGTTTTTTATGGCCCTGTTTAGGTCACTAGCTTCAGAAAGAATATAATTTGATTTGCCCTTGAAAAGTTGMCATCCTGCAGCATATCACAATTTGTGCTGATTCTAAGTCTTTGTTTTACAAATGAGAGTGACTGGAGTTCTTCCTAGCACATATATGAAGTTTTATGTGTGCAAGCTCTTGTCTGTTAATAAACATTGTATTTTGCCATGCTCTTTTTTAGGGCTATGGGAGCATTAGCTGGTATTTAACTATTTGATACTGCTTACCTGAGGTAAAGAGGACAACACAGCTTACTAACAGCATTTTTTGGGTCAATTCTAGTTAATASTTCCTGTTACATGATTTAGTCTAATTGGTTCTCTTTATCTTTTCTTTTCTACTACTGCTGTCTTGCATCAGCAATCTTCTTTGAGTATCCCAGATCAGAGGAGACTCAATTTGTGTCCTGGAGGTCCTAAATGCATGTTGTATTTGATCATATGAAAATATTAAGATAATGCTTATAACAATGAATAACAAACAATTTGTGATCATTTTTAAAATACTTTATGTGTCTGAAATTCTAATTTTATTTGAAATAGGTTTATTGAAACAATTCTGTTTCAGACCATTTTTCCCTTTAAACTGTGTTGAATGTTTCATCATTTTTGAGTGTTAAAGATCCTTAACAGAAGCAAAGRTGAGAGTGTGACTTTGCATGTCACACTACGTACACACTACATGGGAGTGGTGGCTTTGTATGAAAACTGTTATTCTGAGCTATTGCAAGTGAAAAACTTGGAACAATTAAAACTAAAGCTTAGATTCTTTTTCCAGGTCTATATGTGTACCCACCACAAACATTTTTTTAACTATTGCCTTACACTGTTTAAAGGAAGCAGAATACTGTAAAAGATTCCCCAAACACTAGTTTGTTCAGGGGACACTCCCTTGGTTCTGCCACTGTGGAAAGGCAAAATAGAATGTAAACAAATCCTAGGGCTATGGAGAACTCAGTACCACAGATCATAATCTAGGGAGAGTGCATCTATTAAATATAAGTTGAATTTATCAGGGGTTTGGTAAAAGTCTCTGGATTCCCAGACTTAAAAGCTGATTAAAAATATTTTAGAAGTTTTGTAATCCYACCTGTGTTTTTTGGTGACATTTTGAGATGTRTGCTGTATCTCCAGAGAGACTAAATGCTGAAATATATTTGGTTTAGAGAAATTCCAATTTTTTCTGCATGTTTTTCCCTCAGGTAAAATTTCCAACCCAAATCAGTAGAAAATGTTCCAAATAATGTCTGCTATAAGMATATTACCTGTCCAATGTATATTTGCTTGATTGGTAACTTCTGGCAAAACTGGTGTAAACTACATCTRCTTCCAAAACAACTGTAATCGGTTGCRTGCAGGTCAAAACCGCRTTTTGTTTAAATWATCTGAATTAATTTCTACAGAGCTGTAGAAGGAAGAAGTGCATAGATCTGGGATTTTAATTGTTTTTTTACACATCCTTAGTAATCAGGTACACTTTGTGACTTAAGTTATACTTACACTGCTTTTGGGCCAAGCTTTCTCATTCACTGTGTTCATGAATTTTTTTTTGCTAATAGATAGTGGTATTTAGGAAGGTAAGCTGTGCATTATAACTGTATGTGAAGGATTTTGGCTAGATAAAAATGCACATGTCATTTGGATACACTCACCAAATAGAAAAAGGAAGTGTATTTCTTATACATTAATAATGATTCCTACAAAGTTATATGTTAATGCTTTGAATTGTGAGACACTGATGACTCTTGTTAAAATGGGAATTTTTGTGAGGGTATCTTTGCAATGTTTTAAAAGTCTGGTTCAYGCTGAGGAAAGAATATTGCTATTAAGATGAGGTGTCTTGATAAATATAGARCCTGGGATAAAATTGCATAAGGATTTGTAATGATGTATAGAATTGCCTGGAGGAAGGAATGTGGTTCTAAAATAAAACCAGAAAGAATATGTRCACTCTAATCTGAGAAACATACAAGAAGATTCTTGTGTTTACTCTGTCATCAAAAGAAAAAGGTTGCCTGCTTTTGTTGGAGCAAAAGTCCCAGGATAGGTTTTGCTCCCCATAGTAATATTTTGAAGTGTTTATCTTCAAGTCTATTCTATTAGAAATTAACTGAGAATGCAGATACACATAGACAATTACTGAGATGCTCACTGAATAAAATTAAGCATGTATAAAATAAGTCTTTGTTATAATGTTTTAACATGCTTTTGAAATTTAAYGCAAATGTTTGTAATCCACATCAAACAAGCTGCTCAGTGATGGGTCACAGAAGCCTCATTGTGAAATTCAGCTTGTGTGAACCTGACCACATGGTCACATTATTAAAACTTAAAATATATGCAGCAAAACAATGCCATGTAAAAATAATGAAAATTACTATTGCTGTTGTGGGCATATTTAAGTAAGGATTGTTTATTTCTTAGTGTTTGTAAACCTGTCTTGCTTTWCAACTTCCTTAAAGAAAAGGACAACTTCCTCAAAATGCCTTTTTACATCTTACCTTGCTGCTGATTATTGTTCTGGCTGTCTTGTACTGTTCTGAGTGGAGGGGTTACAGCACACAGAGCYAGGCAGTGATTCCCTTCACAGCCTTACATTTCTGTTCTGGTTGTAGCATGGTTGGAAAGGCGTTAGAGGTTTTGTACTTCATCTTCACATTRTGTCCTTGGACCACCTACAAGATGATACCTTTAAATCTTCTTGATGAAGGACCTGTAAGACTGGCAGCCTTTGGAGGAGGGCCCAACTGGATTCAAGGTGTGATTTCAAAGTGCTTTGAACCCACTTCCCAGCAGTGCCCAGCACTGGAGAGGTTTGTTACTCAGCTGGAGCGAGCTGCAGGCAGTGCTCTTGTTGGCACGTGGTAGCATCCATCCCTCTGTCAACTTCGTGGTTTATTTTTCACTATATCTTTACTGCTGTGTTCACTATCTCAATAAATATTATCAAAAAAAAGTTGACATAGATTGTGACAAGGCAGTCAGTCTTGTAAATACTGGCTGTTACAGAACAGGAAATGAGTAGTCACTTTTTATTAAATTATTCAGATATCTAGAGGCAATGACTATGAAAGAGATAGTTTAAAATAATTTATGCATGTGCTTTCTAACTCAGGTGTATCATGTGAATATGTTCCTGTTAAATTTTTTTCTTTACCATGCAACTAGAAGTAAACTGAAGTGCTACCATTGGTTTGGTTCTGACTTTAAATGACATTAACATTGTTGCCTCCAAATTCATCTTCAATGAATGAGTTTTGGGTAATAGTCTCAAAATCTGAAAATAGTRTGTGCTCAAATAGTGCATTTTTAAACATTCCTTCATTTTTTAGGYACTGATAAATGTACATCTCCCCTGCAAWTAGATTGTTAGTTCAGCCTATCCCAATCTTTTTTCTTTTCCTTAAATATGCTTCAGTATTTCTGAAGCTTTTTCTCTTGTGCAGCCAATGGGGATAACCTTAGCTACCTCTTGTTTAATTTTGTATTTTACTGTATTATGGAAATGCGGTATGTATCAAGTATCCACCAAGCACTCTAAATCACTGTACTATAATGGTATATTAAATATATCACAAACATCATTCTCAGCATTAGTGACATACAGACATTGTATGTTGTGTGCCTAAAATAGAATGTGGTATAGAGAATGTGGAATCTGTAGGACCATGATGTTATAATTARTTATACCCTTAAATATTACTTACGTATGTGCATTTGTTTCACAACTTTGAATATATGGTATCCTTTTCAGCTTTTTGAATGTGAAATATTTATATCCTGAAGCTCTTGGCTTTGAAAATATTTACATTTATTCCCTTCYCTGTGTGCACAGAGATTCTTTGTGCAGGTGTCTTCATTGATACTAAAACAACATGATGTCAAGTATAATCTTAGAGGTCAAGGTTAAAATTTAA
Source organism: Malurus melanocephalus (assembly GCF_030028575.1). Taxonomy (NCBI): domain Eukaryota; kingdom Metazoa; phylum Chordata; class Aves; order Passeriformes; family Maluridae; genus Malurus; species Malurus melanocephalus. The sequence continues at coordinate 1,779,386 of NW_026623325.1, read as the reverse complement.
CTATATATCTTTCATCTGATCTGTCACCTTTTCCTTGAATTCACTCTTGCTGTATGACTTCAGTGATTAAATAMAATTTAACTAACATTCTTTCTAGGCACTTTGATACATGTGGACAGATGRGGTGAGTTAAGCTGCATGGTTTTGTTTTTTTAGCTAACATAATAAAAGGTTAGTGCTTGAGGGTCTATTTCTGTTTATGTTAATGGACAAACATAAACAAAGTAGCTTGCTTGAAAACAAAAAATAGATTGATTAGAAAGAATTGCACAAAATAATATTCTGATTTTTAACAAAAAACCTCTAGAAGAAACTAACATGCATTTACTGGTGACACAAGACTTTTTCTCCAGTTAATACAGTAGATGGTTTCAACATAGATATTGCAAAGTTTCTTTTTTTGTTTGGTTTCTTAGATGAAACCTCTGACTTTTTTCCTAGAAACTTTGAGCATATTGATAATTACCCTTTTTTTTTGTAAGAAATTATCTGTTTTGCACAAGCCACAGTGACTGTTTTCCCGTTGCTGCTGTTCTGTGCTGTTTTCCAAATGTGTTTGCTGGGCTAGTGTGAGAACTCTGTATTACACTTACTTGTAGACTTTGGTGTAACATTGTGGCTGGCGGAATATGATTATTCCTGGCAAATGGCTCAGCATCTTGAAACATAAGGTAGACARAAAGAACAAGTAACTCAGAATCTAGTTTAAATAATCATTCCAGATAAAGGACAGATGAAGCTATGTGAGATGCTTTTTCAGAGTACATGTATAGGCYACAGCCCCTTGCTGCTGCTTAAAAAGTTTATAATTCTACTAAGAACTGAAAGACAAGAGAAGGCAATCTTGTCAGCTTTAAACACCAGACGTCATTTAAAGTAGTTCCTCAAGGTTTATGTCCCTCTCAGGGTAGGACAAATTTCAAGAATTAGTGTCTCGTACTGATGGAGTCTATAAAAAGCACTTATAGCAGATGTAGCTAATAAATATTACCGGTACTGATGCCTTCCCTGCTCCTTTGCCAAATCATGAGAGAAACTTCTTTGCCTGCCTCCAAAAACTGCAGTGACAAACTCTAGCACAAATGAAAAAGTTACATGAAATGAAGAAAATCGGTGTTTCCAAATACTTTTTAAAATCTTTTTTTTTTTTTATTTTAAAGTGGGCATTTTCTTTGATAATGTATTTTATTGGAGATACTGCCATATTGCAATAATCTATTYACAAATAGTGCTGTAATATTGTCTTGGGTTGATTTTTGTGCCAATCCTGTATTCCTATTTTTCATCGGCTTCTATACCCAAAAGGCCTGAACATCTATTTCATATTGTTGGGAAAAAAATATCAAATTTTTCACTTCAGAGGAAACATTTACTCTGTAACATTTTTCTCTGAAAACAGTGTCTCAAACCAAGACAAATATTAAAACAAAATATACTGAGCAGCRTATAAATCTATGTATGTTTGTGATGTAAATTTGTAGTTTACATATATATTAGTAAAGATATGTAAGTGYATGTATAAAATATAATTAAAATACAGACTGTGTAAACACAGTAATAATAAATGGATATAAAACTGTGTTGATAAAGAAGTTGTGGGATTTATTTTGAAAGTTTCTAGTCTTAGTGAACAGATATTTAAAGGATGAAATGTGCCTGAAGTTCTATCAAAGGCTTCTTCTGGTAGCCCTGTAAGAGGCAGAGGTCTGTGTGCTGCCAGATCAGGCTGGGCTTTGAACTTCACTGCATGGGCTCACTGATGTGGGGTCTTGCCAAGGAGTAAAGCACAAAGTTCTGTCGTGTGGTATTGCTCCCYGAGGTGAAATGGATTTTGTAATTATATTTTATAATCTCACAAATTTGCCAAAATAGACTTTATTTTTCAGTAGAGAAAAGACTTAATGGTTGTGTATTTACTACACTATCTGACAGTCTGCTTCTCCTTTTATAAAACTTTAAAAATCAGAATATAACAAAACTTAATAGCATACCTGACTGAATAATTTGTTTGGAGATATAGTACAGTTTCTGTTCCAGTCCTCTCTAGGCTTATTTTTAAAGCAACTGTGGGCTTGTCTGGTAATGTGGTGTTTTTAATGGCAATGCAAAAGYAAAATTATACTTGGCATGGAGACTAAGAAAGTGCTCTTTATAGCYTTACATTGTTTAAATGCAAAGAATCAATGGTCTCAGTAGCCTGGAATTGTCACAATGAAATGTTTTCCCWTGGTCCTTACACTAATGACTTCCCCTCAGGTTATAGTTCTTACTTGGAAATGCAGTAAAGCTGATGGATAAAACACGTGGCAGCTTTTGTACTGAAAAATACGCTTGATGGTCCTAGGCATCAGGGAATACGRTAGTATCACTGCTGTGTTTGGGAAYTGAGTAAACAATGATAGCCTTCTGCTGAAGATGTGAAACAGCAGGAATAAACGTTATAATCTCCAAAAGGSAAAAAACACAATACACAGCATGCATCAATCTAAAACTAGCATTTCTGAGATCAATTTAGATTATTTTACCTAATGTAAAGCATTAATATTAAATCTGTACTGTTCAATAAGGAACAAAYGAGGGGAACTGATGCTTGATTTCGTTGTTCACATTATAGAATCACAGAATAAGCTGAGTTGGAATGGAACCTGAAGGATCATCAAATCCTGCTGCACAGGACTATCCCCTAGAGTCCATGTGCCTGAAAGTATTGTCCAAATAGCTGGACCATGTGCCTGAAAGTATTGTCCAAACACTGCTTGAGCTCATTCATTCTTGGTGCTGTGGTTCTTACATGTTCTCTATGAAATCCATCTCCACTTAAGAGAAAGGTTTTTTTCTACTTTTTGTTGTCACAGTTTAACCCTGGTTGGCAACTGAGCACCTCCCAGCCCCTCATTTCCTCTCYCCTGGTGGTATGGGGGAGGGAGTCTGAAGAGTAGAGGCAAGAAAACGTGTAGGTTAAGATACAGACAGCGTAATAGGTAAAGCAAAAGCTGCATGTGCAAGCAGAGGATTTTTTTTACCACTTCCCATGGGCAAGCAAGTGTTYRGCCATCTGCAGGAGAGCAGGACTCTACCACACATAATGGTGACTTGGGGAGACAAACACCATCACTCCAAACATCCCCTCYTCCTCCTTCTGCCTCCATTTTCATACACTTAGCATGGTGCCGTACGACCCCCTTTGGTCAGCTGGGGTCAGCTGCCACGGCTGTGTTCCTTCCCAACTCCTTGTGCATCCCCAGTCCACTCAGTGGTGGGGTGGGGTGAGAGGCAGRAAACACCTTGGCTTTGTGTGAGCCCTACTCAGCAGTTATGAAGACATCCCTATAATATCAGCACTGTTTCCAGCACAAATCCAAAACACAGAATTACCTCTATCCCATCCACAGTTGAACATCCTGGGAAGTTATTTGTTTGTGTGGTTTGTTTGTTTTACTTTGACAGAGAGTATTATTGCTAACATGCAKAAATCAGAGAAAACCTTTTTTTCAGTGCTTCAGACAAGTTCAAGATCTAGTTTATCTTTCTGAAATTTTTGTGTCACTAATGTAGTTTAGGGGGATACTTTTTTTCTTTTTTTCAATARTACAGCTACAGCAGCTACCTGGAAAATGTGAATATGTTTTAACAAGTTTGCAGTCAGAAAAAATTAAGTCTTTCATAATTTGATTCTACAGAAGTCCTGTGGCTAAACCAAGGATGTCTATAAGCACATGAAGAACAACTGAGTGATGAAAACAGAGCTACTAAAACAATTYACAGACTCGATTTGTACTCAGTTGAGTGAGCTCTGCAATGTGCAGATGCTTTCCTGTGCTGTGACTTGTTTTATCTGCCTCTATTTTCTTCTAACACTCCACCAGATTATCTGGCAGTGCATGCTGCTATTTTTTCTTTACTTAAGGGAGAATTTTTTAAGCTCTGAACTCTTCTCATTTAAACTGGATGGAGCCTGACTTTCCCRTATGGAAACTTCTCAACAAAATCCTAAAATATGTTGAGAATAATTTATAATATTGCATGTTCTGAACATGAAATGTTCATGCTCTATTTTGTCATATACGGTTAAAATGTGCATTGTAATTTGTCATTCCAATTAAATCAGTTTCTGTATTATATCAGAGGTGGAGTTKGTTTTTATAGCTTGGTTGTTATTGTATGTGTGTGTTACTACTGCAGTATTTCTCCTTCTGGGAAAAAAACAATTGTTGATTTTTTCACACAGAGCTGTAGCTAAGCACTTGTGTAACGAAATTTGTTCTTGTCTTTTTGAGCTCTTTCCGGGAAATTTCTTGCAAAAGAGTACTTAGTCATAAGTAAYAGTATTTAAGCTGTGACCTAAGGGAAAACAAAAAAGGGAAAAACTAAAGCAAGTCTTTTGTTACTGGATTTAAAAAAAAAAAAAGAATCCATTAAAACTTTAGATTTTAGTTTAGCTGAAGAACTGTCATGAATAATAAACAGTCTAAAGGGTATAAAATTACTTTTCCTAGAACAAAATGTTTTCTTTTGTTCTGAATAGGCCAATTGTATGTAATGTTCCTACTCAATCTTCCAGAAGAATATTGTGGGAAATTGCTGACATGCATCTTCCCAACTGCTGTTAAATTTGGAAAATTGATGATGTCATATTGCCAAATGATGTTGCATTGTTATTTTTAAATTTTAAGATATATGTTCTTGCTTCTATTTAGCCTCAAAAATGAAAAAAAAAAAAAATAAATAAAAATCTAAATATTTAGGTGCACCAGAAGTGTTGGATGTGTTACTTGCACAGACTTTGTATAGCAATAAACTCAAGATTCTTTATATTAACAGCCCAATGAAAACTAATGCACTTACACTAATAATACACCATTTATTTGCTGAATGTTTTTCATGTGTGCCTCCCTTTATAGCTTGTCATGCAGAGGTCTCTTGACAGTACTGCTGCTTGAAATGAGAACAATGCAATCAAGATGCATTGTCAGAAATCGTGGAATCGTAGTCATATTTTGTGATGTAAAACTTTTAAAGGAGTATATGGTATTTCAGTCCAGATGGATTTTTCCTTGAGTGTGTGCTCATTCTCTATGGCAGTGGTAGGAGGTACAGCTTCCAATATTGCAGAGCACTGGTACTGACAGCAAACTGAGTGATTATCCTGGGAGTCATCACAGGGCTGAATCCTTTGTGGGTAGGATTTGTGAGACTGTAGCTGTGAGAGTAATGGGGCATCTTTATTCCTTCTTCATCCTCTGTAGCCTGTGTGTTAGGTCACCCTCCCTCCATCACTTCCAGGAGCAGCGGACTCCATATGAGGGGCTGCTCTGCCAGCAGGAAGCAAGATTGCTTCCATTGCTGAAGCAAATGGACTGCTCTGGGCTCAACTTTGAATGCAGAGTTAGGAGGTGATTAAGTAATGGAAAGCAGACACAGTGGCTCTGGGCCAGGCTGCGTAGGGATTAAATTCTGGATGTGGTATTAACAGGATGGAATGAGACCCTTCCATATGGTTCAGTAGTGTGTTTGTGTGGGTGTGTGTGTGTGTGGGTGCATGTGTGTATGTGAGTGAGACCATGTGTCACCAAGATGAATTCATGTTATATACATCCAGTTGTGGTCATTGGAAATACCCAGTTGATCTGATTAGACCACCACAAGTGGATTTAAATGTTGCCTGCAGTTCTTTAAAGTGTATAAAACTTCCTGCATACAGTATTCCTGCAGGGACACCTTCCCTTACACCTGGTTGCTCAAGGCCTTATCCAGCCTGGCCTTGAACACTGCCAGGGATAGGGCATCTACAGCTTCTCTGGGTGACTGTTCCAGTACCTCTCCACTCTCACCACCATCAGAATAGAATTTCTTCGTAATATCCAGTCTAAATTTCTTCTCTTTCAGTTTCAATGCCTATTACTCCTTGTCCTATTGCTGCAGATCCTGACACAGACTCCCTCTCCAGCTTTCCTGTAGGCCTCCTTCAGACCCTAGAAGGTTGCTGTGAGGTCTCCAAACAAACTTCTCTTCTGCAGGCTCAACAGCCCCAACTTTCTCAGCCTGTCTTCATAGGGCAGGTCCTCCAGTTCTCTTATCAACTACATGGCCTCCTCTGGACTTACGTCAACAGTTCCRCATCCTTCTTGTGTTTGGAACACCATTACTGAGCACTACTGGGTAGAGTCTCACCAGAGCGGAGCAGAGGGGGCAGAATCCCCTCCCTCACCCTGCTGGCCACACTGCTTTGGATGTAGCCCAGGATGCAGTTGGTTTTCTGGGATGCAAGTGCACATTGACATCTCATGTAGAGTTTTTCTTTAATCATCATTTCAGGTCCTTCTCCACAGGGCTGTTTTTAATGGTGCCCTTTAATATTTTGTTGATATCAAAAGCTTTGCTGGTATTCATGATGAAACTAAATGGAAGGATTGATGCATAAATACACTTTATATACCTTTGACTTTGTAGGAAGAGCCTTGATGAGTTCTTTGGTGGCATTTGTTAAATCACAAGGGGAGAAACTTCACAGAAGTCCAAGATGCACTACCTGCACAGTGAAAAACAAGCCTGTAATAATAGAAAAAAGGCTGGAAAATTTGATGACTGCTTTAATCTTGTGGGACTCCTAGTTGGCTATCAATTTCATATCCTACTCCTTTCATAATAGTGTAAGTTTACTCCATATGACTTATTTTCTTGATTTGTTGAGGGCTCATGACCTTCAGATAGAAGGGGAAGAGCTTGAGAAGATCTTAGGTTTAAAAAAAAAAGGGGGGAGGGGGAATTTTTTTTACATGGAAATAGTTTATAAATATAAACTTAGATTGTCTTTGTGTCAGTTGTTTTTTGTAGTCTTGTGTGTTGAGATCATTGTCAATAACAGGGGTCTCATGTATTGCAGCAAAACATATATAAGTTGATGATACCTGAGCTATGAATCCTGAGTTGACATTTTGCTATGGGAATAAAAGCTCCCCCTGGTTTCTTTTGTGGTGTTGTGGGAGTGTAGTGTTGCAATTCATCTTTTTCCTAGTTCTTCTCCTTATTAGCATAGGAATGAACAGCTGTGTTCATAATGCCAGGCTTGGTGCGGAGTTTTAGCAGCCTTGTCAAAAGCAACAAGGCTGCACCTCAGCATAATGACACTGTGCTAGTAGGTCCTGGATATCTGCRTATCTTTACAGAAAGTCTCAGACTATTTTCTAGTAGTAAGTTTGCTGAAGAATGGGCAGAAGTTTGTTTTTTTTTTTTCAGTTTTTTTCCTGCTGAAAACAAAGCAGATGGTTGTAGTCTGCAAAGTMGGATTATGACTGTTTTGACAGTATTAGGAAAGTTTCTACTGCCTACAGCAGGAATTGAGAGGAAAAGTAATTTTTCAGAGTAAGGAGAGTCTTAAGGTTGGGATATGAAATATTTAGTTTCAAATCCTGATTCGGATAGAGCAAAACACAAAATTCAGTCTTCRTCTTTCAGATCAGATGTGTTAGCAACCAACTTACTGTGTATGCTGATTTATTAAAGAAAAAAATTAGACTTTCTGGAGAGTTGTCTTTTTTTCTAAGTCAAAATATTTAGATTCTTTTGGTACTGTTAGTCTGGGATAGAAATACGATTCTTTGGGGGCCAGCATGAAAGAGAGACACAGAATTTCAAAGATACACTATTTCTCAACCAGATTTGGGTACAACTGGGTACATAATATCTACAACTGGAGAAGAAGCTAATCAGTTTTGAAAGGAAATGTATAATTATCTTTTCTCTATCCTCTGTTTACTAAGAGCTTCTTGAGAAGGACTATTTTTTTCTGAGACAGTCAAAATAATTATTTTTGACTCAAAAATAATTGTTTTGGGGGACATTTAGAGGGTTCTTATGCAGATAAGTTGGTATTCAAAGTACAGGTAGTTCARTGTAACTCCTGTAAGCATCTGTGTRARCTGTGTTAGTTTAATTTKCAGTTTTTAAAACARTGTTCGATTAGACTTGGGAAGATAACAAAATAATTTACCAAGTGCCAAACTRGATTTAAAATCTTCCTTAATGATGTAGCCTGAAGTGCACATCTCAGTTGTGTAAAAGATACTAAAGTTAAAAATAAAGAGGAGGAGGAAAGGCATATCTCTGGTGTCAGCAAGGCATGTGGTAAGCTGATGTATAAAGGGAAGGTAATGGATCTGCTTGGATTCCAGCCAGTGGTGCCGGACACAGGCATTCTGCTGAGGCACATTCCAGGGCATTAAGTGCAATCCCTGAGCATGCTGAGCCCTCTGCGTCATTCATCTTTTCCTGTGGTCCACGCTGCCAGGGGCCAGGCATTCAGTGGAGGTAATTTCATCAGCAGTGCAACTTGCTGGTAGTCACTTGTTCRGTTCAGGGCAGCGTTTGTCTTCTGAACTCCTGGACACTGAGTGCTCCATCTGAATCTCCCGTGCACGCATCATCGTTCGTCTTGCTGTTACTTTGAATGGGATATTGGGTCTTGTCTCTGCTCTCAGTTTCTGTTTGTAAGCAGGTCTTTTTAAGACTATGACTTTTTAACAGATGCTTTATAAGTGTTTTTGGGGTTAGTTGCAAATTTAAGTGGTGCTGGAATTTTCTTTTAACCTTTCTGTGGTGCTAGCAACTTATTCTGATACTTCAAGCTGTTTGCTACTTTATAGCAACACTGGAGGAGAAAACCATATGATGCATTTTTACTGAACACAAAGTGGAAGARCAGAAGGAAAAAACAAATTATCCATCAGTGCAAGGCACCTGTCTGTTTCAACAAATAATCAAGCACTGCAATAAAACCCACTCCCTAAAGGTATCCAAGATGGGAGTTTATGTAATCCAGCCTTTTAGATACATCATTCCCATTTTCTCCACCAGCCTAATTTTCTACCTTTTCCCATTTTGTTGACCAGTAAAAAGCAAGATGAATTAGTCATAAAACTTTGTGTTATGTCTCCTAAAGTATAAACTTTAAAAGACACTCAGAAATGTTTGCAGGGTTGGCCTCCTTTCCTTCCTATGCTCAGGTCTCCCAGTCACAAGCATACACCATTTTGTGATGTTAATTCCTCCAGTCTTTGGCTAAAAAGATTATTTGGCCACTTGTTTTATGGAATAACCAGAGTGAGCCTGAAACTATAGACTGTAGCTTTGTATGCTAGATTGTGTGCAATCTCTTTATAAAAAAAGGCATGTTATAGAAGCATTTAACAAAATACGAATGTTTATAGTGTTATAACTTTTAATTTCAACTTTTTCTGCTACCAGCTCTGGTTACTTTTCATTGTTACTGAAAAACTCTTCGTAGCAAGAACTTTTAGATAAATATTTAATGTCAAGCTGGGCTGAGATTATCTAAGGATATCGTTATSCTCAAGGTAACTGTGGACCTACACTTTGCTGATGTACCATGCCTTGAAAATATAAAATGACCTGCATTTCCAGCATGAATATTTATAACCRCTTTTTAAAAGTTTAGTGATCAAAATCTATTTTAAAAATAACTTGTTTTTCAAATGTGTTGATAGCAATGAATCCTTATTCAAAGGTGTACTATAATAAGTTAAGCTTGTTAAATTAAACTGATTTGCCTTTAACCTCTCTGGCGTTCCTAGCCTGAGTGCTACATAATATTGTTTATAATTGTGGATGCAAAGAACTAGAGATACTGGACATTTGAAAGATTAAAGGAAGGATGGCACTTTCATTCTCTAGCACTGGGAATGTAGTACACTGATGTCTGTCCTCTGCCACTCCCACAGCCTTTCTGAAAAAGAAGCCAAAATCAAAAGAACTTGTGTTTAATTTTATGCTGTCATTTAACATTCTGTATGGTTCTGGAAAAAAGCTATTTATGCGTGGGACCTAAATTGTCATTCACAGCTGCTGCCATCTTATACCCTGGTGTTCTTTATAGCTCTTCATCTTCACACTGGAAAGACTTCTTTTAGATACAGTATTTGATGAACACTGTTTCTTGGTTAGAGTCCTTGTCCAACCCTGTTCATGTTTCACACATTTAGGAGAACTGACATTAAGATCATCTCTGTTAAATATGGGGAGCATAATCACCTGAGAAGAATGAGTCTTTAAGAACAACTMGATGTAATTGAGCAATAGTAGTGTGAAATGGTATCAATTATGCTTAACTAGATAGTCTGTTGTGCCAACATGAGAGCCGTGCTGCCTTTTTAGCAAAATTCTCTGATTCTAAAAAGAGGCATTTCTTAAAATTGTAGTTGAACTACTTYGTCCAAACTGTGTAACTTTCTTTTTTTACTTGAATTTTACCAAGCTTTCTCAAGCACTTAGTGTGTTGGGTGTATAAAGATAAATTAATATGAAGCTGAACCAAAGGCAGTAGTATTTACATGAAAAGAAAAAAAAAATTGCAACACTGAGAGATAGCTTATCATCTTTCTCAACTCTGTTATCTGTTCATTCCGTAATCCTATCAAAATAAAGATAAGAAAATAAGTATCCAAATCTTAAGTTGATGCTCTGGTATAGAGTAGCATGGGAAAATGGCCCACTGGTACTTCTGACCCACTGTTGGACAGCCCTCTCAGCACATGGTGTGACTGTTGGCAATGGGGCTGTGCAGGGCCTGGGGCTGGAGATGTTGATTCTTGTGGGTGCCTTCCAACTCAGTTTATTCTGTGATTCTGGCTTCCCAGGTAAGAATTTTCTACTTCTTTCTTCCAGTTCACTTTTMTGTTGTCTTCCTCTTGCTTCTATAGAGCACCCTCAGCTACCCTATTCCTACYTTCAACTTCCTCTCTTTGTGAATTTTGAATTAAAACAAGCATCTATTTGAGGAAGAATGAAGAGCTGTATCCTGGCTTGAAATGAAAAAAATATCTATGAAAAATGAGTTAGAGACAATGGAACAGYTTTCTTTCTACAGCAGGTAGTATAACTTAAAGTGCTAAAGTATGTGCTTCACATTGTCCATGTAAGTAAGTAAAGCAATTGACTTTTTTTTAATTCTTGCAGCTAATTTTTTACAGATAATGCTGTACCAACCAGAATGTACCATTATGTGATGTAGTAAAGTATACACATCCCTAAACTGAAAACTTACTTTATGTTTGATAATAATGAACATGCATGTCTTAGTAGGTAGGTGCAAAATGTTAAATATAAGTAATGGCAAAACACACAAAACATAATTTGGAAAGGAATGTTAYTTTTTAAGATTTACTTTGTGTTGACACTGAAAGTAATTATATACATTATGTTTAGCTGCCTTCTGTAATTCATTAGGGCTTTTAAGCTACTGAGTTAAAGATAGCTTGAACTAACCTCAGTAGAAGCTTTAATAACTAGCTTGAAGCCATTTTCTTTTAAGAATTAATATTTAGACATAACATTAGCTATGGGGGTAATTAACAGGTTTATAATAATTAATTAATTAAATTGCAAGGACTGTAAATTGCATTGCTTCGTATCAACTCTGAAAGGTTTCTTTAAAGGTTTTCTCCAGTTAAAATGCTAAATTGGTTTTATTTCATTAACATGATATGGAAAAATGTTGCTGTAATTTCTTTGTTGGCTCCATTACATTTGACACTTCATTGAATTTGATCCTGGATTAATAATTTACTCTTTTTTTTAAGCAGACACACGAAACACTCAAAAAAATTTATTTGGAATTGCTTATTTTAAAACCTCTTAAGTTTCATTTCATTTGTATTAGATTTGCTTGGTTTTATTAGAAATAAATACTTTAWAGTGTGTATTGCTGGAGAAAAGAGGAAGGAGAGAGAGATGGGCTTTTGGATGGGCTTTTGAATTCAGTTTTGTGCCAAAACCAGTCCCCAGGTGGAAAAAAGCTCTTTAACTGAGACACAACATATTCCATGGTTGCATCTTGGTTGGCACACTTCATTGATGTTCTAATTGAACAAAGTTGATAACATTGATATCTGAGAAAAACAAGAAGCACAACACATATTTTAAGAATGCACATTGTACCTAACTTCTAGTTTGGTATTCCTCCAAATTTAAAATTGTTTTTAGGAAGTTCCTTTCAGAGCTTCCAGATCATTATTAAAAATGGACACTGCTAGCTGCTGTGGGGCTGGCATCCCAAAGCTTCTGATCTCTAGTGTTAAGTCTTTTGAAGTGGAAAAAAATAATAGCTTAGAAAAACTTGATTGAAGATTACTTCAAGAAAGATGGATTTAATATGTGGTTGCTTAATTGACATGTAACCTGTAAAGAGATGTCAGCAATACTACAGTGAAAGGACTGGGCTATGCTTTATTTAAATTATGTTTTCAGGTGCTATCATACATAGAGATTGTAATCAAAATGACTCTTTTATCTAAAGCCCAGGTAAAAACCATAAGAACCTGTATTTTATCAGTAAATTGCTCAGGCTACTGCTCAGCCCAGCTAATTGTCTTCCTTTCTATACTTTCTTCTAATCAAAGAGGAAACAAAACTGTGACCCAATTATGGCCAGTACTGTGAAGCAGGAGCTGTCACATTGAGCGGTGTTTCACCAGAGAAGTGAGTTTTGTGCWGCCTGTCTGAATGAGGTGCTTTGGTTATGAGATGTGAATATTGTTGGGTATAGCAGGGCCTTGAGTGTTTGTTTGGGATACCTCTTTCCCATCTCTAAAGATGTATTGGCCAGTTGAAGTTGCTTCATTTGTAGAATATTTTTAGTTTCTATGTAAATATGTATTAAATTACAGGGTTTTTTTTCAATCTTTTAAGTACTGTAATGCTTCTAAAAAAATGGGTGAGTTTCTAGTCATGCTTGTTTTTACTTCAGGGATAAACTAAAACTTCTTGCTTTTCTTAAATTACTGTGTCCATATGTGTCTGAACTTGATCTTGCATCTTGAAAATGATAAGGCTTGATGATGACTAACATTTTATTAGCATTGTTGTGTGATGTGATGGCATGTAGCAATTGTGAGAGGAGATACTGTTCTCTGACATGCTAATCCTATGTTACGCTGGGCCATTCACAGACCATTCACATAGTCTTCATTACTTATCATTAATCTTCTGTGTCAGATCTTTTGCCTGTGATCATTCTTTACTTTAAGTCCATATTTAAACATACATAATGTGGAATTTGTGAGTAATGTGATGCCCAGGAAGGATTAACACAGTAATCTTGGTTCTTCTTSATCTGGGTTTTCGTCATAGTTATTGATTCACTTTTTAGACCAGACTGTCAAATTCTGTTTCCTAGTTTTTCACATGAATTCACTAATAATTGCAGACTTTCGTAACATCACCTGTAAAAATTACGTATCAAAATATTGTGTTTCTTATTAGGTTTGTTTGTATTAAAAAAAAAAAAAGAAACAAACCCAAACCTACGTTGTTTTTATAACCACATGTTCTGCTTCACTGTCCTAGCAACACTCAAATTAATTTAACTGGAATGTGTGAAGTGCTTGGTAATAAATATCATTGCTCTTACGTGTTAGAAGACAAATTATTTTCCTCGTAATAATTCATTCTTGAAAAGATGAGTTTTCATTGTAGCACATGCCTCTATTAGTACCTTTCCAAAACTTAGTTGATTTTAAAAAAAGATTAATATATATGTGGTTTTATTATAATTATGAGTAAACTTGCACTCCTTTAAACTGGCCTGGCAGAAAGCTGGCCAAAGCTAGTGTGACGTCATTCCAGAAAACAAGCAGAAGCATTGATACTGTCATGTCGTGTTGTGTTGTGTATGCTTGCGAGTCAGCAAGAATGATGAAAAATTAAAGAGGGGTTGTACTTGTGTTCTGTAATAGGAGGAGAGGATGAGTTAGTGTTTGTATGGTGTGTCAGTTGGGTTTGTTTTTCTGTGGTTTTTTTTAACATTGTGGATTTTACTTTGATTTTCTCTTAGGAAACAGATCAATCATTCAAATCTTTTCTTATTGACAGGAAAGACCTGCGTTTGATAAGTAACTGTAAAACTTAGATGCAGAGATTTCAGGGGACTTAATCAAGTTGCTTGTTAATAAAGACATATTTAATTTTACTCACAACATTGTTCRGTATTTATAATTTTTGCTGATGTAATATTATACATTACACAAAACATATGTGTTTCCTGTTGTAAGTAGAGTGGTATTGTTAAAGTACCAGTGTTAAGTACCATTGATTGATTAATAAGTTTAAATAAAACTGTGGAGCAGACCAAAAAGTTATGGTATGGATAGTAAAATAATAGCAGACTTAAAGTCTGTAATTCTTTCATGGATTAGATACATGATATTTTACTGGCTTTAAGTTCAAAAACCTGTTCCTTTACTATTTGTAATTTGACTTCAGTCATGCATAGACTTGCTGACAGCTATTTACTACAAGTTTGCAGGAGACTGGTACCTTGCTATGTAGCAATAAAGATATCGCCATTCCCATGGCTTTTCAGATGTGTTAATATATAAGCAGTAGAAAATGTGAATGTCCTGCACTTTGAGCAGAAGTGTGCAAATGAATTTGTCATAGTAGTTAGTTGGCTGCCTGATGATGCTGTTTCCATTAGAATTGTGTTCTTTCTTGTATGTCTTTATTAAATATCTGCATTCAAATTACTTTTTTCAGGTTATCTGTATGAAAAAATGGTCCTGCCTGACAGTCTCCTGTGTTTAGAGGCTGTTGTTTGCTAAACCTTCTTGTTAGTAGCTTGAAAAGAAACATTCTACAGTTGTGTCACTCATGAAAGTCTTCTTCCACCTAAGAAATTATAGAACAAGGGGAAATGGCCTCAAGTTGCACCAAGGAAAGTTCAGGTTTTATGTCAGGAAAAACTTACTCACTGAAAGATTGGGTAAGTATTGGAGAGGCTGTCCGGGGAAGTAGTGAAGTCATTGTCCCTGGCCATGCTYAAAAAGCAAGTGGAAGGGGCACTAAGGTTTAGTGGGCATGGTGGTGTTTGGTCGAAGGATGGACTTGATGATCTTGGAGGTCTTTTCCAACCTTAATGATTCTATGATTCTATTCTGTGGTGTAATTTCTTTTTCTGTGTGTTTTCTTTTTCATTTTGCATGGAGTTTTATCCTTCAGTCATTTATACCTTTTGATCAGATCTACTTTTGGTCATGCAAATAATTCTGCAAAATTAGTAAGCCTTTTGATTTTTATTTTAAACTGGCTTTTTATTTTAAACTGGCTTTTTATTTTAAACTGGCTTTCTAGACCTTAGGTGTGCTGAATCACACTGACTCTATCACACTGACTCTAGGGGCTCTGCTGGCAAAATCTCTCATTTGAAAAACGGTTTGTTTTCACTCTTGCTTGTGATTGTTCTAATAGTTATTTAATTCTGTTAGGACCTTCCCTTTTGTATTGTGTTAGCACAGTTTGTTTAAGAGGTTTCTTATGTTTTGTTAGGTTGCTTCTCCAAACTTCTTGAAAATTCAGATCTCTCTTGTCATGAAACTACACTTATGCAGCTGCTTATCAATCCTTCAGCTGCTACTAGTAGTAATGMCTTCCCACTACAAAAGCTGATGGCTTTTCCCATATATTTATCCATATGCTTAGTCTTGCTGGTCTTGCAGTAGTTTAAACTGTTATCTTTGGCTTTCTGTACCAAACTTCCCTGTCGACTCCCAGGAATCTATTTTTTTTTGTTTAAATGGCATAGTATTTGAGTACTGTTGGAGTTTTATAGAGTTTTATGTTTTATTTTAGGGAATAAATTTGACACCACAGTTGTTAGATCAAGATCRACTGTTTAATATTTTATTTTGTCTGAAAATTATGTGTGAATGCTGTGTGATCTTGATGACTTGTTAATGGTTTTATCTAGATTTATTTATGCTGATTGCATAAAAGGCTGACTCTCTTCTAGYCCTCTGGAGAAAGACTGTTTTGGCAGCTTCCATCTGCTCTTCTGTAGTGAGCATCAGGGGGGAAAAAGATCAACTTAGCTTTTTTCGTGCTTTTGTTGGAGCTCTTTTTTCGTGTTTCAATTACATATTTGCCTTMCTGATTCTTTCTTATGTTTATGCTTGTTCTTGGAACATATTTTAATTGTGAATTGAGATAGTTATTTAAAACATGGTTTTAAAACTTTTTTTTGCTTTCCTTTTTTACAATTTCTAGTTAACCAGCTGCAGTTTAGGGGAAGTCCTCCCCCCATTCTGTTTTCATTGTTAAGGAGCAACATCTATTTTTAAAAAGACGCTTTTCTAACTAAAATAACATTCTCATATGTTGTTTTTAATAAAGCTGGCTTTCCCAGGCTTTTTTTTGTTATTCTTGCTTGCTTGTTTTTAATAAGTGGTGTGTGGTTTTGATGGATGATCCCTGTCACATGCAATCATTTACACTTTGAGGTGCTTCTTTTAAGTAGCCTCCTCATTTTTACGTGGCTTACTTTGATGAAATTTAACTTTATAACAATGGATGTAAGTTTTGTCATTCCAAACAGGCTTAATAGGAATGCATTACAGTTATGGTATCTTTGATTCAAGATGTAACTGGCATTGTGAACTGTGCTCCTGCATCAAAAGAGGTTTCTGATTTTTATGATGGCTTACAGAAGAAATAGGTTTGTTGTCTAAAATACTGCAGTTCTTCAGTTGAGTTGTATTTATATATCTAACAGTGGGAGATTTCAGTTGCTGAGTTTCTGCTTTCATAATTTCTGCCATTTTCATTAGTGACTACTGTTACATTAACTCTTGTTCACATGCTTTACAGTACTGCTCTTAATTTTGTGCTTGGAGAATGCTGTGGGTACAGACCTGTTCGCTTTTCTGTAGATAAGAGGAGAACAGTGGGAGGTATTTACTTCAAATGTTTGTGAGTCCTTWAGCAGTGTCTCTCTCAATAATCTTGCCTCCATGTTAAGGTACTACAGTCTGGATGGGTAGACAAGATGAGTGACAGAAAGGATTGGTTAGCCTCAGAGGATAATGGTCAATGAGGCCAGTGGAAGTGGAGTGTAGGGATCTATCCTGGGACCAGTCCTTTTAATATCTTTACCAACGAATCAGAGGAGGTGACAGGGTTCACTTGGCATGTTTGCAGGCCACACCAAATTGAAGAGAACCAATCGATAGAAACAGATCTGCTCTTTGGAGAGACCTAGGGAGACTGGAGAAGTGGGATGACAGGAGCCTCATGAAATTCTACAAATTTGCAAAAATGCAAATTTCTACATCTACAAAGGAAGAATTCCTTGCAGCAGTACTGTCTTAAGGARAGTTCTATGGAAAGGGATCTAAGGGTTTTGCTGTATTGCATCCTSAACATAAGATAGCCATTCACGCTGGCTGCAAAGAGAGCAAAGTATCCTGGGTTGTATCARTAGTATATTGAGGGCAGGAAGAAGATTATCCCTCTTAACTTGGCATTTTTTAGACATATGTGATACAGGACACTTAGACTCCCAAGTACAAGAAAAGTAATGACAAACTGGACTGAGTTCAGTATAAAACCACCAAGATATTTGGGGGCTGAAACACATGCTGAGTGAAGAAAAGTTGAGGTGTCTGCTTTTTAAACCTGATGGAAGAAGCAGTTTCAAGAGGACCTAATATCATCCTTCCAGTGCCCAGGAGGAGGTCATCAAGAAGGCAAAGCTGGATACTTCACAGTGGTGAATGATGGAGATGACAAGACACAGTGGGTATGAATTGAAATGGGTATGAAAGTGGGTATGAAAAGAGAATCTAGATGGATTYTAAAAACAGTTTGATGAAGGTGCACAATAGGATTTTATGGCTCTTGCATTGATGTTGAATTTTTGGCCTTTTTAACTTTGAACTGATTGACATGGTAATTCTAACATTCTTTTAACACTGTATTTCCTAAAATAAAAGGAACAGGTACTGGAAAAAGTTAGGAATGGTTTGGGCTGCTGCTGTTTCAATTAGATGGTATTTGCATTCCACAGAACTTGAGTAAGAATGTTGTTCATGATGTACATTCTAATAGTGGTTTTGGACTGAATCTGGCTCTGYGGTTTTTGGGTTAGGTGTTTGCAACTTATCTGTCTTGATGCAAAGTAATAACCTTTAGGATTATGAAATTCACAGGTAATCATTATTTCAATGTTAACGTTCCAGCTATTCGGAAAACAGATTTAGAAAGAGCGTTATGAATACAGACGTGAAAACAATCTTACCAGAAAATATGTATAGGTAAAAACAATTCCTTTCAGGCACTTCCAGACTTGCAAAAGTGTAAGCAGAAATGGAGAGATGGAAAATATCATTAGATCTCAGTAAGTAGCTTGGAGATGTCAAATACACAGAAGCCCTACCTTTATTTGTTCTGGAAAATTGCATCATGTTTAGTCTTTCATTTAATATAAAAACTTTTTTCAGACTATTRGTGAATCTTACTGTTGTCTGAACTGTCTTAACTTGTATAGGTAGTATTATTTCTTCTGTTACCCTCAAACATATTTTTTCAGTTGGAATTCAGTACTGTGTGATTGAGCCTACTGAGGAAGGTCTCCTGGTCTCTGATGTACAAGATTGTAGCCTTCATTTACTGAACTTGGAATAAAAAAAGATGAGTTTCACTGTTCTTGCTTGTCTTAAGAAAAGTATATCACCTGAAATTCTCTATAAGGCTTTTTATTTATCAATAATTTTAAGAAARTGACTCATGTAGCTCATGGTTTTGTAGTTTGGTCTGTGCTAACTGAACTCCCTCATATTCCTGATTTCACAGTTAAGAAATAATTTTTTTCTCAGAAAAACATGAGAACAAGCCATTCAGCCAAGGAAGAACTGAGGAATTGGGCAAGTGTATATGGCACTTTTTGTATTATGCTGGCCACTTGAGGTTGGTCAGCCTAAGGAGGAACTGTCTTTTGCTCAGGATTTACTGGCTTTCAGGTTTATTTTTTTCTCTTTTCAATGAACATTTCCAGATTTCACTTGAATGCAAACATTTTTTTAGTGCCTGTAGCATAAAATGGCAGCATCTAAGGTGGTTATATCACGAACCATCTCCTCTTGGTTTTGAGCATTTGCTGTCCAAGACAGCTGTCTCTTTTTTATGTTTCAGGTAGAAGTCAAAACGGAAGCTAGAAACAGACTGTAGTGTTTTATCCAAATTCTGTCATTGGCAATTGAATACAGTGCAAAGTATCTCAGGTGTATAATTAACAGTATAAAGTTAAATTTAAAAGTTCTTATTAAAAAGAATGTAATCTTCAATAATGAATCCTATTTGTAATAAATAATTAAATTGTCAATGCACAAATATTTCAGAAATCTAGCACATCTGATTTCAGAAATATGCAGCAGCAGATATTTCTGCAGCATTCCTTTCTGTTTGTGAATATACATGTTCCATCCATGTTGGATGAACATAATGATGTGCATAGTCATTTCTTCATCCTGTCAGTAGTTTTTGTAGAACAAGAAATAATGCAAATTGCCATCACAAAACAAGGGCACTTCTTGTGTTCTTTAAACATTATACAGAAAATTATGGATTTCTTGTGACTGGTCTACATTGTGATCCCAAAATTGCAGACTCATTCAAGAGATGCAGAAGTGGTGCTTTAGCTGACCTACTGRCGGCCCAAGAACCAGTACCTTGTTTATCACCACAGCTTGACTGTTTGGTCCCGCTGAAAACTTTCAGCAGAAGATAAACTTGGGGAAAGTCTGAATTGTCTTTAATTGCACTTGTCAGCTGAAAAAAACAGCTGCATTGGWGTTAGGGGATACTATATGCTGTGCTGAAAAAGAATTTCTCTCTTTATGTGGGTTAAAAGATTCTTTGTCCATCTGTAAGCTGCAGGCAGTTGCCAACTTTGGATCCAGCCATAACTGTCAAAAGTGTAATAGCCAATGTGTTACCTTTTTAAAAGTAGGTAATAGGTTTAAGTTAGGCTTTACCTAGCCAGGAATCTGATAKGTTCTGAGAGCATAAGTATTGTGCTTAATTTCTGTTGCAATTTCAACAGAAATGCTCAAATAATTGCTTGTAAATTTGGTAGAGATTTTAAAGCCAGGAAGGATTGCAGTTACTTGCAGAACACCACATTTTAGTCCTTTGTTAAAGCCGGCTGAACCAAGCCTAAACAGTAAGCTTCCTAAGCCAAGCTACAGTCTTGCTACATGTCTGCATTTATAAGGGAAGCAAAAAATATCATCTCTGTTGTCGGGTAAACCAGGATGTATTATAACTCCTAATCCTATTTAGAAAACATGTGGCACAAGATTTGCTGTTCTTACTGCCTCTGAGGTGTCCTTAGGAAAAAGAACAGCAGTGAGCACACTATAATGAGTGTAGCGATTTACTCTGTCAAACTGCTGGGCATTAGGTAATATGTGTCTAAGAGTGTCTTAGAATTTGAGCTTTCTCTGGTGGGTATAATGTTCTTATGTTGGTTATGGCTGCCACTTCTTGTGTCAGTAATAGGCTTACGTTGTTGAATAAATGGTCATTCTCTATAAGTTTCTGTGAGCAATTTTCTCTATTAATAAATTAATATTCTCTAATGTTTAAAGTGACATTCTGCTGCTAGGATTTCCCCTTGCTCCCATTTTGTTTTGATTTTGTCACCATCTATGTTTAAAAACCCCAAATCATGGGGGCTAGAGTCACCGGTATGCTAGAAAACTATGATACTAATCAAAAAGCATCTCTGTCTTTAAAGAGTTTTTCTGCTAAAAGAACKCATTTATTATTGTTTATAGACTCATGTATAAACTTACCTGCCTTTACTTCAATACCAACTGTTAGTACTTTTCCAGAATAATTCTTTTTTTTTTTTAGCCCATGGATAATTTCTTTCATTTTGTGAAGTATCTCTTCTGTGTTCAGAGGGATGATTTTTATATTGCTCRTTTCACCTTTGAATGGCACTCCTTGGTCTGGCATTTGCTGATTATTAGTCACTTTCCAAGGCATAAGTTGTGAAGGGAAGGAAATGTGCTCAAATCTACCTCTCTAGGACTGTGCATGATTCTGTACGATTTCTTCTTCCCTTGAATTTGCCTGGACTTTTTTTTCCTTTTCTTTTGTCAGTGGTATTTAAAGGCAAGCTGTCGCTTGCACCATTTTGTTGAGTATCAAAGTCACGTGGCTGCTGCTATGCTACAGTTTGTTGTTGAATAAAATCTGAAACTCTTCAAAACCAGCTGTGATTTGGAATGATTGTTGTGTTGYAACCTGGAGTTCTTTTCATCAGCTCTTTAGGTCTGCTTGGCTATGCTGCAAAGTTCTTGTCAGTTTGAGAATTGAACATCATTGTGGATCCTGATTGGTTKGTAGTGTACAGCTTTCATATTGTACCACTTCTCTATTCTTCAGCAAAAGAATTGCATTTTCTACCTATCCTTGGGTACATAGTTTAGCAGTTTTTGTTATTTGTGACCATTAGTGCGTCTTCTCTTCGTTCTTTCACATCACTTAGCATTTCCTTCTCTTTGCTAATTTTTATTTATTTCTGGTTTTATGTGTGATTTCCCTCCATCCTCCTTACTTTACATTCAGCTTACATACATTGAATTTCAACTGCTAAAACCCTTTTTTTTTGTTCAATAAGCAATTAGCTCTACCTTGTAGGAGCCATTAAAAAATTCGTGTCTCTAACTCCTTTGTCATTACTGCTGTCTACTGTTGAGCACATTTTTTTTGCTGAAATTATATGAGTTGAACAGCCTGGCTGAATTTATATTGCTGCGAAGTGTTATGACTTGGGAAATGCCAGRCATTTACATCTCTGGTCACATTTTTTAAGCCACTACTTATCTCCCACTAYTTATTCTCCTTTGCTGATATCCTTCTTGTGCCATACAATATTTTGTTGTARTTGTGGTTTCTACTGATAATTTAAAACTTCTGTTTAAAATTTTTATAGGAAAAAAGTGTATTTGTAATCACACATTACTAGTTTTCTATCTGTATAGAAKCTTACTGTTCACTTATTC
Organism: Malurus melanocephalus; assembly: GCF_030028575.1. NCBI lineage: Eukaryota > Metazoa > Chordata > Aves > Passeriformes > Maluridae > Malurus > Malurus melanocephalus. The sequence continues at coordinate 1,757,529 of NW_026623325.1, read as the reverse complement.
CTATTATTTGCTTTACTTTAGAAGTCTGATTAATTAATTTCCTCCTTTAATTTCCCTCCGAAAATTTCCCTGTACTAACATTGCTGAAGATATGTTCTCATATTTCGGCATGCCATGGTTCTGAATTGCTTTTAATTTTTCCAGTTGTGTTTGCTTTCTTATATTTTTTGTCTCATTTACTGCCTTCCTTTATAGATTTTGGAACTGAAGCTGCTGTTGTTGATTCTGTGCTCCAGCAGTTCTCGCTCAACAATGGCAATGGTTTAATCAAATTAGAGTGGATAAGTTTAATGGGAAGTGCATGGGAAGTTAGAAATCAAAGAAAGAGGGTACATCTTAGTGYCTTCATTTAATATTTTATGCTTCTTAACTACGTTTACTCATCATTCTAACTGTGGTCATGTCCCAGACCCTCATCTGTTGTGAACAAATGATTCAATAAAAATAGTGTATTTTCTTGTCTTTGCTCCTTTTAATGTATGTCTGTTTGGAGAAAATTACATATAAATCTGGTTTGGGAAGTAAGATTATAAGAGTTTTGTTGCAGTTGAAACACGTTGGTCTTACGGCCCAGTTTGCTTGGCGATGTTAGGGGAAGGTTGTTTGATTTAATCTGGGTGGTGCACGGCAGAAACAACAACATTCTCTGGAGGTTCAATAACAAACATTTGCGTGCAAGTACTTRGCAAATTTTAGAGTGTAGCTTTTTTGGTTATTACTTGGTTTTGGTTATTATCATCTATAGAAATGCTATGGTGTAGCCTCCAGTGGTGGGTGTGAACCCCTTCTACGCCTGGGCTGTTTCTTTGGACATTATCAGCAAAGCKCCCGCTGCTTTTGGAAATAGTCGATTGTCTGAGCCATTAACTTGCCAGTCTCAGTTGCCTGGTCCTGCAGTGAGRTGGAAAAAGCAATATAGCTAAATTCTATAAGAAAATCCCCAGGTTAGTGGTTTCTGTGGGTTTGGATGTTTGATGGCACTTGTAGATATGTTGCTGTTTTAAGTTTGAAATATCCTGAAACACAGATTGTCTGAGAGTAAGAAATTACTGGTTTCCTTGAAAAAAAATCAGGCAATTTGCTTTTATATGCATGCCAAAGCAATATACATAGAACCCACTTAAAAATTCTAATGAAGTTTTGCCAAATGTAAAAAGAAATAGAATCAACATAACTTCTCACTTTCTGAATTTTATTCTAGAGTTTTTATTTCTAATAAAATTTTATTGATGTGTTTCAAGAATAATTAGAAGGTAGRTAGATATTTTTAAGTATCAGGTTTTTAAATTTTCAATAATATTGAGAAAAAACATGCACAAAAAAGTACTTAATACTGTGTACTTCATAAGTTGTTTATACCAGTGCTATTATTTTCCAGTTAATAGGACGCTGAGTACAGCTGTTAGAATATAGCACTTTGCATGTGTTTGTGCATGTACACACAAAGACACAGAGTATCTGATTGCATTTCAGTCTTCAAAAATAAGATAACTGTGATTTTTATCACAAAAAACATCCCTTGTACACTGTATCTGAGAGGGAGCAAGGCATGCTTTCAGGTAAGGTRGCTCGTGGCTTAAGGCAACTGCCTGGTGTGGTGCCAGATGTGTGTGAGCGTGTGTGGCAGGGGGCTCGTGCATGGAGCCTGATGTTTCAGGCTCCCAGTCCTGGGCAGGTAGTGTGCATTAGCCTTTAGATTTATAGGAGTTTTAGTACTTCAACCAGTTACAGTGATAGTCTTTTCCAGTGCTACCAGTTTTAAATTATTTTTACGAGGCATGAAAGAGCAGAGCAAGGTATGTATCTTAAACACTTAGTTATTTTTTTGGTTGCTTGTTGTTAAGAAAGCCATCTTCATTGCGATTTTTACAAATACCATCAGTTCATCACTTTACTTGTTGTTTAGTTCCCTCCCGGATCTGAAACTTGCATCTTCTTGTTGTTTAATCTTGTTATGACTGTAGATTGTACATGGCAAAACAAAGAAGCTGTAATATTTTTCTAGGTGAGAACAGCACTAAAATAAATTGCTGTCAGTTCTTTTTAGATGGAAGAAATAGATTCAGCTCTAGATGTGTTTTACAAGATCAAATCATGATTGTAGCTTATCTTTGAACCTTATCTGCTGCCTTTTTTGGTTTTTCTTAACAAGTTCCCAAATTAAACTTAAGTGTTYGTGGTGTCATGAGCTCATGTGGGAAGGCAACATGATACCCGTACTGTACAATTTTTCTTGTTTAATTCCCACTGACAAAAGTATTACATTTGTAATATTCAACAAAATGCCTGTAATAAGCCCTGAATCAAAATGCCAGCTCCTGGCCAAGGAAATATGCAATATGAARAAGTTAATGGATCTAAAACTTAAAATCATAAAGGGATAGGATTTTTGCAGAATGAGAATCATATCTATGGACGCAAGCTGAAAGAAAAGCATTGTGCTGTGTGTGAGGGTGGAATTCTCTAAGTTGCCTTTTGTGGCAACAGATGACACTGCCCATTTTCTGCTGAAGTGGTGAAGCAAGTTAGTGCAAGTTGTGGATGATGGTCTGAGCCAGATGTTCATGTTCTGGTGACTTTCTGTCCTCCTACATCTTAGAGAAGGAAGGTCAAGATGCAAAATAATCAGTGATAGTGATAGACACTTGGTGATAGTGATGGACACTTAGGGCTCTTCAGTTACTGGAAAGCAGTTGAAAAAAAGTGCCACTGATGGATGCATTCCAGCTAAATGCCTGAGGCAAATTTCTTCTGGATTCTGGGACAGAAGGTCCAATATAAACTACATAAACTAAGAGCAAGGAAGAAGTTCAAAGTTTGAGATAATGACATAGAAGTTTCTTCGTATTTTTACCACAGAGGAAGAAGTAAAACAAACAAGAATATAGCTGTAAAGGAAGAAATGAGAGTAGGACACAAATGGCATAAAGCAATAAGTAGCTAAGATTGACATTATGGGCAGAGTTTCTCTTCTGTATTAAGTTTGCTGACAATATGACCACCTCTATTAATTTTTTCACCATATGAAGAGCTGCTGCTCTCCCTGCAACCAAGCTATGTGAGCATTCCCCATCCAGCTTCATGCAAAATTGCCTATCTTAGCTCATATCTGTGGTGGAACAGTGTAAAAGAGTGAAGAAAAATAATGGCCTCCTTTAGTTGAAACATCTGCAATATCCATAGGCCAAAGGAGAGTCAAGAAAATTAAACTTGAATTAATGGATCAAGTAAAGAGAGATAGCTAATGTTGCACAGTGCATTTATCTTTTATGTATGAGGCACAAACTGGGTGGAGGGAAAGGGAATGGCAGAAAGAGTAAAGCAGTTTTACAAGATCATTAGATCTTTAGGAACTTGTAAGCTAAGTCTAGGTGACCTTTAAAAGATCCCTTCCAACTCGAAATAATTCTATCACTCCAAACATAAGGGAAAAGTAAGCATCTCAAAAACCAGAAGACTAGAGCGGGAGTTTGACTACCTAGAACATGAAAAGGTATAGTGAGACATGCTAGAGGTCAAGCAAATTAAGCTTTATGAAAAGTATTTAAAGACTTTCCTATCTGAAGAGAATGAAAAGGACAGTKTTAGATATTTATAATGTTGAAGTTATACAGTTGACTAGAATGGAAATGAAAGATTTTGTCTCAATTTTAGATTAGGAAAATACAGTAAGACACAACAGAAAAGGCTRTATATGTTAATACCTTCAAAGTGGAAGCAAAGTTCAGATATTGGTACACTCCTGCCAGAATTGTGTGTATTCAGATGCCCCTGCTACCTGACTGTAGGCTACTAGAGCTGGAACTGAAGTGGGGAAAGTGGTGCAGGTGGTTGTAGTTCTGTTGGATTTACCTCACCAGTTTATCATTTCCGKAAGATACTTAGGAGGACAAAAAACTAAGAATATAGGTGCAAGTGAGACAAAAGACAAGGGGTTTACAAGTTGAGATTACTTGTAATTAATGCAGTATTTTTACAGTGGTTCTATTGAGGTTTGGAGGCAAATAGACAATGCTTCTTGAAAAGTTCTGGCTTCCAAGTGGCATTCCTTGAGATTTTTTTTTCCAATTGGTGCTTACGTAGGAAATATGAGAAGGGAAGGTAAAACTACATCCTCTAACTCATCCGAGGACAGTGTTACCAGCATTTAACACTTGAATTAGCAGATCACCTCCTCAKCTATCTAATAGCAGCCATATCTCTGAGAAATGCTGCAGGGTGGATTAAATACTGAAGGACTGAGAAGGATAAATGTACCAGTTGTCAAAGCAGKGAGAGGATTCGAGGGAGAGTTCAGTGATCTTAATACTGATGTCCTAAAAGAAAAATTTGTAAAACTGTTTTTGTTTATGTGTAAGGTAATGAAGAGATGAATAATTGCTAGCACAGGCTTATCAAATCAAGAATAAATAATGTCAAATTAGTTTAACTTTCTGATAAAACAGTTGAACCTGTCAATAGAAACAAAGCAGTAGCTATCATATATTTTTACTTTATTTAAAGCCCTTCATAAATCTGTTTCTTGTAACGATTTATAAATAATGCAGAGAAATGTCATCTAGGACAAATCAGTGTAAAGTAAGTAAAACAAAACTTGATTGGATTAGTATTTCTGTTGATTAATTGGCAACTGATAGCTCCCAAAATGAAAAGGTACATTGAACAGGGGTTTCCTACAGACCTGCCTGGAATCTGGTTCCCTTTTTGTTTTTTTACCAGGTGTACTAAATGGTAAAATAGAGAGTAATTGAAGTCATTCTGCAGATAACACAAAACTCCAGAAAGACTGGAGAACATATTTCAGAAAGATCTTGCAAAACTGGAAAAATAGTCTGCACATGAGTAGGTGAAATCCAGTGAAGATGAGAAGACATGACACTTAGTCATGAATAAATCACAGCAATCCTTTAGAAAAGGATTTGATAGGGTTTTTCATTTGATAGCCCTATGCTGTATCAAAAGATAATCCTGCCACTGGGATGTACAGAAGTGCAGCCAGTAAAATGAGCAAAGTTAAGCTTTATTCATGATTCAAAGTATTGAAGTCTCTGCTGGAACTGCTTTCTACTTGGGGAGAGATGTTGTAAGGAAAACTTGAACCACTTTGAGGCTGAACAGAGGCATCACAGGTGGTCAGAAGATAGGAAGAATCCCTTCGAGGTTACTTCATTTGTTTGGCCTGTGGAAGAAAAGACAGTGAAGAACAGCATGGTTTTCTCATACGTAAAAGGCTACTGCGGAAGAAATAAAGGAATAGCTGCTTGTGTTGATGGTGTCCTTGATTGACAGCAGTCAAAACTGTATCAAGAACTCAAAGGGGATAATAGGGAAACCTTTTTTTGCAAGGAAGAATTGCAATTAATGAAATAATTAAGTAGATCGCTTGAGAAGACCATGAATTTTTGTCATTGCTAGTCTTTGAAGAGCTGATTAAAGATGTGTGGATTTCTCTGCTTTTGAGGGTAAGGTGGAAATTAATTCTTTCAAAAAATATTATTTCTTCAACCTCTAYTTTTAGAGGTTCCGGCTGATTAACTGGGCAAAACAGAAGTATGCAAGTTGAAGTGAGATAACATCAGCTGTTACATTTACACTACATCCTACTTGAATTCACCTTCTTTGAGAAGAAAAGTGAGGAAATCTTTTCTTCATTGCAATGGGGAGAGAKGGGAGGAATAAAAATTAAAAGATTGTTCCAAACTATAGAGACCTTATTCATATTGGACAGTCAAAGTGATAAATCTTCTCTTGATTTGAACATAAGGTATTTGATTTAAGAGACATTTGTTTGGAAATATCCTTTTAATGCTCTAACAGGAATTTGAATTCTAGCAGTTATCTTCAGATGAGTTTTAGACAATATATCTGTGTTTGTATAATCAAAGCTTTCATCTGTCCCTCATCTTTCTCTGATTTGAATTTGAGTGGTATCTCTTCAACATGACTGTCCAGACTACTTTAGCCTGCTAAGATTACTTCCTCCATTTCTTCAAAGATGGTCATCTGTGTGGGAGTTTTTGCTGTAATCTGTGTAGAGAAGCCCCATATATCTTAATTAAAAATTCATTGCCATTTTATGTTTGACAAAAAGTTAAACAATGCATTAGACTAAATTGTCCATTACACTTTTATGCAAGACAGTGTATCACATGAAAAAAAGCCTTAACAGTAAGAATAAAATTTATCATAGGATAGTACTAATGCATTTGTATGCAATGAGAGTCAGTTTAATTATAGTACGTTTAGGATTAGTATGCCAAGGGCAATAAACTTTATAACAACATACRAATAATAAGCATGAAACATTGTAAGAACAATGTAGACTAAACCTTCCTCGCATCCGAAAAGCTGAAATGCAAAGAAGTTTTTATTTATTGCCTCAGGTTAAAAAGTCTGTAGAAACAGATAAGTGATGACAATGCTTTGATGTTAATAAACCCAAATGGAAGTAGAAATCAAAGTGTGTAAATGGCTAGGTTATAAAAAGAAAGATGACAGAGTTATACCCTGTAATTAGATGTAATTTGTGCTTTTGGCRCAGCTATTTGTCCTGCATGAATGAGAGGTTGTCTTATGTTTTCTTGTCCCTGTATAATAGAATTGCAGTATGGGCACATCCCAYTTAAAACCTCCCTAGGATTTTTTTTTCAGTAAGTATTTGAAAGCAGCATATATACTGATCCCCTTCTGGGAGCACTACAGCCAGTTTGCCTTTTCTAATACTTGAAAATAGTCATAAGCTGAGTGTTTATGAAACACAGCTAGAAACAAAGTAATAATTTTAGAAAAAATGCAGCCAAATAACAAATTTAATTTCTATCTTGAGTATAAATCACAGACTTATGTCTCATACAAGTAAATTACATCAAAACTAGAAAATAATTAATACAATTAAATTATTTAATGAGTTCGGTTTAGCAGCTGGCTGTCTCATCCATATTTTAAACTGTTGTAGAACAAATTGCTGTTAATTAAATAATTTAATTTAATTGATTCCTGTCTTTATGGTATTTCTCCATGAGACATCAAATTTTCAGTGCTGAAACCTCTTTTACAACCATCTCTTGCTGCCATGTACTGTGAAAATTGAGAAGAAATCTCTTTTTCAACTTTCTGTGTTGCAAAGAAAGAGAAGAAGTTTTGATTCAGGGAGAAAACAACAGATTTTACTAAAGGCTGTATTTCTGTACAGGTTATCAGTTTTTAAACTTTCCAGGTTAGACATAATTACTGTATTTTTAGACATGCTACATTCTCTGTCTTTATGAAATTACTGCAGGGTTTGACACTGATGTGCAGTTTTGATCTCTGAGGTGAAGTTCCCAGCTCTCATTTGATGCGATAATAACCTTACAGCTTTCATTGAGCTGCATTACATGTCTAATGTTCTAGTCCATGAAATGCAGTGCAAGAATTGGCTGCTTTTGCACTGCAAAGCCGCTTGGTAAAGCTTGTAGTTCTCTTACACAAAAAAAAAATGTGTGAAACAAAATGAAAAAAATCAGTGTGATTCCTTTTTATCTTGACCTAAATATATCTTTTCTTCTTTTCTTTGTGTTCCTTGACTCCTTTTTTATTTGAAATTTGAGTCTGAGGTTGAGAAGTTCTCAAATTATTTCTGTAAATGCTGCAGTGTGATTGCATGGCAGCGTTTGCTGGTGACATGAGGTGGCCCTCTGCCTCTTGTAGGTATCCTTCTGAATTCTGAAGGGGTATTTGCTTGTCCTGCAATGTCTAAATCTTTACATATTATCTTTCCAGTTGTTGAAGCCTTTTTCATTAATTCTGCCTTGAAGGACAAACTCCCTGGTGGAGAAGAGGGCTCTCTGATGATTCAGACATTTCCTTTTGGACTCCCTTTCTGGGAGTCTCTGCCCATCCAAGGCCGAGGGATTCCCTCCTYGCACTCCAGTGTCACTCCTGTCCTGTTTTATGCCTCCCTTCCTCCTGATGGATGCCTTGCTCTAGGACTGCCATGGCTATATTGGGGAAAGGGTTTGGCAAGTCTGTGCTTTCTTCTGCTATTAACGGAATAATCTTATTGTTATAAAACAAATTATGTGTTTCATTTCAGAGGTCACATTTCGGTCAGCTAAAAAGGTTGGCTAAAATTTCTGAACACCTACATGGGATATTATTTAAATTTTGAAAGTGCAAATCCTCAAAGAGTGTTTCAGCTTCTCCCCATGTTGCCAATACTTTAAAATATCCTCAGAAGATTTAAGTGAAAAGTCATAGTATAGGAATAAGATGCTACTTCATCTTTTCTGTCAAGAAATGCAATTCAGCARAATCTCAAACCCTATGGGCTGTGATGAGAGCAGAACTTTCTCTAGAAATTGAGTAACAGTCCTGTGATTTAGTAGTTATAAAAATAGATGCCTGCAGTCAGTTTTTAAACTATTTTTTCCCAGCACCATAGGATTTCTGCAGCCTTAAAACTTCAGGAAAAAGAGACAAATCCTTGTATACTGTGTATGCCAAACAAGTGCCTAAGGTGCAYGTTTTTCTGCCTCACCTGTAAAACCACTCTGTCCCTTAAATATGTGCTGAGCATTATTTGGTTTCTCTGTTCAAGTGTATATGATATTATTAGTGACACATGAATGAATATTTCTCTTAGAATCTCAGAACTGAGAAAATACTGTTCTCTGGGAGAGTTTGTAAGTGTGGTTCATGCTGATCAGTTACTTAAAGGTGTTTTGTTTCCSTCCTTCCCACTCACTGAGATCCACCTTTTAATTTTATCTGTAGCTATTAAGCTGCATTTTCTAACTGCAGTAGAGTGAAAAGATGTAGCCAGTGCTTCTCTCMTAAGTCAGCTGGTAGAGCCATGCTCCAAATGGTTCAGCGCATTGTCTTTTCTGCAATCAATGTTGTGAGTTAGGCTTTCCTGGATGGACTTATTTAAATCTATTTCTTGAACCCAGATATTTGCTCAAAATCGCTGCTATTTTTGAAGTGCTGACACTTGTTGAAAATTATCATAATTTCAGTCCCACTGGCACTTTTCACTCCTAACCAGATGATAACTCATGTTTTCTTAAGCCCRCAGTCTGTAGCCATAAAATGATACCCTAGCTTAAGGTCAGTATTTCCCTCTGTGTTTCTGATGCCTATTTCTTTTCCTCTTTTGCTTACCCTTTCTCTTCAGTTAATTAGAAACTTCTTTGATGACTCTCAGCTCTCCTGATCTGCCAGAATGGAGGTTCTCGCTTTCTTGGACTATACTAGGCCAGGTTCAGTTTTCACCTGTCCCATCTCCCATATCACCCAACAGAGGTGGGAATACGAGGCAGACAGTACCTGCACCTCCTCTGGGRCTGAGCAAAGCCATGACCATTCCAGTTGTGCCAGCTGCCACCTCCTTGTTGGGATGGTGTGGTTTGCAGAGTTGTGTGGTGCACAGAGTGTGGCTTCCTAACCAGACACCATACCTCTGCAATTCTTCAGCTCAGACTCAGCAAGGAGGAATGGTTGGTAATTGATTTGGGACTTCCAAATAGTCTTGCTGTAGAGAATTTGATTTGCTTGTCAATTGCCTGAAATCATGACATTGTGAGAAAAAGAAGTGAAATTTTTTTTCTGAAGTTTTAGTCTGAGGTGAATGAGCTTGTAGAATTTCTGTTTAACTCCAGTATGTAAAACACCACTATTTTCTTGGTTTTGAGTGGAACCATTTCAAATTAAAGCAGAGTTACTTCTGAATGAAGAATATGGAGTAGAAATTCAGAAGTATACTTTAATATTATTTTATGGTGTTTGGAAAAAATGCTACCCTGTACATGTGAAGTGTTTGGCAGCTATGAAATTTTTGTGTGGTTTCTTCCTAAATTRGTTTATACACAGTATGAAAGTAATGTACTCTATTAAAACTGGTTATCTTTGTCCTCTGACTCTGTTGAGGTGCTGCTACTTGTTAATAATTAGGAAGATGCCCTAAGGTGAAGAAAGAATAAGAATTCCTATGTACAGAATTGTAGCTTTGTTTAGAGACTTATCCTAATTTTCATTTTTAATAATTGTAATACTAATCTAGATGTGTGGTTGCAAAGATTTTTTTTATGATTGCAAGAAGTGTATGTAGACTAGAACTAGAATAGTGCAATAAATTATCCTTTTTCAAACAGCAATTATGTTAGATTTATAGATACGRTAAATTTTATTTCTACTTACTCTCTTGGAGCTGATACCAGTTCTCTAGTTCTTTGCATCTTTTTGTTGGTGTGTTTTTTTGAGTCATTAATCTGATGGCTATCAAAGCTCTGAGTTTATTTGAAATGTAATAACATATTTGTTTGAGATGGGGATATTTTCATCTGTRAATGTCAGAAGACATATTTATATTCTCTGAAGTACTTTAGCTTCAGATAATGACTTTTGTTMTAACTGGTACAAGAGTATGTCTAGGCCAGCAATCAGTTCCCTCCAAAAGATGATGATGATCGCTTTAAATCAGACCTGCTTAGAACATCATATCAGTTACATGAAGATTGCTGCAGTGCCTGGACCAGTGGAAGGAGTGAAATTATTCTTTGCCAGGGAAGCTTTAATTGTTTTAGGCCCAAGAACAGAAGGTGTGTACTTAGGAGACTAACAGCAGTTAAGAAGTGGGGTTGACCTACTAATTGTGACTCAGTAGTAACCTGAGTCACTATTGCTCAGATAGCTGTGGATTTGATRAGTAAAATTAAATGTATACTAATTAAATTGAAATTTTGTGCTTTTTCCTTTTATTGTGTTTTCTTTTCTGTAATTATATATGTGTATTTGCATTACAGATGAAGTAGTAGAGAAAGTGCAATAAAAGTTTATTTAAGGATTCATTTGATCCTCTTAAAGTACAGGGTATGAAGTTTTACAGTTGATGTGTAATTTGTTTTTTCTTGAGTGTACTGATTTTTAAAAAAATCAAAATACTTATTCTGGAGCAGATAAGCAAGTAAGTTGAAACTATCTGGCAGATACAATGGAGAATTTTGGCTTATGTGAAGGATTCTTCTAAAATGTGTTGCAGTTTTAATTTTTTACTAGAATTAAAGATTTTAAATTAAATTGTGCAAAACCACAGTGTTTTATTTCAGAGCATGCATACACTGAAGTTTATAAGTCACTAAATAGACAATCCAGCAAAATCAATAMACTTACATATATGCACTTCTATGTGTATGTGTATGTTGGTGCTCTCACATTGGAACCTGCTAAGAAAAAAGACAGGAAGCTTCCCATGGCTGTTTTGCCCAGTAATATGCACACCATGGAGGAAACACCTAACTAATTACAAATAGATTGGTGTGGTTGTCTTACCTGTTTTGACTCTGCCTTTCCTGTTGAGTTCGTTAAGTAAAGGGTTAGGTTTTCTTTGTTTAAATGAAAATCCTGTCCTGTTCTAGAAGCATTAATTTTTGTGTGAAAATTACACTGTGGTTTTTCCAGTAAGCTCTAATTTGGCTTTCTCATGCTTTGAGGTCARTGATTTGTTTCTAGACTGTGGCCCTGGATACTGATAATAATCTTTTCAGAGCACCTTTTATTTGTTGTGGTTATGAGAATGTTTTTTTCATCATTTCAGAAAGAAAGTATCTCTATTAATCTCTGTCATTTCAACTGCTCTGTAGTTCTGTTATTTACAATTTACAGTATCTTTGGATGGAATTCTGGTGAATTCTTAGGACATTTTTGCCTCTGGGCTTATGATGTTTAGGTCTTTCTAAAATCAGCTTTCAATATTCTCATTTTACTCAGTTACTTGTATCTGCYACTTTTAAATTGGGTGTAAGTATTCTATTCTGCTTTTACAAAACAATAACAAATTTGTCCCTTTAAATGGAATTCTGCTTTTCAGAACAATAATAAATTTATCCCTTTAAATGGAAGTGAGAACAGCATTATATAAGTGCTGTTGTTTTTAGCTCGAATTCTTGGAGTGTACAACAAATTAAATCCTAGCTTTTCTGTGCCCATTGAAAGCATCAAGGAAAACATAACGACCTTGATGATTTCTGACAAACAAATGAGRGTTACTTATGGCAAAGCAGCATTGTTGAATTAGAAGCTATATTCCAAGGCTGCTTGTAAGTCTTCACAAATCCTATCACAATAGAAACCACGGAGTAACAAAAATATTGTGAAACAAATGCCTTCTGGGTGGCTAATTATTGACATTCTTTCCTTTTTTCCTCAAAAGGAAGCTCTGTATCTTCCGTGTAAAATGCCGTCTGACTCGACAGCAAGAATGTTTTGGGGTGGGGAGCTGAAATCTCTTCACTGGTTTATTTGCGATGGTTTTCTTATTTATGCTTTTATTTTWTTAAAAAAAATAGATCTTGAAAGGAACCACATGAAATTCTTACTGTCATGAAAGACTGGTAATACCTTGGCTTTCTCTGTTAAATTACCATATAAACAATTATTGCATTGTTTGTGCCATTTAATGGATGTTGTTCCAGTTAAGTAAATGTTGAATTTGAAAGAACAGTTAATACACAATCTTAATTTCACGTATTTTATTTAGATGATCTAATAGAGTAAGATGGCTTTTCAGTTTACTATGCTTTCATTTTAAGTGAATGCCTAAGCTTTTCTTATTTGAACTAGAACTTACGATCATATGTTTCTCATGTGCTATTTATTTCCTTTCTGTGAGCATTCCTGCATCAGTTTGGTTAGTAAAAGCTTTAGATATCATAATGTTAATTAGAAAAYGACAATGGTGTAATTGCATTCTCCTCATGGAAAGTGTCAGTTCTCAGAGAAGGAAGGAATAAAAGTCCAGTTTATGCCTTCCTATGCCTGCCTTCAGGTGGTTCAAATTATAGAAGCTTTTCAATGGGCATAAAAAATTACAGCCCGAAAGTTGMGGAAAAAATTAGAAACATAGAAAATAAACTCTAGGAAATGTAAATTTGAAGGAAGCAAAATAGATTTCCCCAGATGATGCTTTTATATTGACCGTGCAAGTCATTAGATCCTTTCTCATTTAGTTATTTCTAATARGCTGTTGCTAATGTTCCGTTAACTTCAGAATGTGGGGAAAGTCCTTACAGAATGTGGGGAAGGATCACTGTAATTGTGAACAATAACCATCTCTGGTGATACCTTGATGGCCTGACTTTCTATTTTTGGCTCTCCTTAGTCGGTTTTGCTTCCTAAGGAGATTGGAAATTTATTATTGTGCATCTGTTCTTCCTTCTTTGTGAAAGCTGAGTCCAATATTTGGATTAAGATTATGATTTGGAGGAAGAGAATATTTATCATTATGGAAGAGGGAATCTATTCTCTTCTGACCATGCTACAAACAGATTTTTTTTACAGCATTTTCCTGTCATGATTTTTCAACCCCCTGGAGAACTAAAGCAAAAAAGACAGAGATCAGCATTTCTGATGTTAGAGACATGAAGTCTGTGTGTGTTACACATAGCTTTGCTACATTTCTGGTCATTCAGGGMACTTTTCATTACATTGCTTTTCCTAGTCCTGGGATAGTGAAGGATARAAGTATTTTACTGCATGGTAACAAGTGTTTTTCTTGTTCTGTGAATGTGCAGTACTTGTCCTAAGTCTGCTTTAAACAAGGAAAAAAAGAAAACCATCATCTATTTTTAAAGAAAGGCTTAGTGACACAAGTGTGATCCCATCACTGGCTTGTTCAAGACTGCACCAAATGGAAAGGATTTAGTTGTAACTTTGCGGAGTAAAACAGCTCTTCTCRTCAGCAGAAACTGTCACAGAATGACAAAAACCTATGGCTTGCAGCTATGAAAAATCTTGCAACTTCTTACTTACATATTTTTGACATTAATGAAGAAACAGGTTCATAATTCAGAATGGGAATTCATTAGTGTAATTGTAGAATGTGTAAGTAAAACCCCTTTCCTTAATTCAAATAGTGGCTTAGAGTATTGATTTTAAAATCCCCAATCAGTTGTGTTCATTTTTTARGGATATTAGGATTATTTTTCTCCCTTCTCTTAATACTATGTACCTATGTGGGTGTATGTGAATATATTTAAAAATTGAAGCATTGCTGCTTGTCCAAATGTGTATGTGGTAGCTAAGACTGGTGCTTAGTAGTCTCAGAGCACTACTTCAAAATCAGCCAGGCTTGTAATTTTTTTATACATTAATAAAAATTAAATAGGTTCTCTGATCTATAATCAGGATAAATCCACTGACTTCATCTGAGTTTTCTGATTTATACTAGTAAATGGTTTACTAAAGAGAGAAATTGAGCAGAGACTAGCTAGCAAAAAAATRGGAGAAGGCAGGTGCTACAAAATTTAAATGTTTTACAGCCACTTTGAAGATCAGATATTAAAAAAAAAAACAGAAAACCAAATCAGGAAACCATGCTCCCTGACCTAATTTTGGAATGCAGAATATGGAAAGAATGCAAAAATGGCATAAGAATTCTCTGTGCTATGTCATTGAGAGAGACCAATCTGTGTGTATACGTAGCACATAATTTCTATACTTTCAAATGTGGTAAAACAACTCTGCTAAGAAAGCAGGCTAAAAGGTTTTTTGAAAAAGAGATCTTCAAATTATGCTTAATCCCTGTCTGTTAAGTTCTGGCTCAATTAAGTGAGCATAAGCGTGTCTGTAGGGCTGACATGCATGTTTTGCGTGTGTTTAAATGTTCTGATCTGCCATRATCTACTGARTACCTGTATTCCTSAGTGTTAGKCTGGAGATGCAGCGYCAAATAAGTTCYTACCTTCTCTTCACATTCTGTAGCMATAGGCTGCCTTTGCAGTATTGAAAAGCAGAACTGGAAACCTGTCGAAGGGTGTGGTATTCCTATAAACTGCTGCCCTCAAGACTTCTCAACTGAATTGTCATCATCAAAAAATCAATATTTACAGGAGTAAGTACAAAGTAAATTAATGAGTGAAAATAGAAGGCCATTTTTTGCCTCTTTGACATCTGAATACTTTTCTAAAATTTAGGGAGCTGTGATTGCACAGAAGTATCAGAGTAGTTGGTGAAGCTCTGTGTAAGCAAACAGTCACGCTGTATTGCTTGAAAAATGGGGTGAAGGGTTGGCATGAAGTTGGGAGCACATTCGCAAGAAAGTTGAAAAACTATAATAATTTTCTGTCTACTCATACTATTCTTTTAAATAGTAAAGTGATAAAATTGTAGTCGTTACTGAATGTTCCCGCTCTCTATCTGTGTTGTTTGTATGTATGTACATATGTGAAATGCAGTACACACAGAGTAGAGTGTGTTTGTGTTTGTGTTTGTGTACACACACACATACACATGAGAATCCCAAACTGTGTATGTGGGTTTTTTTCTTCCAGTAGTTAAAATTCATCCATTTCAGTACATTTCAGGTTCTCCTTCTCCCCACACCATTCTCCTTCCAATATTTTCATGCTTCTGTATTACCAGACGAAATGTATCTGATACAAGAAGGGGCCAGTATCAAAAGCAACAACGATTCCTTTGCCGAAGTAAAATGGTTGTCAAAAGGATTAGTAATTTGATTAATACATCAGTTATTCATTTACTTTTGACCTCTGAAAGTAAAAGTTTGTGGTTACTCTGAAGAAGTATTTCTTATTATTTTAATGGTAACAGTTTCCACACTTAATAGGCACGAAAATTGAGTTAGAAGCAAGATATTTATAATATTTTAGCTAGAAGTAACAGATTCAAGTGGATAGCTATTGTGAATGGAGTCATTTCACTGCCCCCCAGTCCTGTTTGTAGCTGCTGTTGATCATTAAAATTTATGACTAATTTCCCAGCTGCTGATGCTGTTAACCAAGGTAATAGCTTCTGTTAAGCTGTAATTGGACTCTCCCTGCATCTTCCCTTTAACATTTTGAATTCTGTTAAACATTACTAAACTTGTGACACCCTGTGGCAGTGGTGAGCCATTGCGTATTAAGTGCTGCTGCAAAAGAGGTATTTTTGTGCTATAGCCTCCACRTGTCAAAACTAAAGTGATGCAGATGACTTTTGGTCTCCCAAAACAGACACTCCCCCTCAGAGGCATGAGCAGAAGTCATGCTTATTTGCAGCATAATGCATTTTACAAATAAATTTATTTGCTGGACCAAGCACACACTGTGTTTTGACTGTTTCAGTTTGAAAGGGCCTCTTTATCATTGATGTTTCTGAAACAGCCATATGTCTCTGTGTACAGCAGCAGTGCGTAAAACAGCAAGGGGAACAGCAAGGACAAGCAAATATTTCTAAAACGCATGATCTTCACTGAGCTTTGTTTTGTCATAAACCCTTAAAGTTATTTCATAAAGCCACTGGTTTAGCAATACTTGTTCTATTATCGACTAACAGAGTAAGGTAGCTAAGACAAGCAGTGTTACAGGGACTTTCAGATCATTATGTTTACAGTGCTCTTCGAGGATTTGTGAAGGAGATGTTACAGCCCCTTAAGTTGTGTGTTGGCAGACATTAGAGGTTGGGTTCTTGTGAGCAACTCTCTAACACATCCTGAAATATTCACCATAATGTTGGAACCTCTCCACTGTAAAGAAATGTTTGCCTCCTTAAAATATATTTTGCTGAAGCACATTAGTTTGTGAACAAGCTGTATTATCATCTGCTAATAACAATTTACTGGTGATTTAATGGTTTTGCTTTATAACGCTCCCAGCAGAAAAGGCAGTGGGATGTGTTTTAGTGCCTCTGTGGTTAAATCCTGGTGTTCTGATACAATGTGGTAAAATACCTGACATTTTTTGCAGATAAGTATTTAACTTGCACAGAGGACAGATAACTTGTGACATTTGTGTGTCTGCATACACACAGGTACTTATTTACACATATATGCCTACTTTTAAGAGCTGTGGCAACAGTTGCACCCTGACACTTCTATGGAGCATAATTAAAATTATTGGGCTTCTGAAGCCACAGATGCTTACAGCTTCCAGATAGCTCCAGTGGCTTTGCTGGTAGATAAGGTTACTCAGCATTTTTCTTTACAAGTCTGTTTCCAGTTGTTCACAAGTGTAAAAATTTAATTGCTCACTCTGAAATTCTCTATGCCAGGAGTCAGGTTTAGCTGGATTTTTCTGAAACTGTTCATTGAAGAGGATATGAAAGGTATGGGCACCGTATAGTCATACCACTACATCTTACATAGAAGAAGGAAGGCTAAGATGTAACTGAACAAGTAGTTATCATGAGGGCAATTTTCTAAGTCGTTGATTTTGAGGCCGTAATGTTGAACACTGCGTTTATACTACAGTATAAAACACGGTGAGTAGAAATATAAGTAATCAAAATATTAGAAATTGAGGGCAAAACTTGAATTAACTGTGGTAGGTGGTTGGGTTGGTTTGGTTTTTTTTTTTTTTTAAATCGCTGATGTGAGAAGATGACACTAGACAAAACATGTAGCACAATTCACAATCTTTTTACTTTTTCATCCTGATTGTAGAGTGATTTATTTGTCCTTAGGATTACTTTGTCTCAAGAGCAGAGGAGCATATTTTGTGCCAGGGATATAGATTCTTCATTATTACAGCCGTGTCTTCATCTTGCATGGTTAACAARATTGACAATTAGTTTTTCTGTTGACAAGAACATAACTATGAGAGGAGGATTTTACTGGTTTTATCCCTAAATATTATTGACTATGATAGCAGGTACTATGATAGCATTAGGTGATGATACGGTTGTGTTTTGTCCACTTATGCATGTAACATCTTCACCACAGAAGGTGTTCTCGACATCTGGTGAAAATGAAGGGTGATTAGAGAGTATTTGTTGTGAATGTAATGTAAAGTGTTGTTTAGATAAATGAAGATAAAAGGGTACTGCAGGGCACAAGGACACATGAACAGGAAGAATGTTATTGGCYAGTTTTGAGCAGAGAAGCTCAAAGCGAGTTACATCTATGGCTCATACAACAAYAGGTATGTGTAAGACTGTTTCAAGACCAGTGTTGATATACTTYAGTGTATAGTAAACAATGAATTCTAGCTTTCAAGTTCACTTTCTGGAAATATTTTGTAAGTCTTATTTGAAGGTCAAGAYTGAAAGGTCAGAGAGAGGGTTCTCATTTGTTGGAGGGTTTTGTTTGTTTTGAGAAACTATCTGCTGGCAACTGACCATTTCTGCTTTCATTTGTGTGAGTTCATGAGTTCTTTCTGATGTGCATTTCTTAGTGGTTTTATTTTATTGTCTTCATGCGATCAGTTTTTGCATCTGGTATCTATTCACCTAGAAAATGAGAACTATAAATCTGTGCTGGGAGGCATTTATAATGACTATGGTTAATTCTTGTAAGATCTTGTTCTGATCCACAAACCACTGGAGATTTGCTTAAGGTAAAACTGGAAAGGTCTTAAGAATGGAGTTTGGAAAACATTATCTTCAATTATACACTCTTTTCCAAATATGTATGGGTTGTTCTTTGATGCATTTTACTCTTGCTTTAAACAGTGAGACAGTCTGATAGGAACATACTTGCAGGAAGGTTGTGAGACAGAACTTTTGTACTGCAGGAAGTTACTGTGCAGTATCTGTGTCCTCTTGGAAGAGAGGTATATACTTCTGGGAGTATTTTTCTTGGGCAAAGCTTATCCTTAGGCTAATTAGGCTGTGATGAGTAGCTCTACTCAGAGCAGAAGAGCTAAATTTGCTGGTTTTATGTAATTAAGTGTATTGGGCTGTGGGCTCTTTGTGCTAGCAAGGTGATGTATTTTGCATGTCTGCTGTAGTGCATAGGGAGCCAACCCTAGAACAGGACTGAATCAAGGGGTGGTTTGGGGAAGGGAGGAGGTTGCTGTCTTTGTAGTAGAAATAGGTGAGGAAATTTGTGGGTTTGATGCAGAGGATGGAGAGAATAATTTTGTGTGTCTGGTTCCAGTGTAATTTTGCTATTGCAGTTACCTAGAAGGTCATTCTTGAGGTGGTCCATCAAGAAATGGTGTATTGCATGTTTGTTCTGGTCTGTTTTGCMGAAAGCCAATTGTTAATCTTTGRACTCCTGACTTCTGTGACTTAGGGYGTGTGAAAACTGGAATTGACAGATTTAATTATAGAAGAACTGCTTGGTGCTAAGTCTTAGGTGATTCCCATCCATGAGTTGCACTCATGTATTAGCACAGTGGATACCATAAAATAGCTCTGATTTTCTGAACCTTGATGGAGATAAGCTGTGTAGCAGTTCATCTTATTGAAACCTGAAATAACAAAGAAAAAATATTAATAAACTGCAATGTATTTTCCATTGGCACATACTCTCTTCTTGTTTGAAATATCTTTTGCATAATTCTTTTCTTAATAACTTAAGGATCTACTTTTTGTTTCCTCTCTGTTCAGGGAAGACTGGGTTAAATTGCATGGCTTTTTATACTTCTTGGATTGCTTTCCAGTCAATCAGTATTGAAAAAATTACAGGCACTGATTCTGCTGCCGTAGTTTCAGCCATGAAGTAATTTCTAATAAAAGTATAACAGAACAGGTGAACATTGTTAACTGCTACTTTATATTTTCATCTATCAAATTGGATTTKTGCTTATGATTTTTGAATAAGTACTGATTTTTTGTTTAAATCGTTTTGTAAATAGCTGATAGAGTTTTTCTGAAGCTTTTTGCAAGTGTCTAAAGAATAATAATCACAGAATTTTTTTAAATGGCTAGCTGGATTATTTCTATCATGATTTTTTTTGCAGATGGTTTTTGAAAGCTCTCTGTATTTAAAACCCTAGCATGGATTTAGAATGTCTTTGAAATAGTTTTCAAGRTGGCAGGATAGAAAGAGTGTGACTTGACTATTTAATCTCTACCTGGGGCCAAGGGTTCCTTTTACATAATCCCATCATTCTTACACTGTGTTAATGCAATGGACAGAGTAACTGAGGAATGGTTGCAAAAAAAAATTACAGTAAACCAATCACTCATAAGTTAGAATGTAGTATACAATAAGTTGTTTCTGAGGAGCTTTTCTGTTGGTAAATTTAAATGTACTTGCCCTTTTTAAAAAAAAAAAAAAAATTTCCATTTTTTTTGGTTACAGGTGACAATTAGCCTAACATTGTCTTAACGGTGAAATAAATAAATACCATTCATGTTCCTTGCACTGCTTTTTGCAACCTGRGAGCAGAAACTGAACCATCAACACACTGTAAAATCAGAATAAATAGTACCTCAAATAGTGTGTTGAATCTGCTATTCCATCATAAATTTTTTAAAAGGACTGTTTTCTAGTGTGGTTGTAACTTTAAGCTGAAATGTAAAATATTTGATTTTAYAGATTTGTATGTTGAKATTCCCTTTTGTTGTGCTTCATAATTTTTAGTTTAGTTTTAGACAAAAGTCYGCAGTGCAGTTTTCACTGTACCTCAATCTTAACTAATTTTAATAAAAGTTTGTTTTGCCAGATCATTTCTGTGAACCTAAGTCATGATCAATATGCTGAAAATGGTCTAAAGAACAGAAATCCACAYGAACCTTGAAAATCAGTTCTACAAAGATGATCGAGTATTTGCTTTTACTTTAAGGATCAAACTTCCTTTAACAATTTCCATATAATCCCCATGTAGTTAAATAGCACGGTAGTCATAACATGCTTGAAATGTATGCAAGGCACCAGCCCAAAAGTTTTAATTCTTAATAACAGAAGGATCAAAGGACTTCACTGACACAATTTTGTTTCAAAATAAAACATGATACAGACATAAATGTTAGTATAAGTAAAAGGCATGCATTTTAGATATTTTATATTGTAGATTAAAATCAGTTCTCCTTGTCTCAGCCGGAGAAAGAAATCTTGCACACCTTCATTGTCCCAAAAACAAATGTTTCTACAAACAGTTTATTCTCTAGTTGGTGTCTGTACTGGAGAAACTGGTGTTTTGAGGAAAGAGAGGTAGGTGATCTGTGATACGCAACTTCATCCCCTCTGTGCGGAAATAAAATGCCTATGTTTGAAAATGTTCTTTGATCTTTTTAAATATTACTCTTAGCAGAGGGATCTTTATGTTTTTAACTTGCCATGTAACTCAAGTAACTCTGTTGCTGTATGGTACTGGAAATAAGGAAAGCTGTTGTATCCCATTAGCAAGTTGAGTGAGTTATAAAGACAGATCCGTTGCTTCTTCCTGAAATTTATCTTTCAAGAACAAGTTGTGTGGTATTTCACAATTGGCTTCTGGTCTTTAGATGACTCCTGCTAAGATGAACTAAATCACAAATCTGCTTATGGATATGGACTTTAACCAGTGTCCYATGTTAGATCGTTTTAAATGGCATGCTATGTTTGTAGAAAGTTTGCATCCACTTTTTACAGACTGCTGTTCTGAAATGTCAGATTACAAAATAGCTTCTGCTGTGGTGAGGTGTACTTCATCTCAGTTCTTACAGATTTTCAGTTTCTTAAAGTGTACCATATCATTGTAGTTGACACATTTTCTTTTTCAAGTTAATGCAGTGTCAACTTTACATTTTAATATTTAAATTAAATACTCCTCTCAGATGTTCAGAAAGCCGGCTTTCAGTATTGTAGGTGTGAAGTGATTCATCAGTGTGGGAATTCACTTTACTGTTGATGACCAGCAAAATATTTTTCTCTGCTTTACCAAAGAATATATCGCATACACAGTTGATTAATTCCCAGGTTTTGTAATTTAGTTAGTTTTTGTCRTGCTAGACCATAATGTTCACATCATTCTTTTAAGTGATGGTAGTGTGTGAGGATAGTGCTAACAATTCCCAGGTACAAAATTACTTATCAGGAAGGGAGGAAAGGATATTAATMACTTGGAGTACAGTGGTGTCTGTCAGGCACATAAGTCTGACTTTTTGAATTATTTTTAATTTTCYAAGCTATGTCTTTATCTGACTGTCAATTTTCCTTTGGAGTGTGTTTGAAAAATAGGTATTGTTCTCATACTCATACTTAACTTAGCTCCCTGTTTTCTTCAGGCAGAATATTGTGCTGCTTTGATAAGGGCTTTTWAAATCACTCAAATTTTAATTAGCCAAACTATACAGTCATTTGGATAAGAATTCACTGTTGGTGGCTGGGCCCTTAAAGCTGGTAAAACATGCTGGTTTTTTTGTAATGTAACTGTTAGTAATGGAAACTAAATCTGGAAAAATGGATTTTCATTTTTCATTATATTTAACATGTAGGACATATAAAAATATTCARTATAATAGATGCTTATAAGGGTATTTTCTCTTGAGTAAAGGGGACTGTTTTTAGTATCCAAATATGGTATGTTCCTGGTTTTTATAGCAG
Source organism: Malurus melanocephalus (assembly GCF_030028575.1). Classification (NCBI taxonomy): domain Eukaryota; kingdom Metazoa; phylum Chordata; class Aves; order Passeriformes; family Maluridae; genus Malurus; species Malurus melanocephalus. The sequence goes on along the minus strand of NW_026623325.1, from coordinate 1,735,304 downwards.
GTCAAAAAAAAGGTACAGCAGTTGTTCCATAGTTAATGTAAATTACTTGCCACTTGGAAGTACTGGAAATTTCAGCTCATTCAGGATAAACAGCAGGGAACTGATCTTGCCTGCATTCAGTTTGAGCTTTCTCTTGAAGTGGAATGGAGCAATGTGTTTCACAAGGAAGCCACAAATCTTTAATCTTTTTAGCAACAACATTTCTATATTCAAAAAAATACTTTCCCAAATGATTTTGTGATAAATGAAAGATAAGTAAATTGATATATTGAGTATAATTTCAGTCTGATGTCATATTATCAATCCATCTAGTTATCTTTGTAATATCCATGTCATATGCTTTTCTAGTGCTCATTAAGCTGTGCTCTTGTGTTTAGCATGTACTTTTTTCTTCTCATCCTGTTACGTTTCTGGGATTTCATCCCCTCCCTCCCAATTTTTCTTCTCTCTCCAGCCATTTTCTACTCATAAATGAAACACCTGTTTCAGTTTGAACATAAGTTAGAACATAACCTGTAATATTATTGTGATGAAATTGAATACATTCTTGTTTTCATGTTAAAAAACTAAAGTAGTAATTAGAAGTTCAATCATTTGCACTTCAGCTTGCATACTTGGCCAGTCTAGAAAAYAACTATTGACTTTCTGTTAGTTTGAATATTTGCAACTGAAAAGGGAAAATGAGGCACTTTGGCTGTATGTGCTCTGTTTAAAAAAAATGGCAGCTTGTGTTTGATTTTGATATTTCAAAATATTTCACAGATAAGGTTTTGTCTAGTAGGAAAGTTGAGATAAAGCTTCAGAAAAAAATCACTGAGAAGCCCTACTTTGAGAAGTCAGATGACAGGATAGGTCCCTTATTCCTAAACTGGGAGATGGATGGAGAAAAAAATCAGCATAATGCAGAGTCTGGGCATTGTAAAGGATTGTGCAGATGATGTGTAACATGAAGCTGTTTCATTTGTATTCTCWGAGAAGTCCAGAGGTAATCAAAAGTAGCTAACACAATGAGTTTTGTTAAATTTTTGGGGAAAAAACAGAGTAAGACCCCTTAAGACTGCTTTGAAGTTTTGCTTGCACATAGTATGGCATCATGATAGCCATCAGATGTAATTGGGACAAAAGGGACTTTGATCTTCTTGTCATTCCAGAGGGACCACCTTTTGAGACAGGATCTCAGCTCTTCCAGCTAAGAGATGTTCAGAGAAGGGATTAGTTTCAAATTTACTTCCAGATTGTGCTTGCTTATTTCAGACTTTCTGCATAGTAACTGCATTGTTAGTTTTGTATTTGAAGACTTAACTCCTTGCTAGCATAAAATTTATGGGCTTTTGCTTTGATTGCATAACAATAAACTATTCCTAGATAAACATAATATGTAACTGTGATTGTAGCAGAATCTCCAGTGTCTGACGTATTTTATGTCCATTCTCAATGTACTGGTGCAAAACTCAGCAAAATCAGTTTTCACATTCTCAACACTCATTCCTGGGATTGTGTCTATCCCGAACAGTCTCCTGTTACTTTTCCTATCACAAAGTGAAATTCTTTGTTGCGATATATGAGAAATGTTTGCTTTCCTTTTTGCTGCATAAAAATATTCAAGTAGCAACCTGCCAGTATCTTATAATATATATTTCACTACTTCAATGAAGGGTTCCCAAAATTCATCCCAATGAAAATTGGGGTACCAGTGACTTTTGGCAGACTCTGGCTTTGTACTACTCTGTGGACATCTGCAGGAAGGGCTTGTTTCTCTGTCCCATCAGTGTCCTACCCTTCAAATTCAGTACTGCAAATGCACACACCTGTGTTTATCCTGACTTATTGGTGGGTGGTAGCTGYCAGCATGAAAAAAGCTTTGTTTACACACTTCAAATGGTCCTACCACTTGTGGCCTAGTGTGTCAGATTGGGCCCTTCAGTATTATAGTAATTGAGTTAATTCAGCATTTAAATGTTATACCTTGATGCTGATACCTTGGTAGCATTGCTGTAAGTTGTGTGTTGATACAGAGAGGCTTRTAGCACATCTCATTCTGAAAATGTCTCCTGATATCACTTCAGGTAGCTGATCTTTCTTTCCTCCTTAGCRTGTTTCCTTTACCCTAGTCACTTCTTATATCACCTATTGTGAAAGTTATCTGAGATTTATTTTCAAGTTCTGATATTGTTAGAGTTTGTAACGTATTCTTTACTCCTCCAGATAAGGTTCTTTGAAATAAAGTTTGAAAGCTACAGTGTCATGGCTTGTCGACATGTTCAAGTAGTGAAATGTTTATTGCATTTTTCGTAGTAATTGTAAAAAATGTGGTATAACACCATCTCTGTCTTTTCAGCTGAAGAGTAAGCATCTTTTCCATAGGTAATACAGAAACTCCATGCAATTCATTTGTGTGTTCTATGACTGGGAAGTATCCAAATATAAACATAAGCTGTGCTGTGCTTATCTTTCATTTTTCTAGATTTTYTGAAAGCATGTATCTCCAAGAATGTTTGGTCTCTTTTAGTCATTTAAATGAAGTGCTGAATGCTGAACATGTAAGCGTGGGTGATAACTATGTGCTTGCTGATCAAAGGAACTGGAGAGTGCAAGTCCAATAATGACTCAGATGATTTTTTGTTATGAAGTCCCCAGGAGCCCTAGGCTTGATCAGACAAGATAATTGTGCTTTGAACAATGTAAATTCACCTCGTTGTCCGTGTTTTCTTCAGATGCACGTAGTAGCTCATAAAAAAGATAAGCAAGGGGCTTAGAGGTCCTTTCCCATCCCATTATTAATGTTCCTAGTTTTTTTATTTCTCTCCACAGTTTAATTTTTCTTCTTTTTCTCCTTTTGCTAAAAATGCTTCAGAAGGTGGAATGGAGATATATGGCGATACCTCCTCTCCCTGCTTCCCCCACCACCTCCATGATCTACTGTAACTGTTCTCATTTGGTTCTTTGTAGAGTTTCTCATACTGTGTGGAGGTTTTTTAAGACAGAGATGCGATTGCAATGTACTACGCTAGTCACAGTAAGAGTTCCTGTCCAGTTTTTCACCTATTTCTGGATACAGAAAGTAAGTTAACAACAATGAGCATGTCAGTCTTAGCTTTGTCCCTTGGGACATTGGAGGAAGGCATGCTTTCTGTCAGATTTTGAAACTTGAAAATTCATTGTCATTGTCAAAGATGAGCTAAAAAGTAAAATATGCTGTCACAATAATGATTATGGTGCATCCTAATGTTTTCTCCAGTTAATATGCTTCAGTGCTGTGATGAAGTTGGGGCTTGTAGGGGCTTGCTAGAAGCTACCCTTGTGTCCTGGCTAGTGGGGTGTTTCAAAGCCAGTTTTCTTGCTTTCAGCAGCATCCTACTTAAAGCATCCAATTTATTCTGTACCAAACAACCTGTAAGTGCATCTTTTTTTGATAGTGACATAGGTGGAAGAGCAGAACRTTGTCACTGCATTTGCAGATACTATTGGAGTGCCCTTGCCCAACAACCAAAAAAATCCCTTAAGGCCGTCATGCATGAAGCTTGAAGTCTGTACCGTTCCTTTGTTCATAGTTACAAAATTACTGTGGGCTGGTCCAACCCCATGTCTTGCAGTGTGCATGGATTCTCCAGTTTGTAAGACAGGGATAACTCCCATGGGACAGAGGGCAGTGGCACCACACATCTGTCAATAGGTCTTTTCCTGTCRTTGCCCAGATCCCTAGGGTGGCACTGCTCAGCAAGGTGCAGTGATTTTGTCCACTGACATCTCCACATATGGAAGGACAATCATCGTCTGCATGTTCTGCTGAGATGTGGGATGATGGATCATGTTCACTCTTCAAGCTATGCAGTCAAAAATGGAACATTTGGTCATCCAGCACATTGCTTGGAATTGCAGCTGATTGCCATTATAGAGTTGTATTTACGCTGAGTTCCAGACAAATTGTGTCAAATAATGAAATTGAAGGCAGCATTCTAGTCAGAGACGTTGTTTATTTTTATGATCAAGCATCTGAACTGCAAAAGAAAGAATGATCTACTATTTGATTTTAACCAAAATAACCATAGTGGTCAATATTTGGTTTTTATATATTTAGACTTTTAGAAAATATAGTGTGCATATGACCTTAAAAATAAGTTTTAAAAAAWTTCAGATAAATCAAAAACCTCTTTCTCTGGATAATGAAAATAGGAGCCAGTGCAGGGGTTCGTGACATTTCTTATAATTTTAGAAAGGTAGAGAATAATACTAATTCTTGATACAATTTCTTTAGGTTTTGATTAAATTTATCTCAAACTGAGTATGCTTGCTTCTAGGATGTATTCTCTATTTGCACTTCCATGGAGAAAAACAAAACTAGTTTTTAATGCAGGAGTAAGTTGGAATAGGCATTCTCATTTTCCTCTCTGTCTGCGGAGCTACAACTGCTGTGGTTGCTGTGACCTGGTATTAGCTGTTGTCTATTCTGTTTCCCGGGTTATGGCAAGAAAGTTAAAATTGGTATTTTCGTTTTCATCAGCAAATATTTTCTGCCTTTCCCAGGCATTTGAGATTATTAATGGGATCCATAGGTTCCATATGACTATTATTGCCAGCTTTTGTGCTGTGCCTTATTTCTTACAACACTTGGTTAGGAAGGAGTTAAGGCAGRCATAGATTTGTCAGAGAATAAATCAAATTTCAGATGTCCAAATACTGTATGGAGTGTGACACTCATCATTCTCTACTAAAGCCAGGAGGAATCAGGGGTAACTGAGTCCTCACTTTTTAGTCTGGATCTGTGAATTCGTCACAAGCATGTAGACAGTGAGWGGTGAACAGCATTCTGGGGGCTTTGAGCTAACAACCTGTCTGTCATCCTAGACCTTGCCTAACTGTTGTTTGACATGCAAAGAGAAATTTAAACTAATTTCAGATAAACTCATTACTTCTTGTTTGCTGCAGTTGCCAGAAGTTACTGACTCTATCTCTTTTCCTTCTATTTCATGTTTTGAGAAATGAGTTTGTATTTGTCTTTCACTAGTGTGACTTTTGCCTCTCCATGGCTTTCAGMTACTTTTTGGGAATTCTTGCACTTAGTTTAACACCGTAAGTAAAAATTGACACTAATGTCACACTTTAGTGGCTCTACCAGAGGAAGTGGTCTTTACAGTTTGAAAACAGAGTGTAAAGGGAAGGTCAACCAGTCAATGAACAGTTTTGTTCATTGGTTGAACTTCTTCTGTTTGAAGGTAACTTGYATTTAGTGGTTTCTAATAAAACATTGAAGTGTTGGTTCATGTTTTCCTGTGTTTAAAAAAAAAAAAAAACAAAAAAACAACTAACCAAAACCCACCTAAAATTAATAAAACTCCAGCAGAAAACTGCTTCATCAAATATCAGACAACTGACAAGAATTAGAGTGAGATTCTTCCTTAATGGATTTCTGGCAGAAGCTAGAAGTAATAATTAAACTAAAAACTTTGAAGTCATTTTATTTCAATCTGTTGAAGCACAGAGCGCCATTTCAATTTGTTATAAATAAAAAGCAGAGCATATTTAATTTGGGAGTTGGTGATTATTCTGCAGCATTTCTGTAGTGTAGGTAGAACTAGCGTGTTGCCAAATGCTGATATTCCACTGCCTGCAGTCTTCAAAGCTAATTCCAGTCCCACACCATTTTTTGTCAGCAAATCTGTACAAGTTTACAGCAGATTTTAGATTTAACTAGTATTTATTCTTTAAATTCATTTTCTTGTAATACCACAGGAATGGTATCACAAACATACAACTTACGGTTCTTTAAAATATGTATTTGATAGTTTTAACAGTGATATTGTTCTATGAAAGAGAAGTTAAAGGCAGAGAATGAGGATTGGATGAAAGAAATAATGGAAATCTGTAAGTTCTGTTAAAGCTTTCTCTGAGCTGGTAGCACAAAGAGTAGCCAGTGCCCTAGCACTGTTAGCCAGTGCTAAAATGTTTTTCTGACTCAATAGCCTGAAGAGGAGCAAATGCTTCAACTTTGTTCCTTCTCAATGAGAGAAAATCATGATTATATAGTGATGCTGGAGGCTTTCAGCTACTGAATTCAGTAACTTGTCCACTGAGGTAAAAGGTGCTAGGGTAACTCAGACTATGAGTTGTAACTCCACAAGCTTGGAAACGGAAACATTTGTTGCACTAAAACAATGCAAAATTCTCTATCAGGCTTTCAGAGTTTAAAAATTCACAAGGAAGTGGCAATTTAGGACTTCCTTTAAAGAAGTAAAGATGTAAAGACCAGGCTGTATGAGTGATRGCAACTTGTATGATTTATCTGCCCTCCCCTCATATGCACAGAGTGGTCAATGTCTTTGAGTTGCTGTTGGCATGAGATGAGCAGAGACTCCTTTAACATTGCATCGGTAGTATAATTGGAAGGAAAATTAAAATATTTGAAATRTTTCTAAACATTGTCTTGCAACACACAACACTATTTATTATTTGAAGTTCCAGTAGTTTTCTTGCAAAYAGAATCTGGAAACGGCTGTTGGCTGCATGCTGAGTAAAGTTTGTGAATGTTTGGTGAACCCTGTTCCCACCTCCATCTTCAAGGGTTCACAGAAAGAAGCCATCAACCTGTCCCAGATCTTAGACAGAATATTGCTGTCTATTCAAGGTTGAATACTGAACTTCAGGTAAGTGGGGTTTGAAGTGGCAGGATTACATTAGGGAAAATAAAAAGGTTTTCTGTGGCAGGTTKTTTTTTTTTTTATGGCAGCTGTATGAAGCTGCTCAGAAGTGTGGAGTGATCGAAGTAGTCCCAGCAGAGATGGATTATTGGAAAAATGCAAGTGAGGTGGGCAAAGCTGCCTGATAGATTGCAAAAGCATATGATTAATTATACTGATCACATGCATATGGCCCCCATATAAGTAATGTATATTTGTGTGCAGAGATTTATCCTCCCCACCACCTTTTTTGTAGTAAAATTCAGAACAGTGAATTAGGAACAATACAATCAGATATAAAAGGATTTAGAACTGTTTAGGTGACTGGGCCAGCAGCTGGCAAATGTGGTTCACTGTGGAAAAATGTAAAATAATTAGTCTGGGAGCAAGAAACCAAAGGAAACACAGTGTGTGCTGCAATGGAACAATCATTCAGCACACTGACTAGGAAAAGGATTTGAAGGTTATTGTGGAAAAATCATTGAAACCATGGCTTATGCACAGCTGCAAGAAAGTAAGTTACTAGGTTGTATCAGAGGGATAAAATGCAAAATAAGAGGCGATACAGTTACAGGAGTGTTAGGCTCCATCTGGAATACTGTATATAACATTAGTCAATGTACCACACAAAGAATATAATGTCTGGGAAAGAGTGAGAAAGCAGTAACAGASATAAATATTTTGTGTGTAAAGATTAGGGAAGATGATCTAGTAAAAGAGATATATATCCTTTTGTCCGTTCAAGATTAAAAATTAGGAGTAATCTAAAAAACTAGGAAATAGAAACAGTCAACTTTGAACAGCATATAAAAARTGATAAGAATCTGTAATGAATTATTATTTCAGAAAGTCTGTTGAAATACAAAATATACATAAATTCTATAGACTTCATAAAAAGAATTAAAGGGAATGACAGATGAGATAAATTTGTGATTGAGGTTTTTAAATTTGAAGGCAGACAGATGAAGCTGTTTCTCTTCCCACCCCTCTTAAAGGTTYGTGACTTGAATGACCATAGCTTTTATACTTACTGCAGCTTGTAGTGAGGAGGGTGCATAGTTTTTATTTGTGAATTATGCTCTTTTGTCTGCTAAGACTAGTTTTAAGCACATTGGGGAGCACCCAATTCTTCATGTTGTGTGTTAGGAATAATGTGTTTATTCTGCCAGCAYTTTCTGTGTTTCAGAGGTTGGTAAATAGAATATGAGGCTGCCTGCCTAGTGCTTCCCTAGTGCCATGGCAGGATAATGATGCAYATGCACAGCTTGCCACAGCTCTGGAAATGTTTTAGAGCATTTGCTGTCTTGTCAGTCATGGTTCTTCCATTAAAAAATTTGGGGAGAGAAAGGCCAAGCATATTAAAGAGGATGGCATTCAGAGTTAGTGTCAGTGGCAAAATTATAGTTAAGATGAAAAATATGCTAAAGCAATTAAACTACTTTAAGTAATAAAACTYCCTTTTTTCAGGATTCAGCACTTGGCTGGGTGGGATTCTTAGCTCTTAATGTCTAGCTATCTGCTGCAGGAGCAGTAAGACAGCATGTGAATAAATGAGAGATAACTCCATAGTCTTCAGTTCTGTGAAGAAAATTAGCTGTCTGCATCTTTGGATCTAAACCAAATGYAGTTGGTCACTGGACTGAACTTTGAGAAACCARTTTGGTAAACTTGTTGTAAATTGCTAAYCTCTCCAGAAAACCTTTTCCATTTTGATACGCTGTTTTGACACTTTTGGAGTTACTCGGTCCAAACTGCTTCTTTTCTGTTGTCACACAGCTGTGATAATATTCTGTTGCATTGCACACAGTTCTGCTGCAGTCTTTGTTTTTTAATGTGCTGGGGCCATTCATCTCTCAGGACTTCTGTGGAGGTGTGCAACAGAGCCCAGTTGTGGTTCTATCTTTTAGGTTCTCATTTTTCATGAGACTGCAACAAACTATCTCCGAGGCAGGTGCCCAAATTTACATAAACATTACTTATACATTACCAAGGGAGTAGAGAAGCTCAGAAGGGGAGTTATGAAGCCTGTGAGCTTTTTTGGACAGCAAAATGAAACCAGTGTGTGAATGGCAGATCTGTTTCTGCTGTTAACTCTGAATGGCAATTTAGTGCAAGTTGGAAGRTGGCCTTTCATTAAAGCCAGTTGCTGAGCATTTGACAGTATCATTTTTGTGTGAAGGGCAGATGACCCTTTTTTGTCAGCTCCCAGTGACTTCCAGACCACCAGAATAATCAGCATGTCAAAAGAGATCTTGGGAGGGTCTGTTTGTCAGCAAAAATCTGACTGGGTGCTGCTCTGATTGCTGGGGTGTGACAGTGCCTCTTCACTCAGCTGAAGTGGACTGATATAGGACAGACACTGGTTTGCCCATGGCAAGGCAGATTTAGGTGGCTCCTGACAGCATGCAGAAGCAGAACTTGAATGAYTTCAAAATTAAATAACAAGCTTGAWATATGCAGTAYAAAGGTCTCTCTTCAGTTTTTCCTCATAGATCATGGCTTCTAGACATACCTGTTASTTTCAGTTTTGCTTCCCTTTATGTTTCCATCATCAAAGTCACTAACAAAAATATTAGGGCATTTGTGTGATGGCTTCTAAACTGCCAGTGCAGTCCTCAAAGATAACCCAAACATATTGCTGTTCTGAACTTAATGCTGCTGCAGGTGCAGTACCTTCATGGTAGTATATGTTGTAGAGAAGGTCATTTGAGACATTGTCACCTGTATTGTAAGCATGGTGTCACTTTTGCTCATTATGGCTTTCCCATAGGTCGAGCAATTTGCTTCCCAGAGTTGTTCCTGTGCCTGTCAGAAATCTGCTTTTACTCAGCTGAATTATCAATAAATTAGTTTGTCAGTTGGAAAAACTTGATACTGCATATTAAGACAGTCTCGACAACCAGATCATATTTATATYAGCTTTATATATACAAATGTTTTATTCTAGAATTGAGAATAAAGTTAATATAAACCAAATTCCCATTAAATATTTTTCTCTTATTTTTTAGACTAGCAGCCTTTAAAGCAGATTTCAGATTTCTAAATATAGGTAGAACCACATTAAAAACTGACTTCCCAGAAGCAGAGTCAAGCCAGTGATTCCTTTTTTAATTATTCAGTATCTCTRCAGGACAGGACAGCAAGTCAAGCATGGTCTGAAAGGAAACCATCTACAACATATCCTGTCGGAGGCTCTACATAAAGAGCAAGCTGACTTTATCCCAATAAAAGCTAGAAATYTATGCAGAAAAAAWTCAAGCATCTAGGAGAGGTAAAACAAAGATATTTRTATGTGGATCTCCTTTGCCTTCTGAGCCCTTGCCAATGGGTCCTTGCTTTCAGCAAATTTGATGACTGAGAGACAGCAAGCTTTGCTTCTTTCCTCCTCAGTCCTGAGGAATATGTATCCAAAAGGCCATACCAGGCTGTTTGGCACTGCTCTAACTAYGGTTAACAACATCTTTGGCCTCCATTAAGCCTTCAGCCCTTCTGGAAACTATTCTATTCATGCTGTTGCAGGCTCAGTGCTGAGTTAGAACWGCTTCTTCAGCGTTACCCTGGGCAGTGTGTCCTGATGCTCCACAGCGTAGTCAAAACTTTGCACACAAGTTTGCCATAAAGTRGTATTGTGTGGGAGGCTCATGCTACTTCTCTCATGTAAATTTACATGTCTTTAGATACCTCACTGCAGAACCTCACCTCTAAGTCATTCTGGAGTCAGTGGAATCTCTGCAGTTTAGATACCAGAAATGTGTTCTGCTATTAACACCACTCCCAATTAGTGCTTGAATTCTGAAAAAAAAAAAAAAAAATCTATCCCAAAGATATATTTTAAATGGTAATCTTTAATAATTAAATAAAACCTGCTTTTCAGCTRTATTGCTTTTGACCCACTTGTGATAATATCATTTTAGATTGTTTCCAAGAGCTAAAGAGTGACATGCATAATCATTTGAAATAGGTYTGTAGAGCTTCAGATGTTACCTTTGGCAATATTAAAACTGTTATAACTGGATCAGTGAGATCAATGAAGTGTGAGAAACTAGATCAGTTTTGAGTAAAACTRTKTATAGTTAAATTTGAATTGTGCAGCTGCAGTTTTGCAGAAAACAAAATATATAGCAGGCACAATGCTTATATTCAGCCTGAAGTTAAAGCATTTTTTTCCAGCTATCAATTTACAGCTTAAGATAATGGATTTTGGCAGTGTGCAGAGCTGTTAAGTAATGTTTATTAAAATGGATAAGAAAGGACTTAAGAGGTGGCCTGTAAAAGAATTTTTAAAGGGCTGGTTAATGGAATAAAGAAATAGCATTTTCTCCTAGAAGTAAAGTTTTATATCCCTGGATAAGTCATTAGTGAAAAAGATTGTGGTGATATCATCTTATTATTTAATGCAGCTTATGAATTGATATGGAAACTGTTCTTAGGATATCACCTCTGCTGTTGAGACCGAAGTGTGCTAAACATCTATACTAGAGAGAGAAATAATCAATTATATGTAAGTTTGCTTCAATCACAAAACTAGCATAAAATTTGACGTGGCCTTAATATTACAGGGTGTATTATCCATTGTGCAGTTCTTCAGCATAGGCAATAGATGTGTGAAACTCCATGCCAAAAGTCATTAAAGCACTAGAAACTTGCATGGACTCAGGGAGATGTTGGGTAAGTGCCAAGGGCACTTACACAGCCAAGGGTTGTTAAATACATAGAAATCACATCCAGCTCGGGATGTCCCTGAGCTCAAAATAAATGAATACTGAGAGAACGTTTTTATTCCTTCCTAAGCATTTGCTTCTGACCAGTGCCTCAGTCAATGCATACACACTGCAGTTGGATTTTAGGTACAGTGTCCAACTCATTGAGATGCTCTAACCTTGCAGCCACAGACCATAAGGAAAGAGAAAGCATGTTGGATGAGATGGACCTTTGGTCTGACCCAGCACAATCATTCGTCCCTTCTTCTGAGATTATCTCTGACCTAATTCAACCTTAAATGTTTTCTAAATACTTTCAAGATAGGACTAGATACATGAATGAGTTCAGCTCTGAACATGAGCTTACGTCTTACAGTSTATGTGTTTGTTAATTTGTTTTTCTGAATAGAAGTGCTTTGAAATCTGTATATCTGCCTGCAGGTCACAAAATTCACTGCCAAGTCAAGGCTATGGAGCCTTGGGCAAAGGGATACTAATGCACATTTTCTGCAGTTAGAAGCAGGGTATCAGTGTATTTAACTTAAATGAATATATTTCTTTGCAGTAAGGGGTGCCCTGGGACCCCATTTTTCACTAGAAGTTGTTCCCCAAAKGCTGCCTGCCTAAATGCACATGATGGCAAGGAGAGTTTGAGCTTGACAGAGCCCATGCCCTAGATGCAGTGGAGACCAAAGAAGTAAACATTTCTCTTTCACTGTCTTTCAAAATTAACAACGTTTTTCCAAAGCAAAGTGAGAATAATCCTGTAACGGGTTTCTATCCATCTCTCCACTGCCTTCAGTGATAGAATGAACCTGGGCTTTGTGGTTGGTGATTAGTACCAGCAAGAAATCAAATCATTCATTTGTGCTTTCAAACTCTAAGTTATTCTGGTGGCTAGTGAATCTTCTCCAGCAGAGCAGGCAAAAACTAATACGCATTACTTTTAGTTAGTACTGCAAACATTTACAAAGAGGCAGTCTRTCTTGAAAAATTGTACACATATCTGAGGTCTTAGAATGTCTGATAAGTCATTTTTACTGAGAGAAAAGATTATTTGGACAATAATAKCATTAATTTTACTTAGGCTGGGTTTTACACAATTTCATCCTTCTTTAATTAAATGCCATAAACTATTTCACTGAAGAAGTGTGAGATAAAGACAATCTTAAAAAATTTGAAGAAGAGAGAATTGCATCAGATGGGGTTTTGGACCTCCCAGAGAAATGTAATGTTAGTGCTAATAGCACAGTCTGCTTCCAAGAATATGGCAGATTTGATAAATGAAGCAACACTGATAACCGCTGTGGTCTTGAAAAAGAAAATCAGTAGATGCTTGATGACCTGCTTAAATGGTGCTACAAACTCCGCAAAAACTGTTTAAGGTGCAGCCAGGATGGCTGAAAACAGCTTTATCTCTGGTACAGAGGAATGTAGCACAGAGAAGTGGATGCCCTACGAGGTACCCGGTTTTCCTGGATTCAGAGGCGTCAGAGAAGAAAACTTTAGTTCTAGTTGTGACCTTGTGGTCTCACTGAAGGTGCAGCAGAGATGAGCTTTGAAGGGAGGATTGAGAAAACATACTTGAACTTTCATTATGGAAGAAAAAGTACAAAATTAGAGAATGGAATTTATAAACAGTGGTAAAAAATGAGGGGTCATTWCAACTCTGCTGTGATCAGGAATACACTGGTTTTACACTCTTCAACAGGTCCAATTAAAATAAGTATTTGTCAGTGTTACTCTATTCACAGAGTTTCATACTGAATTCAACTTTCACGATAACTCTTGAAAATTCTGAATGGAAAAGTGGTATTTTGAATTTCTTTGATGTAAATCTAATATCCTGAAGAATCACCTCCTTGATGTCCAGTTTAAAGGTAGTAAGACTTCTTTGCAAATACAATGTGTGTATAAATTTTATTAATTTAATTCAAATTTCTGTTACCTTCAGCTGATGTTCTTAACTATGTCTCATCTCTTCCGTTTTCTGTGGATTTTCTATTAGGGGCTGTCACAAACTGATTTTAAACATTCTGATCTACACAGTAATGTGCTGAAACTTTTAAGATTATCCTTGCCAGTTTTGTGTGTTATGCATTTTGTGATCTGTTGAAAACTTGAAATATTACACAAAACTTTGATGAAATAATGTGGGCTTAGTTCAAAGTAAATATATTCTTTTGAATGGGGGAAATTGTAGAGTTCTGAATTATTTTTTCAAATACTTCTAATTTGTTGTGATTTTTTTAGAAATGAATGTTGATGAAACTATTTAACCAGTGTATAGGAATACCAGAATTTTGATAAAACTTGCACTGTGGTTTCTGTTTTTCTGAACAAGCGGCACAGCAGAACTGTTTTAGTGGTCTCTSTTCATCCTGTCTTTCCATATGTAATCTCTGTGTCAAATGGAARTGCTGTAGAAGAAAAATTCTGCATGGGTAGAAAGTTTATAAAAATAAGCAAGTCTATGAAAAATGTGCCTGATCATTGGAAAACATAGTGTGTTTTAAGACATTCAGGTTTTGCACATGACATTTTCACAAGATCAGTGACTCCTACAGAAAACAAATCATTTGTTTAGAAAGGAAGTCAGCAGGTTTATGGAGAAATAAATATAATTTTACAACTTAATTACAGTATAAACATTTCTTGTGGTTGCAATGACTTTGTTGTTATTGTTGAATTAATCTTKTAGGACATATGGATATTTGTTTTGGTACCTCCTGGGACCAGCTAAATCCTCTGGCCTTTCTTCTAAAGAGCTTAACTTGTTAGCCATTTTTCATCCATGTGACTAAATGTTTAATAAATAAAGAAAAAAATAGGCAACAAAAAAAAAAGAAAAACTTTAACGATTTTTTATTTCCTGTGCATGTTGTTAGTCTCTGATTAATTTGCTACTCTGGAAGTTTTATCTAATAGTTCACTGATACAAAGTGAAGAATTTCACACCTCCCAGATGCTGTTGAATGCTTTGGGAGGATTGGTGGTGGTAGTCTTTTCTATGGCAACCTAATCAGTTAACTCCCCATCACTTACGTCACCTTTTAAAATACCAGACTCTCTGAGAACTGAGAAAATATCTTAGTGTAACATGGCTAGTATTGGGGATTAAAATCTGATAGACTTTTTATAGAGTAAAAAGTATATTGTGACATTCACTTAGTTATTGCTTTTGTTTTCATTTTGGTTGTTTGGTTGTTTCATGTTTGGTTGTTGGAGTATATCTGTCTCCTTTTTTTTTTTCTTTCCTCTTTTCTCAATTAGTGTGTGTCTTTATCTTGAAAAATTTGTTGTCAAAGGGCTGGAGAAAAGCTTAGAAAATTTCCCCCTCACACACTTCCACTATGTTTCAARTTTCTGGAGAAAGAGTAATGTGACTAGCTCTGTAATGTTCCCATTATCACTGAAGGGAATTTTGACACTTTCTGAATGGAGTTTTCCTGTCTTTCCAGCAATCTGCCACATCTAGCATTCTTAGATATTTTTTCTTAAGGGAGTATTTTCTAAGTATTGCKTACTATTTGGGATCTTCATTATTATAAACAGCAATTTCTAATTTTTTAATTTCTGARTATAACAAATGCTTGTGTTATTGCAATGGCATTTTCTATTTTGTTGTGTTTTGATTTTATTGGGGGTTTGGGGTTTTTTTTCTTTTTTTTTTAATTTTAAAATACCCCAACAAACTACAAACTGTTGAACTCCTGATTCCTTTAACCAGTAAATGTTTTTATGTGGCTTAGCTGTAGTGTGTGCAACTGATTTGTTCCCTGGTAGGATTCACAGTGACTTGTAACAGTTTTAAATACATGTGCGGATTAAAACACGAGTCTTTAAGTACAACCTTGTAGATCTTGCTTTGCATCAAGAATAAATTAAGGACTCCTGTCTCAGTTGAGCACTTTTCAGGAGAACTATCTTCTGACAATCATCGTGTTTTTAAACTGAATTTTCTTTATGTCAAAGCCTTCCAAAAGGGAAACCCTGAAATTTGGATAAATTTGTAACAGCTACAAGTTTCTTTAAAGTCTTTGCAGGCTGACTAAATAGAAGTACTCATTTTCAGAAACTGATGACAGCAAGCATATATGATAATTAGATATTTAAGATACTTGCTTTTTTTTTCTTTCCTTGATAGTGTCATACAAGCGTTTTTAGGCCTTACATACRTRTCCTGTTTGGTTCGGTTTGAGTTCTGTTTGCTCTTCTATACAGAAACATAGTTGTTCATCCAGGAAGATGRAGTCACAGGGTATTTCCACTTGAAGGGAGCTTGTCTTTGGTGGAGAAGTAGGTGTATTTCCATAGGTTCTGCTTCTGCATGGCTGGTTTTGATCAGTGCTGTGGTAGCCTGGTTGGCAACTGCAGCCCTGGGTGTAGTTCTTGTAATGTTGTCTCGGTGTCATGATGAAAATTCCCTGGCAGAGCAAGTACAAAGTACCCAGGTTAGAAATTAACAGGATTTGCGTAATTATATTTGGCACACAGCATGTTTTAGGGGGTGATACAGCAATCCAAGGCTCTTCTACATCTACTCCTGTTGGAGGCACCGTGCCATCGGCCAGTGTTTAAAACATTTTGGATGTGCAAACGTGTTAAGAATAGTGCTTAAACAAGATGGATATTCTGAAATGTGTTTTGAAAACACACAAGTGATAGTGTTCTGTGATGACTGAGGCAGTTTCATTCACAGTGTTTCCCTTGAAGCACATATATGTAAAACATGCTGGTGAAATGGCTTTTTGGGAATACTTTGGTGCATTATTGCAAACGTAGGGTGTGTAGAACTCTTGAAAGTATATGTAACCATTGACAGGAGCACTTTGAAGTTGTTTTAAAAAGCTTGTGAGACAAATTTGGATGTGTTTCACACACAAGTTCTGGTGTGTTTCTGTTGTTCTTTTTTTTCTTTTTTTTAAACTTTTTTCTTCCAACTATCATTGGAAGAAAACATTCTAATATCGTAATTCCCATTCCATTGCATTTACTACTTCATGCTCAGCCTTTGTATAGATTAGAGTAGCCATCTTGTTTCTAGTCCCTTTTATTCATACACGAGCTTGGATATATTTAAATATGCACAACCATTAAATGCTAAAACATTTGTTTAATTACAAAAAAAAAAATCTTGAAAAYGTAACCACTTTGCTTTTTACTATGTAACTTGACTATCTGCTGCATCAAATCTAGCTCCCTTATTCTCAGTTTCATCTCTTTAAATTTCTTCTGAGTCTGTACTGCTTCGTTTACCTGTTGGAAAGTGATCTGCCCTTCTTGCTATCTTCTGCCAGTCTTGGTTCTAAACATGTGTTCCCTTAGGTTCTTCTGCTTAGGTCACTACACCCAGCATTAAATAGTTTATTTTCTCCTTTAAATTCTTCCATATGAATGCTGAGTCCACAATTTGTCTTGTTCAGAACAAAAGTTGTCTAGTGTTCAAACACCTACTATTAAAGCAGTTAACTTTTTCCTTCTGTATGGTTGTTGCAGGACCAAGCACTACAACAGTAGAAATATTTTAAATCTGTAAGTCATCAGGTAAATATATGGCACTGTGCAGCAGGCAGAGTTGGACTGCAAAACTTGCCACAGTTTGAAGTTGCATTTCTCAAACTCAGGCATATGCAGTCCCATTTTGAAGGGTGTGCAGTTAAAACTGAATCTCATGTAATAAATGGATTATCTCTTGATGTGGTTCAGATCAGGTGAGGCAGAGCTACTATATGAGTTAAAGTGAACAGTTTGAAGTTAAAGTGAACAGTTTGAAAAGGCGTATGGTTTTCCTCTAYAGCACAAGCACACTTAAGAGGTAAAGTACTATCAACTTGAAAATCCTAAAGATCTGCAAGCTCAGGGTAAGCAAAGTCAGATGGCTTAGAGCCTATCCTGGCTTCTCCTGAGAAGGTGTGCTGAGAGGCACTCCATACATCATTTGAATTGAGAAGGAACAGATAAAATAAAGATACTATGGCATTTCAAAACAAGCTTGATCAGTTGGTCAAGGGAACTGATTTCTGCCCCTCCACTCTCTTGTTAGGCCTYATGCAGAAAATTGCATCCAGCTCTGGGGCCTCCAGTGTAGGAAGGACAGGGACCTACTGGAGTGACTCCAKTGGAGGGGTACAWAGATGATCGRAGGGCTGGAGCACCTCTCCTATGAGGCAGCATTCCAGTACCTACAGGGGGGTTACACAAAAGCTGGAGAGGGAGACAGACTTTTTACAAGGGCATGTGACAAGGGGTAATGCTTCTAAGATACAAGAGAGCAAATTTAGATTAGATRGTAGAAAGAAATTCTTTACTATGAGGGTGATGATGGCAGCAGGACAGGTTACCCAGAGAAGTTGTGGATGCCCCATCCCTGGAAATGTTCATTGCTACGTTGGATGAGGCTTAGAGCAACCTGATCTAGTGGAAAATATCCCTGCCCATGCAGGGGGATTGAAACTAGATGATTRTAAGGTTCCTTCCCACCTAATCCATTCTATTATTCTATGATTTTAGAGGCAAATAGTTAAGCACTATGTATTGTTTACACATTCACACATGGTATCTTTCAAAAATATCTATCTCCTCTTGGTTTTAAAGATTAATGTATCTGTATCTTCACATTTTTACTGCATTTTAATGCAAAGTAATATTGACTGAGAAAGATCWGTGAGAAGTAGATGTAACACATTTTTCACCCAAGTCTACTGTCAAATGCAGTGTTATGAGCTCTCCCAGAAAGCTGTATGGACGTGTTTCCTKGGTGTGTTGTCTTTGAGACATCGATGTGTTCCCCCTACCACTCTGTATGTATTTAGTACTTCTGCACCACTGTGTGTGAGTGGTGTGTAAGCCTTAGTAGGGGAATGTGTAAGTAGGCTGGTGTGATAACTTGCAAGTAGAGGTGAAAATGTATGGTTTGTTAAATTAACTGGTTCCCTGGCTTGTTAGAGCTTGGGTACCTTATCTGCCTTTCTTATATTCTGTTAGGGGAAATGTTTTAGTTTTCTACTTTGTTTTAAGCTTATGTTTAAAAATGAGCTCTGCTAAGGCAGAAATTCTAGAATTAAATGCTGAAATTAAAAACAGTTATAAACTGAGACTTTTTTCTGTATTATCCTCATGTTTGAGTTAATTCTCCGTTTGGTATCGGTGCACGTAACAGTAGAAGATCTGCTCTGTGTGCACAATTTAGACTGAAATCAGTGAAATGCAAAGAGAGGGAGAGAAAAATTAAAACCAGAAATGTCAGGGGTTTAGATGCAMATAAACTGCTCAGGTGCTGCTTCAAACATAACCGTCACTAATTAGTACCAGCACAGCAGAGCTGACTGAGCAGCTATTTGAAAGAAAGGAGGGGAGTGGCACCTGTTAGTCTATAGAAAGGGTTTGATCTAATTTGTGTGTGTTTATATTCAGTCGTTAAGAGCAACCAGACATGAGACTTTTGCATTCTCATTCTTTTCTTGTCCTTATTTTAACAATCCATTCTCTGTCTCAGAAGTAGCTCTTGAGAAGGGATTTTTAATCTCTTGTCCTCCTATTTAGGAATTTCAAGACTGTTGGATGTAGTTGTTTGGTTTCACACTGCTAAATAGTCACTCAAATATTTTAGAATTGATTTCCAGAGAAATAACTTTTSTGTTTGAGTTCTGTGCTGTTTTTTCCCCTGGCTGATTTTTTGTCCAGGCTAGCAGTTTGCTTTGCAAGGTCTGGAAAAGTAATGTTGAAAAAMCTAATACATATCAATTCAGATCATCAGAACATTTTGGTGCTGATCTTATTTCTTTAACTTGGTGTTGGTTTTGGTAACTGGTACATTGGATCAAGACTGGCCATAATACATGGCTCTTATTCTTTATTGTGAATGTACAAACTACTTTTGCACGTACTTATACAAGCTTTCTTAAATGTTGTGATGTTGAGCTTTCTGTAAGTCACRTATCCTTGTCAAATGGATTTCTTGTCAAAACTCTTTTCATCTRTCAATTATTGCATCTTACGGAACTTTGAAATCTTGAGTTCTGAGCATTATTCTGTGCATTCAGCATGCACACTGGGTACGTTAACATATGTAGCAAGGTTGGAGGTTGAGTTACGTTTTCTGTTATTTTGATCATTTCAGATTGGATTGTTTGAAATTGAGATACAATAATGGCACTAGTTAACTGCAAAGTTTTCATCAGTCATGCAGAAATTTGATACAGAGTTCCTAAATCCTTCTGTAGATCTAGTGCGAATTAACGGATCCAGACCTAAGGCTCCCAGAGAGCCGGCTGGCACCAACTGGATTTTAATGACATCCCACACATTKGTTTAGTTATTCTTGTAGCAGGTAAAATGAGTGTTGCAAGTTRTTTCTTTCAGAAAAAGGGGAAAAAATAATTGATCCTCTTTTCAGGCAAGGGAAAAAAGTATGAATAATAGCTTAATTTTATTTTTTCCTGAGGAAGAAGGAAAGAAGGTGTATAAATGATGGAAGAAAGAAAGGCAATGAAAGGATACAAAGAGAAAAGTAAGCAGATTGTATGCAAAGGAGTAAAGAAAGAAAAATTATATTGGAAAAAATTAACTGGGAAGTATATTCTATTTTATAAGCAGAAAATATTAAGATAGAAAACAAGATAAAAAACCTGAAAGGCACAGGCACATGAAAACACCAAATTCMATGCAAAGGGAGAAAAAGTAAAATGAATGAAAGGGGAAGACATAATTTTAAATTGAAGGGAGGGATAGTGTATTTTTTTAAGTAATTTCTGACTACTAATCAGTAGCAAATATTTGAGTTTGTACAGAATGATTTAGCTTTTTAATGGATAAAGAACTAGTGTTACCAAAAATTACATCACAGTGATCAGCAGTACTACTAAAAACACAGGTAAGGGCTCTCAGGGTTTTATTTATGTAACCTGTCCTGGTTTTAYTCGGTCCGATTTTTGGTGGTGGGGGAATGGGACCAAGAAACCACAAAGATGGCTCCTTTGACAAAGTTCTAGAAGCTTTCTCCTTCTCTAGCAAAAGGAGCTCTGCCCCCTGTGTTTTAGGGCCAATCCATTGTGGCTCTGRGGTTGATGGACAGGCTGCTGGTCAGTCCTGGGCCAATTGCACAAGCTAGTTACACCTCCGTGATGATGTATTATCTTGTACTTAAGAAGAATTCAAAACAAGATAGAGTGCGGCCGCCATTTAGTTTTGAGGTTGTTGGTATCGTGCACTATCGGGGGAGGACAGAGGAGGAGGGTGAGGAGATGTACGAAGAAAGTGGAGACCCAAGGTCATAGTAAGGAGAAGACAGATACTGTTGCTGTGGTGCTCAAACATGGAGAAAACAAGCTGTTCTTGAAAGGACTATTCCTTCAGTGGGAGACCTGTGTAGTAAAGAGAGTGACCTTGCTCTGAGAAAAACCTGGCCTTGGAG
>NW_026623325.1:1681790-1714380 GCF_030028575.1 Malurus melanocephalus | reverse complement strand
GGTAAAGAAAAGAATCCCTTGCCATCAGCAGTTATACACTGGCTGTTTCTTGGGAAAAGAACTTCCACAGCTTGGAGCTGTAAGGACTCTTCTCCTATGATGCTGGACAACAACTGTAATGAGTATATTTGATCTATGTTAAATTTTCATCCCTGACCCCGCCTTTTACGTGCTGGAAGGCATGGAGGGGTGGAGAGGGGTGACTTGGAAGAGTGTCAGGTTCCTGGAAAAAATAACAGGTGTCTTAAAATGTCCGTTTTTATTTTCTTCTCCTTGTAAATTTTTTATCTTTGTTCCCCTCCCCGGTGCGGTAGTATTCTTTGTGGTTTTTAGTAATAAATCTATTTTGCAACTTAAGTTATTCAGCCTGTCTGACCATTTTCTGGAGCATATACATATCTTTCTCTCAGTTATTTTATGTTATCTAAAAGCCATACATTTTAGTGTTAATAGGGCTTTTGCTCTCCCTTCTGCCTCTCTGCTTGGGGGGGGGAGGGAATGTTCTGGGTGTTTTGGCTTTTGATTTTCGGTCAAACCACAACAGTAACCCTTCATTTTTATTTAATTTTWAAAAAAAACTTTCAAAAGTTAAAAGCTACAGTAAAYGGGGGTTTCCTTGATTTAACCTTGCTATTTTTCATGCCGAAAAAAAAATAACCAAAGCCAAAGATTGAACACCGTGAATTTTTTAATAGCATCTTAAATTAAGAGAGTGAGTGATAAACAGATTAATTATATCAAMCTGAAAATTAATTGCATGAAGTAGTGTTGTTGCCCTTAGGCATTTCTCGGCGCTGGAAGCCAGGAAGGAAACCACAGTCTTTGGTAGTGCTTGTAGGCATCAGTCTCTGGTCAGCTCCTAATCCCTTGCCATGTCAACTGCAGAGCAAAACACCTGCTTCCTCCTTAAGCCCTTTTCATGTCATTCAGATCTGATTTACCATCACCTTTACCATGGACATTCTGAAGCTGGCACTGGAGGCTTGACATAAAACCACAAAGGCAACTAAATTCCAAGTGAAAGCTGAAACGTCATTCTCAATTCTTGTGGTTGTGGGGATGCTGGAAACACCCTGCATCTGAAGCCCCGGCCGGACCCAAACACAGTAGAACAAGCTGCTGTGAGTTGAATTCCAGCCCAAGGCTTACTGTTAATGCCACGTAGCTCTTTGTGGTTTGATGTCTTCCTATATGGCACTGTTAAAGGCAGAAATAAGCCCAAGTCAGTCTCAGAGTTATTTTAATATCTGTTTACAAGGATCTTGTGGGAGCAATAGTAATAGATTCTTCTCACYCATTGTGTGTCCAAAGTTTGAATTTTTGTGTCCAGCTTGCTTTRAGTTTGCTAAGCAAAACTGTTGGAAACTGCTGAAGTGTTAAACTACAGCTACCTTAATATCTGAGGTTCAGTCTTAAATAGAAAATTTTTTTTTTTACAGTATACGTGTCTCAACTTGAAACTCATTCTGTGGAATAGAATTAAAGAGGAAAACTCTGGGKTTTGCCCAATACATTTTGCATTTTTATCAGCAAAATGAGCCTTCACAGTGTTTTTTAAAATGTCAGGAATGTCAAATCTTTTTTTATCTGAAGGGCTCACTGGATGACTCAGGGAAAACTACTCAGAAATTAGTCAGGATTTAATTGAAGTAGGAAGGATACTGAACTGTGGAGAGCTTGCTCCCCTCTGCACTCTTTAGATGATACTTCAAAAGAAGATCAGTCTTAATTTTAAGTGATTGAATCAGCCTTTTCTTCAAAACATAATTTTTATTTAATCTTTGGTTAGGCCCTTGGAAYAGTGATTAAAATAGTTATTCAAACATGTATCTCTTCTAAGAACAAATGGGAGTTACATTTTTTTTTTTCAATAGCTGTGAGTTTTCTACTTCTGATGTATTTCCATGTCTTACCAATTGTCTTTGGTGGGTCTGGCGTCCCTACTTATTGAAGACTTGGAGAGATATGTATCGGTGAAGAAAATAAGAGTGGAGGAGAGGGAGGGATACAGATTTTAAACAAGGTGGTCGCTGCTCTAGCTGAGGTCATGCTTGTGTCCTGAAGAGTCAGAGAGCCCTTTGCAGATGACAAATTTCTTGAATAGTGACAGAATGTCAGGAATTTTGCAAATACTCTTAAAAAAAGTAGGAGATGGCATAGCTGATATATTTCATCCTGTTTCATCTTCCTTTGTGCTAGTTTTGAAGCTGATATTCTTAAGAAGTTRGCCAAGGTTGCTTTGCAAATTTGGGATTCCAGTTTCACAAAAAGAAAGGGGTTTGATGAGTTTGTAACCATATGTTGTTGTAGTTCTGATGGGAGTAGGTTCCTTTCCAAATACAAGACACTCTTCAAAGTTAATATGTGAACATCACAGAATCACAGAGCGTGCTGAGTTGGAAGGTACCTGTCGGGRTCATTGAGTCTGACTCCTGGTCCTGCACAGGACACCCCAAGAATCACACCRTGTGCCTGGGACCATTATCCGAGTGCTCCTTGAACTCTGTCAGGCTTGGTGCTGTGAYCACTTCCCTGGGGAGCCTGTGCCAGTGCCCAGCCACCCTCTGGGTGAAGAACCTTTTCCTGATATCCAGCCTACCCCCACCCTGACATTACTTCAGGCCATTTCCTCATGTCCTGTCACTGCTCACCACAGAGATCTGTACCTGCACCTCCTCTTCCCCCCATGAGGAAGTTGCAGACTGCARTGAGGTCTCCCCGCAGTTTCCTTTTCTCCAGGCTGAACACTCCAGGTGACCTCAGCAGCTCCCCATTCAGCTTCCCCTCAAGGCCCTTCACCATCTTCACTGCTCTCTTTTGGACACTAATAGCTTAATGTCTTTCTTATCTTGTAGTGACAAAAACTGGTACATATCTATTTCACTTAAAATCATGGATTGCTGAAATTCAGTGCTCCATTATCGCTAACAAATTTAGCTTTAGACAAAATTCAGACAAATTCTGCAAGACTTAAAGAACTTGAAAGTCAAGTTGATTTGAAGATGTTGTAGGATTCACTTTTTACTTCTTGTCTAGACTTTTTTGTTTTATATTTGTGCAGAAAGATTGCTTTCCATTACATAATTTTGGKTAAAGGACGACTGTGAAACCATTTTTCACTTTTTTTTTAATTTGCCATCGGGCAAAAATTGCTTATGTTACTATGAGCTGGAGATTATTTTAATAAGAATGCAGCATGCTAATACCCAGCAACCATGAGCTATTCATTTGAGATTTACAGCATTTGTTGAGTCTTGTTAAGTAAGCAATTACAGAGTCACTTGTCCCCTAAAATTTACAAAGAATAAAGCTACATTTCTTGCTACATTAGGTTTATATTTGAGCAGTGTTTTCCAGAACACGCAGGTCTGAATAGCGGCAGAGAACTTGTGTTGTAGGCTGTGGTAGAGCTCTAAACTGTAAGAAGCTTAAAGCAGTTCTCTCTAAACCAAAGCAAGTCTTGGCTTGAGACACTTAGAGGTAGCCCACATTTTCCTTGCATGTCATAATATGATTAATTTAAATTTAGATTTAAATCTAAATCAGGAGTATTTTGGGTTTATTCTTGTTGTTGGTTCCCTCCCACYCTTCACTGAAACCTGAGGTTTGAGGCAAGCAAACATGCTACAAGGGAAAACTAAAATTGACTGTAACAGGTGTTTGTATCCTATCATTCAGTGTGTTTTAACAAGTCCTGAATGCTAACACAGAGGTGAGGCATGGGATTAAATGGCGAATTCAAGCCTTCTATTCTGAATTATAATAAAGTATAATATAATATATGATGGTAATTGTTGTTCCATGATTAGTGTTCAAGTACACACTTCATGCTTTCTGAATTTTGGAGATTTTCATTTTCCTGTGGTCACTACCTCTGAAATCCTGAAGTGTAAATATCTCTGTTTCTCTGTGGCTGTGTCCTCTCTTGCTGCCAGTAAGAGCTAGTGCTATTTGTGTGTTGTCAATTTATATGATTWTGATCCTGAGTCTCTCAATATTTACGAGGAGAGGGTGAAGTTGGAAATTTTTTGTTTGCTTGACTAGTTGAATCTTTGGGTTTGGTGGTAAGATCTGATTCTTTTGTTGATGTTTTCGTGGGTTTTCCRATTTTTCTGACTTCTCTGAAAGACAGGACCATATTTAAACTAAAACATTATTATTTTCCCATCTTAGGAGTTGTTCCACAAGTTGATAATTACCTTCATGAATTGGTTACTTGCATGGATACACAGCATTTGAACCTTTGCTGAGCCAGTCACTGATGTGATGAAATACTATTTTTGTTTAGTGGTTTTAGTTTTTTTGTTGAGTTAGCGAGCTGAATTTGGCTCAACAAGAGTCCAACAAGTAGCAGAGCTGGCGAACAAGGAGGTGCAGGACCATATAGCCAAGAGCAGGGGAGTGGGAAGCAGCAGCAAGCCTTTAGTGACATTAAGCCATTAATTTGGCTCTCCTGTGTTGTAAAAGCCTGCTCTCACTGAAGCAAAAAAGTACTTTGAATGTCATATAAGCATGGCACTCTTTAAGACTGTGCCATAAAGGTTTTAATTCCTGGTAGTCTCTGGTTGTGGCTGGCTACCTACAAAATACTGAGGTTAATCAAAATTTGATATAGGATTTTTTCTCATTTACAGCTTTGGTCTAAAAAGGAATTGGATTTTTTTTTCTTTTTCAGAAGGAACATGTCATTCATGCAGAAGTGGATGAAAGACTATCCCTTCGAAAGCACCGCTTCATGCATTTTGCATCATTGGAATATGAAGGAGAATATTACATGACACCAAGAGATTTCTTGTTCTCAGTAATGTTTGATCAAGTTGAACGTAAGTTGCTTTCTCGTCACTGTATTTGTGAAGGAAAAGAAACTCACAGGTCCCCTTAGAGATGTCATTTGCAGATCACTGGAATAAGATCCTCTTCCTTTTATAAATCAGCAGAAGCCCATTTATAAATACTGTCCATATGGATTCTCACAGACACCACTATCCTTTACACAAGTGAGGTGTGGCCAATGATTTAGAAATCTGGTGACCTGATGATGACATCTCTGCATAATATAAGTGTCTGATCAGTATGTAGTTCCTCAATTACTTACATGCCACAGAAAATAGAATGAGTGTAATATAATAGTGTTCATACCATTCCTGGCCTTGATATCTTCTRTCCACTTCAGCAATGAGTAATTCTGTGACCTTTCTTCTTAGAAGAGGCAGTGAAGGGGAGTGAGTTGAATGAGAGTAATAAAGCATGGAGTTCAGTTCCATATTTTTGGTTTCAACTCTTCTTTGGTTTTTACAAAACCTAGTTAAGAACAAATCAAAATTAAAAGTGTATTTTAAAGAACTAGTTTTAAAAGCGTGCTTTCTGAGGAGAAGATGGGAACAGCAGGCAAATAAAAAGTGCATAGGTCATTGTCCTTTTCTGCTGGCTTCATTAATTGTCTTTGTATCATCTTCTGTTGTTTCCATGACACATTAATTTTTTTTTAAATTATATATGCTTTTCCTCAAAAAATTGGGTTTTTACAGTTTTCCCAAGATTTTTTATTTTGCTTTTGAATTGTTCCATTTTCCAGTTTCCAGAGAGGATCGTCATTGAGAGGACAAATACTCATTTAGTTGTCTGCTGAGGGAAAGAGGGAGAAGTCGCAGCTCTAATAGTTGTTTGCTGCAATCTGCACATACTGACCAGGAGAGCATGTTGTGTAGCAAAAGCCACTCAAAGCCTGGGATACTCTGCCCACCTGCCAGCAAATGTCATAGGGACTTGGGGGTATTTAACTGGAAATAYGGAATGGAGTTTGAGGTATTGTGAAAAGGTGGGAGAAACAGGGAGGAAGAAGGAGACCAGAATGTGCTTTGATTCATGCCTGTCAAAAACCTAGGGCAGAAAACAGTTTAAAAGAGCTGCAAGTGGTCAAAGAATGGGACACAAGTATCCATAATAAAAGAAGTTTTCCTGTATCTACCAAAAATTTATGGGTGATAAGCATATATGGATTCACTGCTGACACACAGCCTCTAATATTGCACAAAGCTGAATATAAATCCTTAGAAGGACTTTATGACCTTGAGAGTCATGGWGATATTTAAAATACTGGTTTTTAATGTGTGGGTGTAAGACTACTTTCCCTTTCAAAACTCAGGAAGTTAGCCTAAAAGGGATCTTGTTTTGAGTTTTCCAGCCTGAAAGACACTGAATACAGTAATTTTTCATTTTGAAGGTGTGGTTTTCAGACAGTTGTCTCTGAAAACAAGGTTAGAGGGATAAGTGTTTTTCCATCCTAGCAATTCATGCATATTAATTAGTTGCTCCAAGTATAATAGTACACGTGCAGATTTTTAATGAAGTGATATGCAGTGATATTTATTTGTAATGCAGCCAAGTTAATTTCAATTGCTTTGCTAATATGAGTAGGAAACAGCATTAAACAGAAACTAATAAATAATGACAAGAAAAAAATCTTTTCTCTAATGCATATTTAGCATTTCAAATTGAGGTTAGGCTTGCAGCAGTAGCATCATAGATGCTTGATAGAAAAATGTTGATACTTGAATCTAATGTTCCTAAATATTTTTTAACCATCATTGGTATGGATTCTTTGGCCAGTAGCATTAATACAGTGGTAGGCAATTATCTTGATTTCTCTTACCTGGGATTTTACATTTTCATGTGACTGCAAACAGATGCAAAATTTGATGGCAGAGAAATAATGACACTTGAAGTATTTTAAGGGCAATGGTTTATTCCTTGTGTTTAGAAGAGTTTCGTATGAGGAAAATAAACAGACCTATCTCTATTGTCTGTCCTGGTATATTCAGAGTAGGTCAAGATAGTGAACTTAATAGCAAAACAGCAATTATTTTGTAAGCTTTCTTATATAAAAAAAATAATTCTCTTTCACCCTGAACAGTGCCTTTGGAAAGGAAAAACCATGCCACCACTTATCCTAGAAAACCCTTCACTTACTGCATACTTAGATGCAGTTTTAACATGGGATCATCCATATAAATTGTGAGTTTTATAATGCTGGACTTCAAGCTGTAATGATTCGGTTATTACCTACCTATTTTTTGATTAATKGCTAGTAAGTAATAATCTCTTGAAAAAACTTGAAGCACCCTGGCAGTAACCATTCATCTTCATAAATATTTGCTTGGAGTTKTCCAAGCAAAAACTTGGAAAAGTTGGATGCTGTTTGTAGTAATACGGAAAACTTAGGGCTGTTCTGAAGTTTTGTTTCTGCTGTTCTTTAGCAAACAATATGAAGAACATATGACCAGCCTCATGAGCAATTTAGTTGTGTACACAGAGAAATATTGCTGAGGTTGATCTGTCCCTATTCAGAGATAAACAGACCCACAAGGGAAAAAGGCAAGCAAAAAGAGGAATGAGAAACAGTTATGAATTGAGAATAGGAGTCCTTGGCCAGCAGCCTTAGGGTTTTTTCCTCATGGGTGGTTGTCACTGGAGAATTGCTTTGAAATCTCCTGTTAGCTTTTAAACATAATTGAATTTAATAGAAAGTAAATGTAGTGGTGTGTAAACCAGATGAGTTGTTGGTGCTAGCAATAGAAAATACCAAAATATTTTAGCTATGTCCAGGCTGTCAAGTGAATTCCTGTACACAGTTGGGTGGAATTTATTACTGAAGCAAAAATCTTAGGTGTGCCCTTTGACAAGGTTGCAAAACATGCAATAAATTATGATTTATTATAGAACACTTTACCAGATAAGAAAACGGATGAACTGTACTGCAAATATATCAGCTGTCATCCAGCCCAAGTGATCTTGAACCCTGCCTGGTAGACCTTAGCTCACTACCTCTGGTCAGTTGTTTCCTTCATTTTCTTTAAGGTAGGCCAAAAGTTGTGAAATATTGGCATTCCTGTTAATTGAATCACACCTTCAAAGTTATTTACTGTCAGGGTKATAATGAAGAAAAATATTTACGGTACTGCCATCTAAGGAGAATGAGCTGATAACAGATGCAGTTTCCTGAAAGACGTACTTTGTTCTGYGTATTGACAAAGCAAAGAGCTCTATAAAGGAATAAAGACACCGTCCAAAAAAATTTTCTTGCTTTTAGAGGCAGTGCTTCACACCAAGTTACTCTGTAAATATGTGCCTGTTTCTATTGCTGTTAGTTACTTTATGAAAGGAAGCAGCCATCCCTTTGTGAGCAGTGGCAAACAGTAAATGAGATGTGGTAGTGTGGCACAGCATTTGTGCCTGTACAAAACTAATATGACAATGTGTTTTTTGTACTAGTTGGCACAGTGCATACTAAATGCACCATTGGGTTTTTTGGATTCATGGCTATATGCAATGTAATACTGTGTTAAAACTGCRTTACCACAGGGATGTGTGGCAAACCATTGCAAAACCAGCCAAGTTCTTCTGGGTAATCTGTGGGATATTCATGTAAATTATCATACCTGTTTAGTGAAAAGGTGTTCTCTGTTACTGTACTATTTTACATCACTTATTATAATGTAAAAATACTTCACAATGTTTAGAAGAATCTAATACAAATAATATAAACTTGTTGTGTTGCATCAGAAATTCTAGCACTTTTAAGATAACAGGTATTGGAAGGATAAAACTCAGCTGATTTACAATGAATTTTCGTTGCAATGCAGGAGTATTTTTGAGAGATGCTTCATGTAAAACTTGTGTCCTAAGCAGTTGTGCGTACTTAGACTCATATTCCAGATTAGACAGCTAACACTGTGATAGAGCATCTCCATGGAAATGCCATCTCTTGAAAAGGACTGCAAGAGTCCTTCAAGAAATGAAGATTTGCAATGCATTGAAACTGAGCTGTGCTTTATGTTAACTTTTTTTTCTAGAGAAGATTATTCTGTTCCTCTTCCAGATCGAATACAAACCTTCCAGTTACCTTGTCTAAATTGATACCTGCTAAATAAAGATCTTGATTCTTCTGTATATACTCAGTCCAGATTTAATGTGTTGTAGCATCTTCATTCATTCAGCTGCAGTAAAAGCTATTTTCCTGTGTCCACAAGTASCAGGGTACCAGAGGCAGTATTTCCATTGCAGAGTCCTGTCAGTGGGCATTAGTGTGTTGCAAGTTTCCTTGGAGAAGTTGGTTAAGCTTTCTGGTTGGCATAAAGTTGTGGTGTGTTTGCAGGCCTGATAGGATGTATGGCTTCATGTCACAGCATCAGCATTGTCGTGGCTGTGAGGGAATCTGGGGAAAGGACACAGTGCAAGGTTGTGATGGCTGAAAAATTGAGTTCTCCATTGTCCTTAGTTGAGGTCAGTGCTGGTGCAGTCAGTGGTGTTTGAAGAGCCAAGAAGGACCAGTCAGTAGATGAGCACTTTGGAATGAGCTGAGTCAGTCTTTTTATTTTTGGGTCTTGAGTTTTTTTGCTTTGGCAGGAGTTCATATGCCTATACTTCAGTGTCTTCATTTTGACCTGAATTTCGTACAGGATAACTAATCATGAGTCATGCATCAGTGTCAGATCTAAAATCTAGGATTCAAAATCAAAGAATAAGATTGAAGCTTGTGTAAATGGAGAAGCTTCATATGGCAAGTAGGGATTGAAGTGCTACGTGGGGAGCCATTGATACAGCTGAGAACTGAATTCAATCCTCTCAAATTTCTAATGTGTTAACAGAGAAATTGTCCTCTCTCTATTTCTGCATTTAGTGGTTTTTTAGTACAGATACGTCACTGTTTCACAAATACCCCAGACATCATAGTGAACTCTGCAAGCTGGGATTGCAGGACAAGGATGACCCCTTGCCCAGTGCTAGATGGAAGGTAAATCAAAGGTAACCCAAAGAAATAACATGATGATTTAAGGTCATTACAGTAATCTCTTCTGAATTTTAGAAAATGAAACAAGGTCAGCCATTTCTAGCCAAAGCTTCTTAGTTATCATTGTTTACTCATTTCTTAAAGT
This sequence comes from Malurus melanocephalus, assembly GCF_030028575.1. NCBI lineage: Eukaryota > Metazoa > Chordata > Aves > Passeriformes > Maluridae > Malurus > Malurus melanocephalus. Next base: position 1,704,445 of record NW_026623325.1, on the reverse strand, counting down.
GGGGTTGTGAGTAAAGGAAAATAATATTCCTGTTAAGGAATTGCACACAAAAGCAAAGATAAACATTGACTGCTGAAAATTTCTGCCTYGTAACTATTCCATACTGTGGATTTTCATCTTCAGCTATCCTTCATCACTTAAAAAGCATTAGGAAATCCTACCACAACCTTGTCAAAGTCTTCAAAGTAACATACTTATACTCCCTCTTAATAGAAGATTAAATAGAACTTTAAAATTGGTTGTCCAAATAGAACATTAAAATTGGTGTTCTGTGTAAAATATTATAGGGTTTTGGATCAAATGTTGTGCCTCAGCCWATTGTTGGTAAATAGATAAGCTAAATAAGGGAGTTTTTTGTTTCTTCTTTTATCCTCAGCAATTAGATATTAACACTGATAACTGACATACATAAGCTGTGTGTTTATCTAAAACCTAATTTGACAATAAATAGTTCTTTGTTTAGAAATATGGCAGAAATTCCTGTAATCTTGATAATAYGTATTTATCATATGTTTTGTTGTGAACTCAAAATAAACATTAATGCACTTTCATAATGRTTGCATCACAAAGTACTACGCAAGAAAATCAAAGATGGGATTCTTGAGGAGAAATCCTTCCTGGAGCATTCAAATCTTCTCTGTTGGCCAGGCTACTTTTTTGGTGTATTAAGTTGCAATACAGCAAAGGCCATTGCAACAACTTACTTGTTCGCTCCCATTCTTCAGAAAAATCTGTTTGGTTGAGAGTCTGAAAAACAGCTGCAAGGGGAGCAGCACTCAGAGCAGAGGTGTTAGGTGAGAGMTGGCTTCCAGCACCGTAGCCCTGCAGCTGCAACAGCCAGGCAGTGTRCACAGTCAGATGGGATAGCAGGAAGAAAGGGAGCCATGGAGCAAAATTGCTTATAAGAAACTTGTTTTAGCATATCATTGCGTGGGGAAAAAAATGTCTTTTCTTTTTCTCCAGTTCAATTTCCTTGCCTTCAACCATGTTTCAAGACAGCACTGGAGGTACCTGAGATACGTTCCTTGTACCGTCAAATAGGAAAAAATRTTTTTGATCCTTAAATTTATACTGACATTGTATTAATTACATTTCTATGTTTGTGGCTATGTCTGTATGAGACAACAGTAGGGTTATAATGAGCTTGTGTCTCTGTTGTGATTGATTCCTATGTTCCCTTTGTGGCATTGATGACTGACTGAAGAGTAATGCAGATTGAGAATTCTTACCTCGATTTTCTGCAATGCGTACTGATTAGGTAAAAGCTCTGGCAAGATGTCCCGCTTCAAAAATACGTTAGTAGCTATAGAGTTTCTGAAAAACAATTCACTGARAAGATAAATTGCAGTTTCTCAATGAATGAAAGTAAGTTTTAAAAACTCTGCACAAAAATAGTACCGATAATAAAAGCAATCAGGCTTCAGCAGAGTTGTGAGCAAGAGGCAAGTGGTCTCAGTGCACATCTTGAAGGATTTGGTTATTTAAAGTGTGAAAGTTATTGGTTATTTAATGGCATCTGAATGGAAAACAGATTCCTTGAAATGAATGAAAATATATTGTGCGCATACAGAATACTTGTAGTGCAAGTAATGGAAAGATCTGATTATTAATAACAGGAGTCTGCTTGTTGTATAAATATCATCTGCCTTAGAATTTCAGAAGTCTTTCAACAGTTTCTTCTTTAGTCAAGTATTCCAGTTTTGTGACATTCTAACRTGATATTTAAAATACCTATCCGAGAACTCACTTTTTTTATACATATGGACACATTTCAATCTCATACAATCATTCTTGGTCTCTGAATATTTTTCCTATCTTTAAAGTTTTTTTAATTTTTTTAGAACACTGCACGCTGTTTCAACTACTTTTATAGCACACTGTCAACATACCACAGAAAATATTTCTGGGATTTGTTCATCGGCGGGTTCCAAATACTTTTTGACGGATTACTTCAGTATTATTTTTTTAATAATTCAGTGGAACTTAATCAGTTCTGAAACATCCTGCTTAACTGAAAATTAAATCCTAAGAGATGTAGTGTGAAAATCAGACTCAATGAATTTTTTCACTCTTAAGTGTGTTTTAATTTCTTGCAACATATGTCCTTAACACAAACAGGTATTGGTTGTACCTAAGAARTACAATCTGGTTTTAAAATTCCTTGGCTTACATTCTGATATTTAAGAACTGATGAGGATCTACAGACTGTTGGCGGACAATAGCAGGTGCCAGGAGTGCAGGTCAGGCTCCTGCCAAAATCTAGCGTGTTTTCTAGCCTCATCTTTTCAGTTGTTTGTAACTATTTTTGCAGTGATGGTTCTGTGCTTTTCCTTAGGCCAATGCAGAATTTTTACTGTATTAGTCATATGATTTATCCTTTTTTGAGCAACCTTGATATAGACTAATATTTTTCCCCTGCTTTTTCTCATAAGAAATGTTACAAGTTTTTTAAAAATGCCTAGGGTAGAAATGCAGAGTATCAATCACTTTTCTACTAGGCAGTAGCAGCAGGCAAGGTGTGCAGCCTGCTTTGGTAGGTGAGGGAGCTGTCTTTACTTGCCAAACAGCTGGCGTCTCCAGGGGCACCTCTGAGAAAGTTCCATTGCTCCCTGYTTGGAAAACACTGGCATCGATTCTCCTAGGGAGAAACTGGCCAGGTTATGCTCTGTTTTTCACTTGCAGCTTTGCACCTGCAGTGGGTTATAGCACCAATTGTGCTCAGTAGCCTTCCTCATCTGCTGTGAAACAAAAGCAAATAGCAAGGTCAAAGACTTTTTTCCATGAGTAAAACRCACAGGTTGCTCTTGTTAGAGCCACCTGCTTTTATGGCAGTGCCCTCCCTTGGGTTGCCAACTTCATTACTGCAGCGGAGAATGCAGACAAGGGACAATTTTTAATAATCAAATCAGTCTTCTAATGTTGTTCAGGTCATCAGAGAGCTCAGGTCCTCACACCACCATCCATAATAGTGGCAAGCACCTGGTCATTCTGCTGGCTATGTCTTTTTTTCTAAAATATCTTTCCTCTCAGACCTGGAAAAGTGAAAGGATTTTACAGACACAGCTAACAAAAAAATACCACATTTTCTGCCTTGSTTATTCCCAGACAAAAAGTAGTTCAGCATTGTGAGTAGGTCTAGCTCCATCCCACCTGGCCATCCTTGGTTTTTGTAGCTGCTTTTTTCAGCTGTTCAATTTACATAAAATGGCAGTGTCCAGGGACTTTGTTCACCAAGAGCTGCAATCATACTTGGCTTAATAAAAATTTTTAAATGGGCTCCTTGCATGGAATTTAAATAGAAGACATGGCCAAGACAGCTACSTTTTGATGTTACTCAGTTTATTCCAGTTGTCTTTCAGGACTGATGTTTGAAGTTTTCAGAATGATGCGGGCCTTCTTTTCAAGTCATGAACGCATGTCCTTTGTGCCAATACCTTTAATACTTCTGGAACTACTGAGACAGTGAAATCTTGCTGCTGCATCGGTATTGGCAAGTGCTTAGTAAGTCACATATCCCACCAGAGAATCTGCCAGTTCCAGAAAAGAGAGGACTTTTCTTCTTTTTTTGTTCCTCTCCAAATGTTCTTTGTTTCATTTTTGTTTTTCCTGGGGAAGGGGTGTGCATATGTTTGTGTGTCACCTACACCCTGACAACAGCATTTATTTGTTTGTGAATTTGTTGGTGATACAGAAGGGGAGAGCTACTTCTGTTTCACTGCCAGTTTCTTCAGAAAAAATACAAAACCTAATGCTCAAAAATGTCATCTACATCTCTGGCTTTCTTTGAACTCGCTAAAGAGAAACATTKTTTGCCATCTGTATGGGGGTAAAGGCCATCTCTGATGCTGAAAAAGTGGAGGGTCTTTTAAGCCAGTATGCTCATTTTAAAAGTACACTGAGCAACATAAATTACTTTACACTTTCACTAGAAGAAAGCTGTTCATTGTTTGCTTTTCATTTGTATGAACTTTGAGAATTAGAAAAAGACTATTTAAAATTTGATTCGTATTTCATTTCAATCTCTTTCCTCTGCAGCTAAAATAAATGCTCATTTCAAGAGGACAGTTATTATTAATTGGTTTTAGTCCAGTATTTCTGTAAAGAGGAGAAAGGATATCTGCTTATTCAAACCATCMTAAGAATACTCACACTTATTCCCACTGCTCACCTAAGTTAACATGCAGTATCTTGTAATGTATTTTTGTGTATTTGTGTCCTCTATTAGGGAARTTCTTCATGGCTTAGTATTTGTGTTTAGCATTTCATAGCTAAGTGTGTCAAAATTTATCATCTATGTTCTGAAAGTCAGCTCCTATTTCAGCAGTTTATAAACTCAAAATATAGACCTCATACTTTTTTCATACTCAATTTAAAATAATTTTAATCACTGCTCATATTGGAAAACAGTGACAGTGACAGATCTCCTCTGTTGCTTAAAAACTCTACTGTTGCCACCTGAAAGTAGTCACTGCCTGTTTAAACCCTCTTGCTCATATGCTAGCATTTCCCATTTTCTAAAATAGTGGGTTTTTTTCTTTTGAAACTTAGATAATTTTATCTTTTGAACCTATAGATAATGAAGCTACCACTCAGCACTGGTCTTATTAGGTTAAGCAAATCTGAATTTATTTTTATGTCCTCTGTCTGGGTGAGACCACCCATTCCACRGCTTCATGCAGGTATCTTTATTCCACACTTTTCTGGGTCTGATTTATCYGTGTAATGCCCACATCATTCCCTGGCTCACAGCACAAACGGCTAGCAATCACTGTAGTCCAAGGTATGGAASAAGGATTGAAGTCAGGAGCTTCTTAAATTAATACTGTTGCTGAAACATCTGAATGTCCAAGTGCAGCTTTAGTTAAGGAGAAAAAACGGTACAAAGCAATGCTCAGTAGAGCAAAATGCTGAAATGCGTGTAGGCTGTGCCCCGCTCACAGTCACTGTATGCACAACAGCTTCCAGCACCATAGGTGCTTTGGTTCTCATTTATACCTCTGTGTGTCTGCCAGACTGAGGATACTGTAGTAGAGCAAGTTATTTTCTGCATTCTTCGATGAGAAAATTTTTGACATAATCATTGTATTGTGGTTGAAGCAGAAAAARAGAGTTCTGGCAAAGAAGGTCCTCTTAGGAGGTCGTGTACAGTCAAAGRCTTGATGCCCCAGGTAAGGTACACTTTTGCTCAGGAAAAGGAAAAAATCGTTCATTTTTTCAGTCCATAATTGCTCTTGGAGGAGAAATTAATTTTGTCAGAGAAGCTGAGATTGGCAGGAAGGAGACAACACAAGGATAATTGGAAGTGGTGGACACGGAAGCCCAGTATACTGAAGGCTGTTGCAAGTTAAATGARGCATTAGTGGGAATTTTGATGTAAAGTGTACTTCTGTATTTGGATTTGCCTTCTTCATTATATTTACTGAATAAATATTTCTGTTCTGTTTCTGTCTTGGCCTATTACAATGTTTCCTCTGGTGCTTAATAGGATCAGAATCCTTCAGAAAATCTGACTGTAAAATAAATGCCAGGGTAAAGCCAAATGTGTTTCTGAGATTGGCTTCATCAGATTATTTGAGTTCAGGGGGAGAAAAGTTTTTTTTCTGAGGAAATAAGACAATTCTAGAAAAGAACAACTTTTTTTTTAACTCTTGATCTTCTTTGCAAATTTTTTTCTCTTTCTGCCAGATTTATCATTTGAAGAGTTTGAAGTCAAAGGGTCAAGTGATGGCATATCTTTTCTTCTCTTGTTCAGTCTGSAAAGTTCATTCTTTAGTGTAGAGGAGGTGCTCTATTTGGTGCACAAGACTTTTTTCTACTATGGAGGGCTGGTGGACATCATGTCAATAATTATTGACCATACTATTAGCAGTATTATTCTTTTTCTAAGCTGCAAATTGACTAAGCTGTTTTGACCATTGCAATAAGGTATGATTAAAACGTGTTTTTAAGCTCTTCTGTGATTTCTCTTTACTTCAGTTCTGTCCAGTCTTAGAGGAGTTCTCAGGCTTTTCATGATCCTGCTCCTCTTCCCATTTTGACTTTGTCTGCCGAATAAAGGCARTGTTTCAAATTAGTTTTTTGTAACTGTCTTCATTCTGCAGTTCTGAGAAACTAACAAAATCTAGGTCTCTACATTAAGCTTTTTGCATGGCAAAAATAGGTTAAACTCTCATAGCTTAAAAAACAGGAGCATCTTGTTATCTTTTGCATACCCTTGGAGCCCCTGCTGTAGGAAAACTTTCCAAACATCTGTTAATTGCTATGTGGCAGATGTTAATGATGCATAAACAAATCAGACTCAGCAGGGCCTGTTACTGGTTTGCTTAGAGCTTCTGTATGTGCTAATAACAGAATAAGCTAATCTTAGAAGTGKAAAGAAACTCCAGGCTAATTTGAAGATAAAGGTGAGAATGACATGGACCATCAACTGAAGGAAAGCAAGTCAGCCACTGAAAGAAACTCCAATTAAACAAGAGAAGGAAGAAGGAAAGAAAAACYAGAGATTGCAATAATGCTTGAACCTGGAGAGCTATGGAAATAGTGAAGTAGGGCCGTGCAGGATCAGTAAATSCTCAAAGCAGTAGACAGGGTCTTCTGTGTTAAAATTCCTAAACATGGTTATTAGAATGTCCTTACCTTTTCACAATAGCAGTTGGAAAAAGTAATGGTGTCACTGGGGTGGCCTTCCTAAACTTTTCATGTAAGGTTGCACTTCAGAGCCTTATAAAGGAAAAGGTTCCTTCTGGAAATTCTGACATGACAGTATTAGCTTAATTCAACTCTGAACAGCAATTCCCATTATCAGTATCATCCTTGTAATTTCCAGGAATCTAAAACATCTGAAGTGTTACAATACTGCACCTATGCTAGAAGTCTCCTCGCTTAAAATAGCAATTTCATTATTTTCTTTTTTTTTCCTCTCCTTTCTTAAGCTGATTCACTAACATTAATGGGGATTAGTTGCAATTATTAAGATTCTGCTGAAAAAAAAGTGATGCATTAGGTTCTACTAGAGTAGGCATCCAATAATTCAGTTCATCCCTATAATAAAACTAATTGCAAAATGGATGTGTTTCTTTGGTGAGTGTTTATGAACCGCTTTTTATCAATGGATGATGTCTGCAGAATCTGAGAAGGTGAAGAACTGATGGCTAATATCATCAATTGCAAAACCACAAGGTTTTGGAGTAAAACTGTAAGCTAGTAGCAAGTGGATCCACAATAACCTTGTGTGCTTTCTTTTGCATATATTTGTCATACCTTTTAGAAGTTCTACTTACTAATATTCAGCGCAGATGGTAAATAATTTACTAAAGCATTTCCAAGTTTTYAGTTAAGAGAATTATTTGATCCCCTTTTGATCCTCTAATACAAAATGTATTTGTTGTTTCTTCAAAAAAAGTCTGCTGCAGAGGTGAATAGGAGTTCTAACTAGACCMGTCACCCCATGCAGTAATTGAACACCATCTAGTGGGTGTTCACTTAATCCTTTCATTCCTATGCAGAATCTATACTGGTTATATTTTACAAAGTAATTGTTCTGTAAACTCAAAAGCAATGCACTCAGACAGCTAGTCACTGTAAAATTGCATGTTCATGAATGGAGCTTTTGTTCTGGAACAGAAGCATAATAAGGTTTTGAATTTTTGGTGTTTATTGTGCTCTGGACAGCAAGACAAAATGTCCCAGGCTTTGAGCTTAAACACACAGTTCACATTAATGAAATGTGAAAATTACCAATATAGAATTGTTTCCTTTCAGTAAAATGCCCCAGTTCACTGTTAAATCCAGCACTTAGTACTCTCATTCCTCACCAAACAATCAAAAATGCTGTCTTATAGGTTGTTAGTGAGAATTGAAGCCAGGCTACAGTCTTCAACTGCATAAGAATATTGTTGCCTTTAGTGTAAGCAAGGGAGCGAAATCCTAAAACTGTGTATCAAACCTACCAACTCTTGCATGTTTTTGTTGGTGGTGTACATTACGAAAGAACATAAATGGATATATTCTTTTGGTCAGGTGATTGTATTAAATTAGAGAGATGACTTGTATTTGTAACCCTTCTAGAAACAAATGTCTGCCAGCATATGCTAAACTCAACTGGACATGGTCTTGAGCAACATGTCCTGACTGACCTTGCTTTGAGCTTTTTCCAGTTGTCATCATGAGGAAATAAGGACATTCTAGTTACTGCAATAATCTCCCTTCCAGCTTGAGCTATTCTGTGAATTAGGTTATTTCCCTTTAACCTGGTAGAGCCCTACTTCATGGGTTTKCCCACAAACTTCTAAGAAACTCCTGAGACCATCTTTCATAATTGCATAAAAGGCTCTATTTGTGCTATATTCCCTAGAATGTTACCACTGGGAAGGAAATAAGAACAATAAGATGTTGCAAAGGAYGTTTGCTCTGTGGAGAATGTAGGGCAGCCCTAAAGGCCTCAAATTCGAGACATTTGATGGATGGGCAAGGCACTAGGAGAATAAAACATGATTACCACCATCATTAAAATAGTGCAGCAAAAAAAATCAGACATCCTGCTGTTAAACTTTCCAGATTTCACAATAGGAGTACAGAAAAACATCAGCCACCTCTTTTCTTATTTTTCCTTCTAAAGGTCTGACTGGGGAGTGATGGAATATGATGAATGACAGTTTCCCAAACTGRTATTTCTAGTAAAATTCCATTATACTTTTCCAATCAGCTGTCACCTCTTTGAACATTTTTGGCAATATTTCTAAGACTTTTTACTGCATGTTGCTGTAGTGGAAATAAATCTTTTAAAAAAATACAAAACATAACAAAATAAAGCATTAATGATGGTGTAAATAATTTTGATATATGATAGGGTGAAACAGGAAAACCAGTTTAAAAAGTGAGCTACTATATAAACTAGATCTAAGTAGCTATCTATATTTATAGAACTCCTGAGAACCCGTGCAATTTATGTGAAATGTCAATGCTCCTGGTTGCTTACCCACTGCAGTAATTTAAATTGCCTAGATGGACTAATATGTCATCTAGTTACTGCTTGGAAACAAGTACTATAAATGTCCCATATCTGAAGAGAATTACAATAACCACTGCATTTTTCATGCTGATACCATTAATAAATACAATTTTTTCACCTAATATTTCCAGTTTTATTTTTAAAAATTTTAATTGCTTTAGATAATTAGACTTTTTGTTTCTGTTCCACTAGCAATATGCAAGAGGAACAGTATCTGAGGTTTGTGCTTGGATGCATAAGTTTAAGAAGCAAACAAACAAACAAAGCAGTTGAATTAATTTTACCAAGGTGGCCTGCCTAGTGGATGAAGGAAAGGCTGTGGACGTTGTCTACCTGGACTTTAGAAAAGCCTTTAACAATGTTTCCCTCAGCATTCTCCTGGAGAAGCTGGCTGCTCATGGCTTGTGTGGGTGCAATGTTCACTGGGTAGAACATTGGATGGCCAAGCACAGGGAGTGGTAGGGAATGGAGCTACATCCAGCTGGGGGCTGGTCACCAGTGGTGTTCCCAGGGCTCTGTATTTGGACCAGCCCTGATTAATCTTTATAGATGGTCTAGACAAAGGGGATCAAGTGCACTCGCAGTCAGTTTGCAGATGACCGCAGGTGGGGCAGGAGTGTTTATCTGCTGCAGGGCAGGAATGCTCTGCGGAGGGATCTGGGCAGGCTGGGTCAAAGGACCAGGGCCAATTGTATGGGGTTCAGCAGGGGACAAGTGCCAGGTCCTGCACTTGGGGCACAACAACCCCAGGCAGCTCTACAGGCTGGGGGCGGGGGCTGGGAAGGACCTGGGGGTGCTGGTCAACAGCAGCTGAACATGATCCAGTGTGTGCCCAGGTGGCCAAGAAGGCCAATGGCATCCTGGCCTGGATCAGCAATGGTGTGGCCAGCAGGACCAGGGCAGTGACCGTCCCCCTGTACTCAGCACTGGAGAGGCCACACCTCGAATCCTGTGTTCAGTTCTGCGCCCCTCAGTGCTGGAAAGACATTGAGGGGCTGGAGCATGTCCAGAGAAGGGCAGTGGAGCTGGGGAAGGGTCTGGAGCACAAATCCTGTGAGGAGCAGCTGAGGGAGCTGGGGGTGTTTGGCCTGGAGGAAAGGAGGCTCAGGGGGRACCTTGTCACTCTCTACAACAACTGAAAGCAGGGTGCAGCCAGGTRGGGGTCGGTCTCTTCTCTCAGGTAACAAGTGATAGGACAAGAGGAAATTACCTCAAATTGCACCAAGGAAGGTTTAGATTGGATACTGGGGGAAAATTCTTCAGTGATTGGGTCGTCAGACACTGGAACAGGCTGTCCAGAAAAGTAGTGAAATCACCATCGCTGAAAGGGATCAAAAGTCTTTGGGGACATGGTTTACTGGTGGACCTGGCAGTGTTGTGTTAATGGCTGGACTCAATGGTCTTAGAGGTCTTTTCCAACCTTAGTGATTCTATTGTCTTTTCAAGCCAAATCATGGAATCATAGAATCATTTGGGTTAGAGAAGATTTTTAAAATCATCAAATCCAACCATTAACCTAACCCTGTGGAGTCCACCACTAAACCATTAAACCCTTAGCATCACATCCACGTGTCTTTTAAATACCTCCAGGGATGGTGACTCCACAGCTTCTCTGGGCAGCCTGTTCTGATGCTTGATAACCCTTTCAGTACAGACATTTTTTCCATTCTGAACCTCCCCTGATGCAATTTGAGACCATTTTCCAAACTAATTCTGTGTTAATTCTATTTTTCAAAAGTGTGAACATGTATTTGTGTGCCCCTAAATTGATGAGATAATGCATGAGCTGAAGCCTGTTGGGAGCAATAGGACAAAGTGGTTGACCCACGTGGTTATTTCTGGCATTGTTATCTATAATTCTTGCATTTTGGAGTATTTCATATCAAAGAGCAATAAACCATACAGTTACTTCATGTAATTTGATGCAGTTTGAAATTATTTGCAGTTCCTGCTTAGGGGATAAATTTCATTAAAGCATAAAGGTGGAAAAGATAGTCCTCTCTGACACATCCTCTTTTTCCTTATTTCAGAGGTGGTAARGTAGCTTTATGCTAATGATAAATTCCCATACAATGCATGAATTCTTCACCTGGCACCTCAGTTATGTTTGCCAGAAAGAGAATCCAATTTGTAATAAGTAATCTTTAATATTCTTGTGCTTAGTTTTTAACTTGTTTAGGGGTTGTTTGTTTGTTTTTTTTTTAAATTTTGTAAGATGCATATGAAAAGTAACAGTTGTCATGACAGGGAAGATCTTCAGAATAGATACTGTAAAGAAAATAGCTGGATGAAACAATAGGAGTGGTTGCTATAGTGGTAATGGTGACTTTGTATTGAGCACATAAGCTTAAATCAAGTTTTGCACAGTGATATAAGAATCTGTTTCTGGCTTCGTTAAGATGTTGACCTTTTCTTCCTTCATTTTGATTGTGGGATGATTTGCACACATTTTCATTCTGAATCCAAATTAATATCTGCTTACAATTAAGATGCAGTTTGCCGAGGCTGTGCCCGCAGTCAGATTTTTAACTGTGTCACTCGTTGTTCTTACCCTACTTCATTTGCTCCCCACTTTATTTGTTCTTCTGTAATAATCTTCTCTAGCCATAAAGTAGATTGCAGAACCCTTAGGCCAGGGATTGTGACTTCTAACACTGCCTAGGAGAGGAACAGGATTAAACCTCTAGTGCTAGGAGGCTGTCATAATAGTTTATCTTCATCTGATGTAAGTATCCTAAGCCAGCATATGCTCTGATGCTGTAATATTTAAAAAACTAGTTTTTATTAGCAGAAGATGATGACTTAAAGAGAGTAATGCTACACAAATTTTAACTTCTTTATAACTTCTTTATTTCAGAGTAGGATCAAACTCTTGATCAAATTTGAGTCTTCTTGGAGGCATAGTCTGGCTTATGCTGTTCTCTTTTCTAGATAAAACTGACTACAATCTCAAACCTAATAACAGGAATTTTGGGGGGTTGAGGCTCTGGTTGCCGGCACCCCATAGAAAGGTCCGTGGCTTTGTGCAGAGTCAGGAAATGCCATCTATCCCAAAAGTCTGAACTGCATAGTGTTCTCTGTAAGTTGCAGGAATTGTTCTCTACCCTTCTGGTCTCAGAAACATGTATTATGGATACAGGTCCTTCCAGGTACTCTGTTGTCCTTTATAAGGACATTGTCTTTATTACTGGAATACTTTATAAGGGTATGTCTTTATTACTGGAATTTTGCAGCCATTCTATTTTTTGAACTGTAATAACCTTTGTCCTTGTATCTGATTAAGTTCTTATTAAAACAGAGAATACACGCCCTTAGCACTGCTAACAGCGGGCTGATCAATAGAAGGTTGGAAAAAGCAGATTACAGATGTAACAAATAGAAAAAACAGGCACTGTGAGTTATCTGGTTACATGCTGAGGGACTCACCTGCTCAGTTTACATACATAAAAGCTGAATGTCGGGTCAGAAGAAGTAATTGTAGCATTTCTTTGAAAGTWAAAGGAAGGAAACAGGTAAGTCCAAGACCTGGATTGGACACTTGTCTCAACCTGGAATAAATTGTTTATTCCTGTGTCTGTTTCTCTCCCTTGAGTGTAAAGGGAGCCTGGGATCATTAGTCAGGATGAGGTTGATAGACAGAGATAGTACTTTTTATTAGACCAGTTGCTCTAAGTTGGAAAAATTAGACMAGCTTTTGGGCACATGCTCTCTTCTTCATATCTGAAATAGGAACTGCAGATTTCAAAGTTAATTATAAACCTTTTTCTGTGTATGTCCTCACACCATCATAGTTACAGYAAAGCACCATAGAGATTACCAAAGCACTAACTCAGATTTAGGCACCTAATTTTTAGACATCTAAATGAAGCGAGAGGAGCCAAGCWTGAGGTGCTTATTTGGGAGTTTGAGGACTTGCATTTCACATGACACTTTTTTTTTGTTTCTGGATGCTCCCTCCAGTACTGAGCTCTGCCTGCCCAGAGGACTGGTAGTCTCTCCTGCTGGGGAAATGCTCAGCTGCAGTTGTTCTCTCTGCTTGGCTTCTTGCTACTTGTGTGTTTCACATGATGTCTTAGCTGCACCCCATGCTCCCTTTTCAGGGCTGCCCTTACAGGCCTGTCAGACTGCTCTGGTTGTTTGGGAGAAGGAACTCTCTATATGCTGCACATTCTTGCAGTACGAGTCTTGCGGTAAGCTTGGAAGTTTGAACATATTCTCAGCTTTTCCTTATCTGCAGTTTGGCTATGTTGTTAGAACGAGAGCAGATCGGGGAGGATGACACTTTCCCTGGATAACATCTAAGGAGTTGTTCCCCAGATCTCCCTGCCATTCCCATTGACCCCTGCTGAAGTTCCAGTGAGGACTGAGCTGTTTGCAAGCACTGCAGTGGGCATCACAGCATCTGGCTTTTACCCTGGTGCTTTTAGTTATTTTGGTACTCCTTGTGACTCTGTGCCATGGTCTCTTTAAGGGCTTTTGAAAACTTGCTTATCTTAATTCTTTTGTCTCTTTCAGTTTCCTAAAAGACTGTATCATCCTTTGATGTTTCCTTCCTGCATCAGCATCCCACCCTTTTTACCCCGGGCTGCCTGAGTCACTGAGAAACCTCCTGGTATTGACTTGCTCTGATGCAGCTGCTCTTCTGAAATGGAGATTTGCCAGAGCTGGCCCCGTCCCAGCGCTCTGTATTTCTCGTTTCCTCAGAGGAGCATTTGCTTTAAATAAAGAAGGACAGATGCAAAGCTTGTTTTGTAAAGCATAGCAGAAGCTTCTATTATTGCAAATTGCCTTTTCCTCTGGGCATACTTGAATTTTAATTCAGGTGGTTCAATTCACTAATTCATGTGATTGAAATTACTTTTGTCAATTATCTTTCAATGGAGCAATGCAGTAGTTCAGTAAAAGCTTTCTAGCTGAAGCAGATTCTTAGTTCATTTAAATTGCATGCTCATTTATTATTCAGATATTGGTTTGCCAGGAGTTAGCATAGCAATCTGACCTCTTGGTTTGTCATGCTTTCAAAAAGACTTAAATCTTTTTGCTATCTTTAATTTATCCCCAGTATCACCAGAATTTCAAAAAGAGGCCATAAAGAACTAATTACTAGCTTGAATTTTTGTCCTTTATTGGTTACATTAGCAGTAAGTACTTTGTAAATGCACAGAAGAGCTTTAAAGAATGAGAACAAAAATAAGGTGGGTAAATAAGGGACACTTTGTTAATATAACATACTTGTCCATGTCATTAAAATTATCTAAGAGAGCTGAGAATTAAATACAAGCTATTGAATTTCAAAGATCTTCTATTTCAGGCTAATTTAAACARAAATTATAATAGCATTTCCCCAAGGAAATCAACATACACAATTCTTATCTAACCCAGCTCACTGGGGCAGGATTCTCAGAGTTCAGCTTGCATGAAAGCTGGCAGACAGTTATAAGGAAGAAATAGAAATTCTTGTTCCTCTAGCAGGCAAGTSTGCAGGGTGGGCTCTGCTCTAAGGGCCACAGCATGAGCTGCATTCAGTGGGTGTGTTTTTTAAAATGCCCTGATACTCAGATTAGGACTGTGCTGAGATCCCATCCATTCTAAAAGGTTCGTTTCACTTATCATTTTGCAGCATGAGAGTTTGTTTCAATCATTAATATACRTAATGCTATTCTCATCTGAATTTTATATGAAAAACCAAATGGTTTTATAGTACTTYAGTATGACCTTGAACTAGCCAATCTCCAGCAAAGATGGCAAAGAATGCCATTCCAAATTRAAAAGCTGGGAGGTCATTGTTTCTTTTATTTTTGCTTGTAACTATGTCTGTTTGAAATGGAGCTGAACAGAGATTCAGGTCAAACCATCTTTTAGTGACTTTACTGATAAAAGGGACAGGAGTTTGTTCTCCTAGGAAAATATACCTATTTTATACTGTTCACATTTCAAGTTCAGGCTGTGGAGAAAGATTGATTCAAAATTTTATTTAAATGTCCATATTACAAAAGTAAAGCTGTGTTGTTTTCTTGCAARTAGTCATAACTGCTTTTGCTCTGGCATTTGATTATTGTTGTTAGAATTATCGGTCTTAGTGATTTTGCTCATTCCTTGAATCTAAAMATCTTTTGTCAGATCTAAGTGATTCCTTAACTCTACATGTGTAAATGGGTGTGCAAGTTCAGCCTTGTTTAATTCAGCCCTTTCCTAACATTAATCCTAACACTGATGTCAGGTCCATTCTCCGTCTTAGTGTAAAAAAAATGATAGATGATGGAAACACTTGTATTGTAAGAAATGTAAGTGACAAAATACCCAGGTTTGCCGAGGGCAGTTTAAGACTGATGGAGCTGCTCTTGGCAGTGGTTTCTTAATTACAGTTGTCAGCTAACTTTCTTGGCTTACGACACAGAACTTATATGTTTGTAAGTAGGTTTGGTATTCATTCAGCTTAAAAAGTTAAAATGCTTTTTTGCCCATGAAAAGTGTGTCTATACCTCATTGTTTCATGAATATGYTGTAGATGGTGACAATTACATGATGGCATCTGTAAAATATGTAGAGACCCTTGAAAATACTCACTGTTCTTTAAGCCAGAATTCCGTCAAAGTCATGGCAGATCAAAACAACTTTTTTGTTTTCCTATCAAAGTAGGATTCAAACTACTACAAACAAGTTTTGTAGTGTGTAATTAATTTTCCAATTAGTAAGAATCTATTACAGTAAAAGAATAAAACTATAGAAAGTTGAATCAKGCATATCTTTTACTCATTTTAAATAGTTCCTAATAATTGTATGTATTGCCTGTATTCCTCAGAGAGAGCCTTAACTTCCRATATATTTGTAGTTATTTGTGTGGAATGACAGAATCAATATTTAATTCATCRGAAGGTAGAGGCACTTTTTTTCTTCATTGTACAAACTAAGAAAGCTTTTCAAATTTTTGCAGAGCATCTTCTGCAGAGAGAAGTTAACCTTCTCCTAATTATTGTAGACAAGGTCTTAAAAGGTCTGATTCCTTAGAGGGCTGCACATTTAATATTAATAGAGCTTTCCTTGTTGGTGTTTAAAGGCATCTCACTGTTTAGGAAGTAAATAAATGGAGAAAATAAGCACCAAAGCTAAATTAGCATTCAAGGAATATTATGAGTGCTACAATGAAAGTMGCTAATGTTTCCAAGTGAAAACAAAGATTTGGGTCTACACAGATGATTTTATATGGTGAGAGTACCAATAAAATGTAACTGGATTTAATTCTTAGGAAACATTCAAAGAGTTATTGGAGGAAACTCATTSTACAGTCTAAATTATTATATTATTATAAGATTGTATTCTAATGCCTTACATAAATCCCAATATGAAAGATAATTCTACTGTCCCAAGTGTCAGGGTGGTTTTTCCAAAAGATTTGTACCCTCCAGTACACATGCTTACTGACATCTGCCCATGTGAGAAGAGCACCATTAAAAGACTCCACCATTTATTAGTACTTTGCTGTATTTACTGCTTTGAAAAGTAGAAATCTCTTTGTTTCTCTCTTGATCTATCCCTTTCCCTCCTGTCTTTTTTCCTGTCTTATTGTAGCAGCTACCTCTCATCCAGTTGCTGCAGGGACCGATTCTGAACCACCKGGTGCTGTCTCTCACCACATCTTGGGGTGATGTGACTCTTCTCTCCCTCTTCTGCTGCTCAGCAAAAGCTTCTTTTCCTCCACCAATTCTTTCTCCCATGCAAGGGTAGCATGAGCATCTCTGTATCATTGTTACTGTCTTTTCACCTCTGAAAGAGGTCAGTCAAAATATCAGCATCTTAAACATTCTCTGTAGGGTGACAGTGGCTGGCGGCTGCCTCAGCCATTTCTGTAAGCTCTAGGCAGTTGCAGTTGTGACTGCTGGCTGGTGAAAAGAGAGTCCATATGTCTACAACAGACTTCCTTTCCCTTTCCTAATTTTTATCATGATACAGTWATTCTCAGTGAGGATATGTTGTTCCTCAAAACTACTTAGCTGAAGAGTTTCTGTGTTACTGTGCTGAATGCAACACAGAAAAACACAGACTTCACCTAGTGTAGAGCCTGAAACTTGACCAACTACTGTCTCAGCTGTAGTTCCCAGTGCTTTTTCCTTACCTTGTACCTTTGCTGTTCCAGCTCACAGAGTTCAGCTTGTCTCCCTTCATCTTCCTCCTGGATGCTGGCAAAAGGCTGCTCCCCAATACACTGCTGCAGTAGCAGGTGCCGTTCCAGATGTGATGTTCCTGGGATCACCAGGAGAATGGAATGAATGGAGCTTCTCTTAACCRAATAAGGGTGTATGGCTGGCTTCAGAGCAGACAGAAAGCAAAAGGAGCTTTTACAGTGACAAACATTGCAGGGTGACTTTTTTCAGATACCACTTATCACAGGCCTGCAGCCTGACTCATTCCCTTCTGTAAAGCTGGTCACTAGGTGGCTCTGCCTGGGACAAAAGAGCAGCTGAAGTTTACTTTCCCATTGAAATGTGCTACACAGAATCAGTGATGTTTCAAAGCTGAGATCTAAATCAATTTGCTGAATAGCCATTCATGAAAATGCTCTGCAGCAGGGAATGGTGTTAGATGTAACTGTGGTGTTACATCGCACTGCTCAGAACTCAGCCTTACTGCGTGTACCTATTGTTTCTTCTTCTCCCAATCTGTTATTAGTCTGACTTCTTTTGTCTCAAATGAGGCAAAATAGATGATTTCATACATTGTTTGACTCAGAAGGTATCTACCTATGGAGCTTTATATATGTGTGTGTATATGGGTGTAAATGTGTGTATAGGCATTGCACAAAAACGTATTCATCCACAGTAACAGGTGGTACTGGCAACACCTGTTCCTGGGGTCACTCAACACTCCAGTATTAAAACCCTAATTTTAGTTGCTTATAACTTTTGTCAAACTTAAACATTTGTGTTGAAATGTTATGTGCCAGGTGTCTGCCTTAGGCTAATTTGAGGGAGGGGGTGTGGGGAGAGGAATTTTTCAGCAAAACTGTTACTGCTAGTTCAGGGGGCAGAGGCCAGGGCACTGGCTTGCCTGTGCTGAAAAATGAGCTATTGCTGGTTGAGAAGTTCCAAGCCAAAAGTTGCCAGTGGAGACCCCCTGTAGCTGGGCATGCCATTTACCAACATTATGGAAATTCGCTGGTTTACTGAGAATACATCTCTGTCTGGCTGAATTATGGGCCTGTGAAAATGCTTGGTAGATGTTTGTTAACAGCTGCCCATCAGGCTGCCTCCGTCATGGCCATTTCCAGATAGTGGTGCTGCACTGGTGACCCTTGGGATGCAAAATGCCAGTGAAGCAGCAAAGCAGCCTTGGAGCCTGAGCATGGAGCAGAGCAGGCTGCTGCACGCAGGGATGCCAATCCACAGAGCAAATCCAAGTGGCTCAGCTTGTGCTTACTYAGTGTGAATAAATAGGAGAGAATGGCTGGCTGGAATCCAAAGGAAATGGCGAAGGAAGAGTGATGGGCTGAGAGTTGTAAGAGTGAAGGACAACAGGGTTTTGTGTGAGGAGAAGTGCTGAGGAGATAAACTGAGAAGGGATGGAGCACAGCTCCTATGAGTCCATGACCACAGGGTTCCTAACCATCTGGAATGTTCCATTGATGRTACATTGCAGCTCCTCAAACATGTGATTTATGCAGGAGCACAACCTCTACTGCAGCCAGTAGTTCCCCCATTCAAGTATAGATTTGAATCTGCTAAAAAATACTGAAGAGTTTGCATGATTTTCATCCAATTCTCTTTCATAAAGCAGAGTTGTTCAACTTACATCTGCTTAATAGAAACATAATTTTCATTCATCTTTTCTTTYTTATATTTCTTAGCTTTCACGTACTCAACCTGCACTTCAAGGATTATCATGTGCGCATGATAATCGCTTTATAAATACTACACTTGTTTCTTACTGTCTAGTCTTCTTGCTTTGGAATCTGTACAACATTTGTAGCTCACAGTATGCAAAGTCAGACTAGTCAGACAGAGTTGGTCATCAATATCAAAGTGGGCTGTGGTTTCATCTAGACTGACAGAACATTCGAACAGACTGCTCATATTGTTTTTAAATCTTGYTCTTTCATGATCATTATGGGAATTAGAAACAAACTGTCTGTTGCGAAATGTTCTGTTTCACATTATTTAGCATTTTCCCATAAAAATCTGAAGAAATGCCACAGAACCTGATCAAAGTTTAAAGTCAGTTTGTTGTTGAATGATGATTTTTTTTTTATTATAGGCAAAGCCTCAGCCAAGAAACTGACAAAAAAGGTAAGCAAAATGTTCCTTTCCTTCTTCAAAAGAACTTGCATTCTTTCTGTTACTGAAGTGATTAAGTCTCTTTCAAACTGACTTTATATTTTCTTGTTTGTGTATTTAAAGGAGGTAGATGCTGCATTGTTGTACGTTGCCAAAGCTAAACCAGGACCGACTTTTTTTAGAGACCTTGGTGATAAAGGTAATGGGCACTTCTGTTACTGAAAAATACATCTTGCTTTTTATGTCATTGTATGGTATGAATTGAATGTATTCTTAAAGATGTTTTCATGGATTTTACCTCATCCCCATCTAGCCAGTAGCGACCTCTTTGACAAATCTCTCAGTTATGCAAGAGAGGGTAAAGAAGCTGGGAATTGAAATCCTTCTGAGGTGCAGGGAGGACCATGAAAGAAACTGCAAAGCCTACTTAGAAGAGAAAGGGGCTAAAGAGATGATTTGAACACAAAACGGACCTCTAAGATGTTTTGTTAATAACCTGTCCCTATATAACTTAAATGCTTGGAAACTAAGAATAAAAATAAAATTTGTACCTAATTATATTTAGTGGTATCCCTGATTCCAAGAGCAGTTGAACTCATTTCTCCCTCTTCAGGAGCTCTGTGACCCTTCACAGTGTTGATGTGCTTTGTTTTCTTTTCACCCAACATTTCCACTTTATAGTGGACTACATAAAGAGAAAACTAAGAGCTGAGATGTTGTTRGTGTAACAACAGGGAATTAAAGAACACCAAATAAACATCTCATTAACATAAATTAATTGAAGAGMGAAAACAAACAAGAGGATCAAGAAAACCAAATAGATGAGCAATTAACCATTTCACAGTAACAAAGACCAAAATTCCCAAACTAATGAGAAAGACTGACAGTGCCTATTCACATACTTTCTGTATCATACAGTTCAGCCTGAATCCCTTATCCCATGGACTTTTCTGGAAAATAAAGCTGCTGTTGCACTGCTGCAGTTCCTTGGCAGGCATGAGTCATGCTGTCTCCATGCACAGCAGATACTCAGATAGWGCTGGCAGCTTGTGCCAAGAGAGCAGCACTCGATCTCAGCCTGCAGCATTTCACTTACCCTTTGGCCTCACAGCCTCTGCTGCCTGCAGTTTATTTCTTTTGTCTTTGTGCAGACTTGCAGGGGTCTCCAGCTGGGTCCTTGCCTTGCTTGTCAGTCCACTCCTGGAAGCCCCAGTGTACCCCAGAAGCCCTGAAACATCTCTGARCAAGTTAACAATTCTTTGGTATCCTAGGGAAGGCTGGATTTTGTACTAAACAGTCATTCCCTGTCTGTCCAAAGCACTAATCATCACATGCTTTCCCAGGATTGGGTTTAAAGTATTCCCAGTCTCAAATCCTTGGATATTCTCTCTCTATGCCTGCTTTTTTAGAGCCTTTCTTTTTTTAGTGGTGGTCACTGCAAATACCCAGATCATGCTGCCGCGGAAAACCAGGAATCAACCAAGAGAAACTGCAAACAGCAAATCAGTGCAGCCTCCTCTTAATGCACCTCTCTGAGCGGAGTGCTTGGCAGAAGGTGGGCTCAGTGATACACTCAGCCTGGCGTCTTCTGCGTTCTGGCAATGATTTCTCCTTGCCTAGCACTGTGTGTCCAAATACTCTGTCCTTCARAGGTCAGGTAGGGGTTTGAGATGATGCAGGAACATTCAGTGCAGTTATCCATATGTCCCCACAATACTCAGAGTTTTGACAATTTTTGGTCGTGATGCCTGTTTGGTGACTTCAATGCTTTTGCTTTGAGATGCATTATTATCACAGTTTAAAAATGAAAATATTTATACTTTTACAAGTACCAGAACAATTAATCTACCCCTGTCCAACTGTTTAGCTGAGGTTATTTTAAMTAGCTTCAAATGGTTATTTAAATGTCAAAGAGAGGTAAATCTGCCATCAGTCCAGTTTGTAAAACGTAATGCTAGGGGATTCTGCCTTCTAGTGGGCAGTTTTAAAATTTGTATCATATTTTGTAGGTATACTTATGATTTATTCAGCAATAAGAGTATTGTACTGTCAGCATTTTCCAGTAAGTTTGAGAACAGATATTTCTGGGGAGGGTTAGGGAAGGTTCCTGTAGCTTTAGAAAATGACACTATTTTGCTTGTTGCAAACTGCACATTCTTGGCTGCACGTATGCTGAGTCATTCAACAGTGTGTGAGGCTTTTATCTTTTAAATTTTGCTTGGATATGAATTTAATTTTCAGTGGGTTGTTTTATTTTGAGATTTTTAGGTTGCTGCATTACGTCTTTTAATTTGAGTAYCTTTGTAATGATTACTGCAGAATAACAGGAGATTATCAAAATATTTAATTTACCTCATGGATGAAGTAAATTGGCCACTCACTCACATAGTAAAAGGACAATAAAATTAAAATAAGTGTTTTTAATGAAAATTAGTCCACAAATTAAAAAATCTTATGACAAATTATTTTAGTACCATCAGTCTTCCAGAAAATATCAGGCAGGCTGTGAATTTTCTTTAAAGCATTGAGTCAGGTTTTAAAGCACAATCCAGAATATTTTTACAYGTATTTATTATATTTACCTTTTTACCAATTTCACTGTAGCGACTTTTCAATCAGATTACAGTAAGATGATAAAAACAGTCTGTGTCTCACTCCTGCCATTTCTTGCAAGGCTTCTCTTTCCAGCCCTCTTCAATTCAAGTGCTTCTCCCTTGAGCAAATCAGCAGGGTTTTGTCTTTAAACTGAGCTTTTCTTCACATCCTTCCATCTCCATAAAAATTTTGCTGATTCTTTTCAAAATTTTATTAGATGTAATGATGCCTGTTTAGCTATAAAGCTAAAACTCTCCAGGAGCTCCGTATTTTGTATCTCARTTATTACAACTTTATTTTTTCTCAGATTTTAACACCCGTAATCTGCCCTGTTAATATCCTTTCAAAAGCTTTGACAAACACGTTTTTCTTTCACCACTTCTTTGAGTGCTTCATCTCTTATTTTGTATCCCAACCCTGCGCTCTCCTTATTCTGTTTTACCTAGCATAAGCTACTTGTCTTCAGCTTCCARGCCTTCCTTAGACTACCCCTGTGCTGAGCATCTCAAGCTAGCCAAGAGACAGGCTCCCACTTCTCCTTGGCCAGTGATGCTGTCCTTCATTGCTTGGTGGTTACATTTTCAGTCAGGGGTCTTTGTGCTGACCCCACTGCAGTCCTTGACTAAGAGGTATTTTCTGTATAGACCTGAAAAGTCTCCTCCTTGTCTTCCTTTATATTCTTGCCTTAAACATTCTTTTGCTGTGTCACACACAAAACAAAATCAGGAATCTTGATCACTACTTACCACACTATTTGCTTGAATTCTTTTCACCACCTATTT